>NC_132815.1:2942100-3243600 GCF_048594095.1 Paramormyrops kingsleyae | reverse complement strand
ATAGACATTAATAGACATAATGGACTATTTCCAGTATATGAGATTCATGACACTGACGTCTTTAAAAATGAAAGTGTTATATATGCAGAAATAAATGTTAATTTAAACCCTCATAAGATTGGCGCAAATGTTGCATGCATCCTGCATATATTAAAAAACCTTAAGCATGTTTTTACGAATAAAAAACATAGAGATACCAGGTGATGGCCAATCAGAATGGCTGTTGTTGGAAGAACATCAGCATCCCCATGTGGAAAAGAGAGAGTATTACACATTTAGCTATATACATACCTACATGTTAATGAAGTTGATCTTTTTCCTTTTTACTGATTTGTTATTTATCTTAGGAATTTTGAACTGAAGAAGTGTGTGTGATCAGTACTCCAATGAAACGGCAGCATTCTATAGCTAACACCTGCTGAACAACAGCAGATCATACAGCCATTGCAATCCCACACAAGGGGAAAAATCTACACTATTATTTATTAAATTTTAGACATAACCATAGCAACTCACAGTGCCTAAAATCACACTAGACTATAACATTAAAATGTAACTGGAAGTGGTGATATCACTTCTGAATAATAATATCAATAATGCTACTGTCTTTCAGTATAAGAGCTATACCTATTTGTGTGTATGTGTGTGTGTGTGTGTGTGTGTGTGTGTGTGTGTATAAATTCCTGGCACATTTTGTTTTATCTCCATATGTTTGTGAGTGTGCATGCATATATTACACACACACACACACACACACACAAACATTTGGAGATAAAAACAAATTGTGCAAGGAATTTATCGACTGTAGTGTACATAGGGTATATGTTATCACTGTCCTATTGAGAATAAAAATAGAAATTTTATATTTTTTGGTAATATAAAGCAATACATGTTTACAAAGGCCCAGCGCTCACAGTGGTGTCAATAGTCACTGTGCTGAATGCAGGGGAAATCATAATGAGACAATCAGCTCAGTGATTAAAATAATAATTGCAAAGGGATTTAGAATGTGCACACACACAATCTATTTTATTACAAGGAGTAATTCTAATCTCATTAGGAAAATCTGTGATGGCGATTTATAAAGGAGAGCAATCACAAAGCTGTATCCATAAATCTAAACAGGGAATTGAGCATTATAGCAGTTAGTTATTGTTTTATGCAGTGTAATTTAAGTTTGTTTTGTGCAAGTGCTAATATTACTTTGCATGGTTGTTGGAA
The DNA here is from genome assembly GCF_048594095.1 of Paramormyrops kingsleyae. Taxonomy (NCBI): domain Eukaryota; kingdom Metazoa; phylum Chordata; class Actinopteri; order Osteoglossiformes; family Mormyridae; genus Paramormyrops; species Paramormyrops kingsleyae. The sequence goes on along the minus strand of NC_132815.1, from coordinate 3,242,379 downwards.
GCAGATTGTCGTTAGCGGTGTTCTGCTTCCGTTAATATTGTTCCCAGCATTAGTCATGTGCAAACAGAATGCGACAAAAATGAACATTTACAATTCTGGGAACGTGCGATAGATTATAAGCAAAATTTGCAAATAATGCAATCATATGATTTTCACTTTACTTATAAAGTGTAAAAGGAAACCAACGGAATGGACTGCTTCCTGTGAAAGGTGCCAGTGTTAACTGAGAGGCTGCCATTATTATTGACTACAGCGGGGGCACAATTGCCGTTACACAGCGTGCTGGATCGAGTCCTCAGCACTAACATCACTAAGAGCCATAGTAGCCAGGACCTATTACCACATCAGAAACTTGCTAGGAAACCATGTTGTGTTTTCTGGGTATTGTGACTATTCATTTAGCTGGCTAGTGTTCCAACTAACAGCTATATTACCATGAAATATCACACACACACTTGTAGGTAGATCTTTAATGAAAGAAGCTTTTTGGAAAACGTTGAGTGCATGTGTTTATTTAGACGTGATGTCTGCTTTTAATGGCGCAGAATTGGCTTGCGTGGGATCACGATTTACAGGTTCTGGTCAGACACTGTGCATCCATTATTCTCTGATGCAATGACAGTGGGATGTTCACCGAAATACTAGATGAACATATAATTTTTCTGGCAGCCCTTTACAGATTGCATCCTGCACTTACGTACATTAGACTGACCATGGAAATGTGTAAATGTCACCATAACATACAGTCAGGTCATTTAAGCCTATTCTGCCAGCAATTTCGAGCATTTTGTTAACTTTACGTCACGTCGGGTACAGACCTACGAGCCGTGGTACATTCTTAATACTAAAGATACTATTGTTAGGGTTCAGATTTATATTTACAGGGATCCTGTATTTGAGAAAAAAAAAGCATTGAAATTTTTATCAGTGAAGCAAAGGTTGTTTGTTTAAAGGTGGCAGTGAAAAAACGAGGCAGCATGCTCGCTCGATGGGTAGTGCTGTACCCTTACTTAGGGTTGGGTGTACAATTCCGGCCCTGGCTCTGGGCGACTGCTGTTCTCCCCATGTTTGAACAGGATTATTCGGATATTTTGGTTTCCTCTCATGGTCCAAAAACATGTGGTTAGGTCAACTGGTATCTCTGAGTTGCCTGCAGTATGTGATTGTGTGTGCGTGTGAGCCCTGTGGTGAACTGGCAGCCCATCCAGAGTGTCCTCCAGCTTTGTGCTCAGTACTTCCTCGGGTAGACTCCAGAGTAAACTCCATACTGAATAAACAATGTGGAAGAAGCAGGGAATAAAAAAACATGTTTAAGGAATAATCATGCAGAAGAACAAAAAATCATAGAAGATCATAATCCATAGCGTGGTGGGTCTAGAAGTTTTGACCTTTGAGTCATGGTTGTTGCCTACAGCATGACAGAACAAGTCTCTCCACTGGACGCCTTTCATTTCTCATTTATTTCCTGTTTATGTGGCCTGTATTTGCTTGTTCACTAATAATTGGTATAATAAAAGAGTACTGGCCAGTATTTCTGTAGGAACAGTACATAACTCTCACATCACGTACAAACATCAGCAGTAACCTTACATTTTTTTCCACAGGAGGTCTGTCTCTGGAAATGCCAGCATTACAGCAAAACACATTCAGTACGGCGCTGTAGACACTGTAAAACCATAGACATGAGACTGAACTCTTTTTCCCCCTGCACCAGTATTTGACAACTTCTTATAAAGACAAGAGGTGGAATACATGCACTCTCAGCAGATCTGTGATCTGTCATCAGAGTCAGCCCAGAGTACTGCACGCCTGACACTGACAAATATTGGAAAGAGAGATTCGTTACACTTCTGGTGGAAGCAATAATTTTATGGTTTATAAGGTTTCAACAGAGTTGATTTGCAGGGTCCTGCTGTGGTTCAAATTAACATCAACAGCTCAACAGACTGCTGCACATTTTTGTTCAAACACTGTATGATGCAGCTGTTCAGCTTGTTTAGCCCTTTGGATGGACACACTGTCCCGCTGCATCACTACACATCATCCGCGTCTCATCCACACAGCTTACTGCCTCTCGATTTCTGAAAGATATCGCAGTTCGTCACAGGCCACCTTGGAAAATGAGCCACCTTAAAATTATGCATATCTATGTACAATGCATATTAGATTTCATATATGGTGCATTGTAATTAGTCTTGGTCAGTGAATTGGTTGACTGTCAGAACGTGCTGCGGTTACAGGCAGCCAAGCCCGTGCACTAAACATATAATACTACACTAACATACAGTGACTGTGCCTAATTCTACTTGATTTTTCCCAATGAAGGTGTCATATGTATATCTAAAAAAAAATTTGGATAATTACAGTTGTGTTAAAAACTTCATAATAACTAAATAATATAAGAAAAAAATCAGAAAATCAGATTATGAGAAAACCCAATGAAGTGAGGTTGAGGGTAAACGAGGTAAGCAAGAATTAAGTAACAACACTACTACTACTACTACTAATAATAATAATAATTATTATTATTATTATAATTATTATTATTATCAAGCTCTGATTCTCCTTACTCCCTAAAATATGTCAATATAATGTAATACGTCACAGCAGGTACATTGCTAAGTAAGGACTACTTTTTTCAATGAGAATTGTTCAGAAGATGAATGGAGCTCAGGCTCAGCTGTCACCAAAGCTGGCTGGTCTTTAGGTAAATTTAGCAAATATTATGTATTGTTCTGTTATGAAAGAACCAATTTGGGGAAGAGTGTGACTCTACAAAACTGGTAATGTTTGGGGAAAAATAAATTTAAAAATCCAAAATCGTAAACATCATGTTGTACTTTTAATATTTAAAATAAATTACATTTAAAGCTGAGGCACAGTTTAAAACATGTTATTTTAAATTTGATCCTAGGGTGAGGCACACGGAGCCTGCTAGCGCACACTGACATTGCCGGCCAAATGGCGCCTCCACCGGCGAACTTCTCCGTGCAGCTGGGCCAGAAAAAAGACCGAGGGGGCCGAAATCGCAGCGACACGCACTTCCTGGAGCTTCTGCAGTGACTGCAGGGGGGGGGAGAAAGTGTCGGCGGCGGCTTCGCTCCTCAAAGTTAAAGCGCCCCGGCAAATGGGTGCAAACTCGCGGCGTCGCGAGACGAGCTCGTGCGTCGGCGCGGCTACGGGGGGCCGCTGATGATCGAAATAGTGCGCCGATGTGGGGAGCGCGGACTGAGGCCAGCGCTGCTACTCCATCCCCAGGCTGTCACCAGGCCGTCGAGCGGCCTAAACGTATCCAATAACCCTTCGCCCGGCAGAGGTCTAGGTTAACCAACTAGTAAAACCGAGGTCAAGACAGCACTAGTCTTATCCGGCCTCTGATTAAGTTAACCTGACTACACAGTTTTCCTAACCGTGGTTATCCGTGACGCTGAGGCGCTTAGCTGCCTGGCTAAGTTTCCACAGTCCTCCGGGGGAGCACCGTTTCACAGCCGGCGTATTTCTGCTACCTTCGCCTGCCTTCCGGATGTTTGATTAGCGCGTTTCTTTGTAAAATTCGGCTTTAATGAGTAGCGATGTCCCTCCCGTCTGCCGAAATGCTGGAGACGCCGCCCGGTTACCCTTTTGAGGAGATAGACTATTCGGACATTGAAGTTGAGGAGGTAAGTAGCTAGTTAGCTAGCCACGTCGTCAGCTGCAGGGAGACACGGGGCGACTCGCTTATCTAAATTCGGTATTTTCATTATAACACCTCGGCTGAGTTCCATCTCTTCAGAGAGGCACGTTGTTTATAGTGGCGTGTATAGCTAGCGAGCTACTGGCTGATTATTGACGGGTTGCAACACGACGCATCGGGGTGTCATGGTGCCGAAATGCAGATAAACGCGTATAAATGCACATAAATGTGGCTGATGTCGCTTTGTGGGGCTGTGAAGCCGGCAGGCGTTTGCGTTTCTCGCTGGATCCGCTAATCTGCCGGAGCTGCGGCGGAATGCGGGCAGTGGATTCCTGCACGCTGCTCTTTTTTCCACTTCGCACACCAGCTAAACATAGTTACTTTAATTCTAAATCAGCTAAACATAGTTACTTAAAACCTTAGCTGTAAACTGGCTAAACAGATTTTTTTAGATTCAAACCTTTCGGAACATTTCACGTTGTGTGGCTTCCCTGTCTGTATAGGTAGGTACTAAGGTACACCAAAGTGACAACGAAATCAACTACGTTTAATGAACATTAAAGATTTACCTGCCAAGCGAAATCTATATCTCTGTATACATTTATAATTAAAATCTGAGATCACGATGCCATAAAAAGCATGCTGGACACCAGAACACCTAATGAAACACAGACAATGGGAGTATAGTGAGTAGTATCTAAATATAATGTCAGTGAGCATACTCACCGTGATGGTACTTGAAGTACTGTCAGAGTCCAGGCTTGCCACCTCCCATGGGTCCATCTCCGGCAGGAATGTGCAGCTGGATTATTCCCTGAGCCTGGTGCCCCGGGCTGGCGGAGGGGGCCACAGGGCTGTGTGTACGCCAGGCAGTACAAACAGTGACCAGGGCTCTCTGGGGTTACGCATCGTACTGCGACTGACTGACGCTGATTTCTGAGCTGCCTTCATACATATATATCTCTGCTTCCAGAGTACCGGCAGGTGAAAATTGAATATTGGTCCAGGTTAGACTTCATGAATTTGAATATTTTATTTTAATACCAAATAAAGACATAAAAAAATGTGTTTTTAGTGGTTTTTTGAGACAACTATTAGGGTAACCCCTGACCGGATGAGTAGGAACCTCATTTTTATTTCCAAGGGGTTGATTGTGGAATTTCACTGCAAATCTCCTGAAAAACTTCATTTTGTAAATTTTATTATGGCAGCTTGTGTAAGAGGTTTCTCTGGGCAAATTGAGTGAAATTGAACAGTATTTGTAGTCGAACTGTCAAAGTTTCAGTGTGGATTTGAAAGAACAACAAGGCATATGTTGGCAAAAACAGAAAGAATCCTTTATTTCTGTGAAAGAAAATAATTTAAATGTATCATTTTCTGACAAAGAAGTTGAATCTGAAGCATTTTGGGCCACTTACTACACTTTCCTCGAGTCAGTGGATTTACCTGCCGGTACTTTCAGCTGTTTGTATGAAATTGTATCACATACAGTGGAAATCATCTGAAATGATGCTATTACAGATCAACTAAATCATTTAAATGCTGCAGTTCTCTGGAATGTAAAGCCTTCCACTTCTGATGGTCTGTGATTGTGGCAGGCCAGTCTTGTTTGAAAGCAGAATTGCATGCTTTAACATGGGCCGTGTGCTGATCTTTTGTTCCCAGGTTGTTGGCAGAGGAGCCTTCGGAGTCGTCTGCAAGGCCAAGTGGAAAGGCAAAGATGTGGCCATCAAAACCATCGAGAGTGAATCTGAGCGGAAGGCCTTCATAGTGGAGGTAGTCAGTCTGAGTGATGGGGGAGCTTGATTATCTGCCCCGGTTGAAGGGTGGGTCAGGGGCCGTCGTGCCACACCCTCAGGTGGAAGTTAAAACAGCCCACCCGTCCGTTTCTAACGGTGACAGATCGACGCTAATTCCTGCCGCTCCGCATTAACGGCGGCATGGAGCTTTTATTAAGCTGAGACCCGCACGCGCTCAGCTAGCCGCGCCATTAACCGTCACCTGGGAGCCAATGTGCAAGCAGCGAGACGGGGGAGGGGCGACGGCTGCTTCTTATTTAGTCCCGGTGATGGGCAAGGGGAGCCATTTCCACGGCGGTTATTAAAAGTAGGGGGAAGAGTGCAAAATGACTTTCAATTAATTTTGTTTATTGGATTAGCTACTCGGCCAAGCTGCGAGATCTCCTTCCCGTCGGTTGACGATCACGAAACGTGGCTCTTTCTCGCCCCCCAGCTCCGGCAGCTCTCACGCGTCAGTCACCCCAACATCGTCAAGCTGTATGGCTCTTGCAGTAGCCCAGTAAGTCCACGCCTGGCCCTCTTTCACAGAACGAACAGAGTTGCTGTAACCATGTGCTAAAACACGCTTATCCTAGAGCGCATAGTGAACGCCTCAATGTTGCCGTGATGATGGCGGTACCATCCCATAATATTCTCTCTTCCATAGGTCTGCCTAGTGATGGAATATGCAGAAGGTGGCTCTTTGTACAATGGTGAGTCTTCTGGTCAGCTTGGCCTTTAGGCTGTGGGGCTGAGGGTTAGCCAGTGCGGTTACAGCCGTTTTTAATGGCTCCTAATTACTCTCCAGTCTCATCGTTAAAGCGCCGCCGGGTGATTGAATCTCGGCACATAGCTTGCATGTCCGTGTACTTAATGGAGCTTTTTAATAGGAGTGCACTTGGCTGGGAGTCTTTCTTGTCTTTAAGGGAGTGCCATTGGTGGGTATGTATCTGTGTGTGCTGTTAATATTTGTAAACTGCACCTGAGTGCTCTAATCTTTTGAGGATCGCCATTCCCTTCTCATCCGTGCCCTGCTTTAATGTAGCTATGCTCCTTCAGGCCCTCACCGATAATTTCAGCATCAGTCTGAGCTTTTAGTCTCATTTACAGTGTTTCCCGTTGTGGAATCGTCATGCTTTTTTTCAGGTAATGTCGATTGCTCAGATTTTATCTGGTCTGTGATGAGGGAGAGTTTGGTTTGGCGTGTGCGTGCGTGCGTGCGTGCGTGTGTGTGGCCTCCTCACCAGCAGCCTCCTTTCCCCCGCAGTGTTGCACGGAGCGGAGCCCCTTCCCTGTTACACGGCCTCCCACGCGATGAGCTGGTGTTTCCAGTGCTCTCAGGGCGTCTCCTATCTCCACGGCATGAAACCAAAGGCGCTCATTCACAGGGACCTCAAACCACCCAAGTACGCCCTCTTCTTTCTCTGTGCTCCCTCTGACACTCCACCGCAGTGGATGTCAAAGCGTGGCTTCTCTCCATTTATGTTCTAATGGGCCCGCTGAGGTGCCTAGTTGTAGGGCCCTGCTTGTCATTTTAAGAGATTCCCTGTTATAACCATCGTAGTTTTCACAGTGTTTGTGTCCGTCTCTCCCTCCGGTGCCGTTATGGTTCGGTGGACTGTGGTGTTTAAAGCGAGCAGTGTGTAGCGGCTGTGCTCCGCGTTTATGAGGTGTCCTGGGGGTCGGAAGAGCCGCTGAATTTCTTCATTGGCCCCTTGATGGCTGAGAGCCCCTGGCTTGGCACTGCGGAATCTGCCAGCTGTTCCTGTTCCTGAGGAGCATGCTGCACCGCTGGGGAGATGTGGCCCAGAGGCTCCCCCCAATGTCTAGCCCTTGGCTGGGGTGTTTTGTCAGTGATGTGTAAATTATATGCGGCATCCAGGTGCAGCATTGTGGATCGACTGATTTGGCAACGTGGCTGCACAGCTTTTAGAAGCACTGCAGTGTTTTTGCTGCGTGTCACATCCCCGTCTGTGTGAAACACGCCTGTCATCGCCGCTTTTCAGCTTCCCGCTGCAGATGTTAGACTGGCACATGTCTCTGGGTAGCTGCGTCACCCTCTCCATCTCTCACAGCTTGCTGCTTGTGGCCGGAGGGACAGTCCTGAAGATCTGTGACTTCGGGACGGCCTGTGACATCCAGACGCATATGACCAACAACAAAGGCAGTGCGGCATGGATGGCCCCAGAGGTCTTTGAAGGTGAGTCCCGGCCCCCGGTGCCTTCCTGGGCATCTCGCTATCTAGCGAGCTGGGATATTAGGCATCGTAACGCTGCCCTTCAGTTCTTCAGCACTTGCTGGGAGGATGTTATAGACTAACACACACACAAAGTCTGTTTACGCACCCTGACCGGCTTTTAATCTTTATTCGCATGAATACCCCACTAATGCATCCCTAATTGATTTATATTACCTGCTCTAAGAATAGCTAAATCTTGCGCCATGTTGTATGACACTATAAATCACACTGATGGGATTAAAGGAAGTTCCCTGTATCGTTTAAAAACGAGCTCGGCGGCGGTCAGCTCCGAGAGCCGCCCCGCTTTGCCGGGGTCAGAGCGGCGCTTATGAGGTGCCGGTTAGTCAGACCATCTGAGATGGGAATAGCACGGCTCGTGTGCAATTAAGCCAGTCATAGGTGTCCTGAAAATGAACTTCTTAAGCTCATTTGCATCACTGTGAAATATTTCTATTATCAGTAGGCTTAGACATAATAACTTTAAAATGAGCAGACATTTAACGCTTTGGCTCTGGTGTAATAAGTGCAGTGATTAACTTTCCTGGGAGCTGTCTTAGGTGGTGAGGAAGAGCCTAATATCTTCACCCTGCGCACTGGTGAGGTGCCGGGCCCGCGGGAAATGCAGTGAGCTCATGCCAGTGGCCCGTGTTTCTCCACAGGCAGCAATTACAGTGAGAAGTGCGACGTGTTCAGCTGGGGCATCATCCTATGGGAGGTGATCACGCGCAGGAAGCCGTTCGACGAGATCGGCGGCCCCGCCTTCCGCATCATGTGGGCCGTGCACAACGGTGAGACCCCCCTCCCTGGCCTTCGGACCCCCCCACAGCTTCAGTTAGCTTAGTGGCTGGAAGCCCGCACCCCCAGAACACACCAGTGCGTATTACCTGCTGGTTCTCCTGACGCTTAGCCTCCATTTTCCAACCTGTAGTTCTTTCTTGGTGGTAATGTTGACTCATTAAGGATATTAGCTTCTAATCAGAGGGTTTTTGTTTTGGCTCCCAGTTCATTCTTACCTTTGAGGTGAGTTTTTACCCTGAGACACTTCAGTAAAAATCCCGTTGTGTGAGCAGCCGACTGTCGGATCTGACAGATCAGCAGGATGGTAACCATGTCGTCTTCTTCCTCAGGCACCCGCCCCCCCCTGATTAAAAACCTGCCAAAACCAATTGAAAGCTTGATGACTCGTTGTTGGTCCAAGGACCCCTCCCAGCGACCCTCCATGGAGGAGATTGTGAAAATAATGTCCCACCTTATGCAGGTAACATGAATCCCTCACCCCTCCCCCGGCGCTCTAAGTGGCCAGGGAGGCCCACTAGCTAAATTGATGGACGTTTTTTTTCCTCCCTCTTTGGTAATTTTTGATTCTTTCCTTCTTTCTCCATTTTCCCAGTTTATGTATTATTATGTCTTAATGAAATTATAATGTATCACAACCCATGTAACAGTGCCTTTTCTGTTGTGAAAGGCACTATATAAAAATTAATTGAATTGAATTGAATTGATTTGAATTGAATTGAATTGAAGTGAAGTGAAGTGAAATGGTTGGGATGTTCTTCTAAAGACATCTCTGCCTTTTCCAGTTCTTCCCAGGATCTGAGGAACCTTTGCAGTACCCCTATCAGTACTCAGAAGAAGGTCAGAGTAACTCTGTCACCAGCACCGGTATATCGTCTCAGGCAGAAGTCTGACCCACAACCACATAGCCTCAGTCCTTGTCATTTAGTTTTATTAAAACTTTAATTCACTTAATATTTCTTGTTGGTTTTTTTTTCCTTAAAATTGCCAAAATTGAATCCAGCCATTTGTGAATCCCCAGTTTAAAGATACACTAAGATCTCATTCTCACGGTTCCTCAGAACGTACTGGGGAGGGCTGACCGGCTCTCTCTCTCTCTCTGTAGTGTCTTTCACCAACACCAGCAACAGGAGTGACGCCAACATGGAGCCGGGCGATTCGCAGGGGAGCAACGACACCATCAAGAACATGGAGCCAAAGTTTCCAACTCAGTTCAAGCCAAAGGTTCGTTTTATCTGCACTTCAGGTTGAGGTGTTCTGAGCTTAAGTAGGCCTTAATATGGTAGACCGAGTTTTATCTTGTGAAAGAATTACGTTAATGGCGGGTGCAACCATTGCTTACTGTTGTCTGTAAAGTGTTATTTGCGTTTCACACTTGATAGTCAAACAGTCCCCTGATACATTACATGTGCACTGTTGGTGTTTCGTCGCCCTTTGGGTATCTGCTCGGTAGGCTGCTGATTCTTCCGCTTGTTGTGGATGCTTGTGATAGGAGATGACAGGATTCCTGGTGTCTTCCCAGGGGGATGGTGTATGGGCAAACCACCCACTGTCCAGCGGGGGCAGTATGGAGAGCCTGTCAGGGCGGCCTCAGTGCCTGGTGCCATCGAATAGCAAGAGGATGAGCACGGACCTCTCAGAGCTAGAGCCCCGGATGCCATTTGGATCTGCAGGTAAGGTGTGAATGTCAGTGGCATGGAGAGGGGAGAAGTGGGAAGAGAGACATGGCTTTGAGGGTGATCGGTCATCAGGCTCCACACTGGGGGTTCAAAGACGAGCTAATGCAGAGCACTGTGCAGGCGTAGCTGTGTGAGGGGGCTCTGGGTGCGGTACGGGGGTAGCTGGGTGAGGGGGCTCTGGGTGCGGTACGGGGGTAGCTGGGTGAGGGAGAGTCGGGCAGGAGGGGGCTCTGGGTGCGGTATGGGGGTAGCTGGGTGAGGGGGCTCTGGGTGCGGTAGGGGGGTAGCTGGGTGAGGGGGCTCTGGGTGCGGTACGGGGGTAGCTGGGTGAGGGGGCTCTGGGTGCGGTACGGGGGTAGCTGGGTGAGGGGGCTCTGGGTGCGGTACGGGGGTAGCTGGGTGAGGGGGCTCTGGGTGCGGTACGGGGGTAGCTGGGTGAGGGGGCTCTGGGTGCGGTATGGGGGTAGCTGGGTGAGGGGGCTCTGGGTGCGGTATGGGGGTAGCTGGGTGAGGGGGCTCTGGGTAGTGTGGGAGGTTAAGGAGAGACTCTGCAGTTAAGGTCTGAAATGGTCTCGGCTGAGCAGACAGTTGGTTGCCTTCCCCAGCCTCGTCTCACCTGCTTTCATCACTCCGAAAAGGTGCCCTGCTCTAAATAAGCAGATCTATGCATGGCAGTGCCACGGTGCCAGCCTAGCTAAATGAAACGGGAACTTGACGACCTATGTGTGCCCCCCACATGAAGCCTTAAGGTCCGCTTTATGTTTGTGCTGCTCTTCATCACCATCTGCAGCTGTAATTGTCTGGAGGTGTGAATTTATACATCTAAAGTACCGCATGGCCAGAGCAGCCATTTATGGTTTTTCTTTTATTGTGGTGTTTGTGTGAGGGCTTTTTTATCATTTAAATACTTAAGTGGGGTATTACTTTCCGCAATTTGTGGAGTTTGTAACACCACAACTAATAATCTCAATTACAAATAATTGCATTTGTATGGCTGATATTATGCTGGATAATTATACCCACTCTTTTTGTGGGGGTGGAGGTTTGTCCTTAAAGAATAGAACTTTTTAAATGGGGAAAATATACCAAATAAGGGGATAGCGTGATTGGGTATGTCTCCGGGAAGGGCACTTAAGCTGCCTTGGGATCAGATAAAGCCAGACCGCGAGTATCTCAGCGGGATGACCCATAATTTGAGAACTTGTCTTCATAACTGTGGCATGTAATAGAGCTGACTTTACCTGCAACACATTGAAAGATCCCTTTTGACTCTACAAAAAGACCACTTACATCACTGAAAAACACGACTAAACGTTTCTGCTTCCATGAAATACAAAAATCATTGTCACCTAGCTACATTTGTCGCCATTTAAAGTTGATTTGCATGGTATCTCCATCGCATTAGAGGCTGAAATCTGCTCGTTTTCCGTAATTAACGTAAGTTCTGCTTCACACGCGCATCACCTTTCTTTTAAACCTGCTACAGAGACATGCAAACATCGTCTCATTTTGCACGGTTTATGTGGATGTCTGGCATTATGTGCAGTTTTATTCATTATCTTATTACTTTTCTCTGTTGCATGACCATATGAGGTAAACGTCTGTAACCGTCCTCCTGCTTCCTGTTTACACGTGTCATGCCTGGGGACGCCTTGTTTGGCTGCTTCTAACACTCCAGCTTGCAGCGTCACCCCGCTGTGCTCCCCCTTGTGCCGCGCATGTGTGTACGCAGCTGTGTGTGTGTGTGTGTGTTTTTGCAGCACGTCCCCCGTACAAACGAGGCCACCGTAAAACCGCTTCCTTTGGCACCATTCTGGATGTCCCCGAGATCGTCGTCACAGGTACCACTGCTGGCAGTCGGGCTCCATGGCGCCTCCCGCTGGCTGCACTGTCACACGCCGCCGCTGTGTGTCGCTCCAGGTCGTTGCTTAGCCAGGTGTCTGCCTGTAGGGGGCGCCGTGAATCCTCCCGGGACTCCTCTTCCCTTCGGGGACATGGTTATTTATCATTTCAGGTTCTTTTTCAGCGGATGAGGGGCACTTTCCCCAGTTCCGCTCTAGTTCGCGGTACACCTGGAGTAACGCACCTGGCTTTGTGCTTTCTGTGTCGCCTCCCTTTAATCGACGTGCTCCATCGATCATCTGGCATGGCTTTGAGGTTCATTCAGTGGGCGGCTCCTTCCTCAGGGGAAGCTCTCACGCCGGGTCGCCTCTCAAATTCCACATGGCACGGCATGGCTAACATTCCTAACCCAGGACTTCCCAAAATCCTGGACAAATTTCCTTCTCATTTCAGACTCTCGGCTGGGATTAACAGCCTTTCCGGGTTGGGGTGAAGGTTATCGGGGGGGTCAGGGAGGGGATATCGCCTTACTTAGGTGATGGAATGGGTCTGTTAACATTGTTATTAATCAGCTTTGATTTTAATCTCTGCAGTAACACTGATCTTAAATTAATCTCAAAGTAATTTCTCAATTAATTCTGTGGTGTTCTAATTCTTGGTGAAAAGAAGCATAAATTGTGATCAAATCGTGTGTGTGTGTGTGCCCGTGTGTGTGTGTGCCCGTGTGTGTGTGCCCGTGTGTGTGTGTGCCCGTGTGTGTGTGCGTGCGTGCCCGTGTGTGTGTGTGTGTCTGTATGCAGAGCCTGTGAGGACTGTGGGAGTGATTCTCTGTGTTAGCTTCAGGGCCTCTGCTGGTTTGATGGTTAAGGAACTTATGAGTGGCCCTGTTGTCCGCCTCTTAAGTGGCTCTCTGGCTGCCTGACTGTGTGTAGATTGTGGCCCCAGGTAAACGCATCAGCTAGCACATGTGAATGTAGGGGTTGCTCTGTATGCACCTTGGCTTATTTCGGCATTGGGTCAGCGTCAGTAGATGGCAGTGTTTCTGCGGTTCTCGTTGGCGGAAGTTTTGTGGTTTTATCTTTCATTTTAGAAGTTACAACATTTAACTTTTTCTTTTATTCATGCTCATTCAGCTCTGTCATCTTGGAGGAATTGTGTACTGTTCTGTGTATGTTTGTATCTGATATATGAATACAGATTTTCATGTAGTGTTATGTTAATAAAGCACCTAAAAGTGATTATTTTCAGTTTTGAGAAAAAAATGCTGCTGTTTGAGTGTTTCATGTCACGCTGCAGTGGGTGATGCTTGTCATGTACTGATGTGGAAGGAGATGGCATCACTGCCCCCTTCTGGTGGTCTCCAGCAAGTGACTCGCAGTGTAGGGCCATGATCGCCAGTGTTGCGTTATTTGTGTTACGTTTGTGTTTGACTGCAGATTTACTTTAGCACTAGTCATGGGTGTGGGGGCAGAGCTCTCCTGGGGGGCCTGGAACTAGCTGCTAGCGCTGAGCCTCAGGCTAGCTGGTATCCATGGATGTATTTGACACACGATGTTGTGGACAGCCAGCTACTTGTGTGGTAGGCCTGCCGTGTGTGTGTGTGTGTGTGTGTGTGTGTGTGTGTGTGTGTGTAGCCATGCAGAGAGGATCAGCCCTAGCCAGCACACCAGCAAGTCAATAGCTAAATTAGCGCAGCTGTCTTTGTGCATCTCCCCAGACCCTCACCCTGCTGCAGTCTCGCCCGAGGTGCAGCACACGTGTGTCACCGTGTCCCTGTTCCCTGTCTCCCTCTCGCACGCAGCCAGCTGCGAGTCGCAGAGACGGCGCTCCGTGCAGGACTTGCCGGCCATCGGAACGGAGTCCAGCCAGGTACAGCGCTGAGGGTCGGGTGTCCTGCGGCCGTCGCGATCTCACACTGTGTGCTGTGTGCGTGTGACTCTGACCTTAACCTACAGCAGGACCGCGACTGACCAGCTGCTCTGATGGAGCTCAGACAGTAAACCATGGGTCAGGAATACTGTCAGACAAAGACTGGGTCTCATTGCTGACTCCCTTGCACGTTATGCAGCCTGTAGAAATTTTATGGACTTGTTTTGTTTGCTCCTTGCCTTGCGGTCCTCAGCACAGCTGTGTAACCTGCTTGTGATGTTTGTCAGTCACACTGAGAGTCTCCGACATGCCATGACTTCTGTCAGACACGTTTCTCCATGAGGAGGGACATGTGCTTCAGGACCTTTTTGAGTTTTTGCTCATGTTACATCGCTAGTTGTGGGAATCTAATATAGGAGCAGAATCATAAGTGCAAGGGCCCTTGAACTGACTGACATTCCTGAGAGCTTCTGTAATCCCAAAGTCTTGGGGTGTGCCTGGGCCCCCCAGCCCCGGCACGCAGTGCAGCCCCCACCCAGTGCTGGGACTTTAGCAGACAGTTGCTGATTTTTTATGCTTATAGTCAGGGGGGGGGGACGGATGTTCTTTTTTAGCAGTGTAGGTGTGTCACCGGCCAAGATTTCTTCATTATGGGGCATAGGTAACATTTTGCCTCCAACACTTTTCATGTGCAGATTAGCTTTCATGTAGAAACCTGACTTGTCAGCTGAACATCCTGTTTTGAATACCTTTCGGCAAAATATCTCCCCCTGTGCTTCTGGTTTATTATGCCTGTGTTTTCCCCTACATACCGTGGAGATGAGTATCAGGCCTTCGCTCGCAGGTTGTCTTGCATAGTCATTGCCCCTTTTGTTTGGGTTCTCAAATGTTGTCCATAGACTCACCCCACCAGCTGTTCCATGCTTGGAATTGCGGCTGTGTCTGTGGTGATTGGCTGCCATGTGACACCCCAAGATGCTGATTGGCTGTGCCTTTGATTTGGGGGCCCTTGCAGGGCAGTAGGAGTAGCAGCAGGTCCTCGAGCCCCAGCGTGAGGATGATCACGTCGGACAAGGCCGGCAGAGGCTTCGTCTTCTCCCCCGACGACCCCACAGGTATGACCGTCTGCCGTCACACACCCGTCACCTGCCTTTCGTACATGCCTGTCACCTGTGTGCTAATAATGCTCGAGAAAAGAAGCTAAGGATTTGCTCAGGAAGAAGGCTGGGCTTGATGCCATCTGTTTGTAGAAGTCTGTTTCCTGGTCTGAAGATTACGGTCATTAATCCATCGCCTGCTGTGATGTAATCACACCAGCTGCTGAGTGATAAAGTATATGTAGCGTTTGACCATGGTTGCAGACGTTGCCTGAGCTTCAGCGATGATTCAGGGCACACTCATAATGTTCTAAAGAGTTCATTTGGGTTTATAGACCTGTCATGTCTGTCGACATCTTCTGGAAGTCAGTCTGGACCAGACTGTCTTAAGAAAAATTATTTCTTTGTGCCCTCCTCAGACACCAACGGCTCCGACAACTCCATCCCCATGGCCTACCTCACGCTGGACCATCAGCTGCAGGTATCCGGGCCGCTGGGACATCCGCCCGGTCATTCCCCGAGGACTCGGGGTGTTTGTGAAGCACGAGGGGAAGGCGTCTGAATGAACCCCCACGTCTCGTGCCTTTTGTTTACTCTCCTTTGAAGACAAATGTCTCCATAGTAACCTAGCGCTCCAGCTTAATGTCAGATAAAATGAAAATGCTTAATTAAATTAAGCCTGGATGTCTGCATTTAAATAGAGAAAATGATTCCATCTAAAAGCAGAATGCCAATATCTTTGAGGGTATATTTATACTGAGATTTAGTCTGTGATTTCTGCTGTATATTTATAAGTTGTGACTGCCCTGATTGCGGTTATAAATACTGTGGCCATGCAGCCTCAACAGGCCTTAAGCGGCTGAATCAATTATTGGCCAAATGCTCGCTTATTTTCAGCCCCTTGCTCCGTGCCCCAACTCCAAAGAGTCCATGGCAGTGTTTGAACAGCACTGCAAAATGGCTCAGGAATATCTGAAGGTCCAGACAGAGATCGCCCTGCTAATCCAGAGAAAGTAAGTGGCTACTGGCCTGTTCCATCCATCCACCCATCATTCAGAACCCGTTTATCCAGACGGGGTGTACTGGAGTGCTTTTCACCCACCATAAAGCATTAGACTAGTTCCCCTTGGATGAGACACCTGCATTTGTCCCAGGCCGCTAGTCCTGGGATGAGGTGACCTGACTAAATATCAGTGTTCGTACGGCACAGAAAGTACCACATACAGGTTTTCAATGGAGGGCTGAAAGTCCCCAGAGAGTCTCTCTGTCATACATTAACTGAGCATAGGCGCAAAACGCAACACACCCGGCGCTCCCCGAGTGGGAGAGCGGCACAGTATGCTGGCACGACTGTGTGTGTTCTGCTCAAGCACTCATCGCGTATTTATAGAGGATGAGCAGGGTGCAGTCTGGTCGCCACTGGGAGAGAATCTGCTCTTTCGTAAGAGCTTTCCAGTTTATGCTGCTCACTGGCGCGGACGCCTTTTCCCAGGGACAACTTGTCTTGTCACAGGATTTAATTTTGATAGCTTATTTTTTCGGCTTTAGTTTCTCATACTGTTAAAGAGATTTGTGGGAGTTTCCCGTAATTAAAGGATCTCCCTGCCTTTGTGGCTTACCTAGCTGATGTTTAGGGTTATATCTGCATTTTGCTTTCACTTTCGCTCTCTCTCCACTTGTTTCCTGAGGATCCAGGAGTCCCTCTGTACACGCACTGACATACTACTGAAATTCATGTAAATGTCTGTGTAAACTCACTGGATCCTACGTTAAAGTAGTGTTTCACTTAATGCCTTCAGTGGACATTTTCAAGGAACATACTCCAGATGTATGATATTGATGCATCATCACGCGCTTAATATTGCGACCGTGATCTCCACCTACGCTCGATCTTCCTTTTCACATGGTTGTAAAGCTGTGCAGTTTGCACATGTGACTTTGAGTAAATGTAAAACGTGTGAAATATCACAGAGACATAACTAAACCCAGAAATAGACTGGGCTTCGCAAGAAGCCAGACGCCTATGTGACAGGTGGTTTCGGCGATGCCCTGCCGCTCCGGGCTGATGCGTTGCTGTGAGCGTCTCCGGATCGGCGCGGCACCCCGTCTACTCCTGGGTTTTTGGCAATACCTTACTCATTCATTTATTCCTCCCACGCAAATTTAGGAAGGAGCTAATCGCCGAGCTCGACCAGGACGAGAAAGATCAGCAGAACACCTCCCGCCTGGTCCAAGAGCACAAGAAGCTTCTTGAGGAGAACAAGAGCCTGTCCACCTACTACCAGAAGTGTAAAAAGCAGCTAGAGCTGATCCGGGCCCAGCAGCAGAAGAGGCAGGGCACCTCCTGATGGCCACATCCATACCGCCACCCCCCCCTTATGCCACAGAGACTCACGCACCCCCTCCCCACCCCTACATCTCATTCTCGGGACCTTCTTGTAGGGTTTAGCAGTAGTGTGGTCTGAAAGTCAGCAGCTCCCCACAGCTCTCTGTCCCTCAGCACTCCGCACCACCTCCTGTCCCATGATCAGAGGCTGGGGTCTGGGCGCCTCTGCGTTCCCGGAGCCCCAGAGAGACCCGCGACGCGCCGTGTGCCGGAATGCCGTGCCGCGTTGCCCCGGGGAGGCCGTAAAGCCGTTACAGATTTGGGACACCTCCACAAAAGAGAAAAATCCCCCAAATATATTTCCGTTTTTGCTGTCTAGTTACTGTTAAGACCAAACCTGCGTTCTCCGTCCAAAACAGGCGGTGTAGTAAATGTTCCAGACTAAAGGTACCTGAGAGCCCTGGCCTGCGACCATCAGTGACCGGGTCGCTGAGGGAGAGAGCGGAGTCGGCCGCAGGATATCACGCATTGTGAGATGACCCAGACTACCTGAGCCCCAGGTGGATTATGCAACGCTGTTTTTGATTTGACTTCTTACTTTATTTAGGAGAGAGAGATGTGTGTCGGCAGGGTCATTCGTCCTGCCCCCTGTTTGATGTGAGCATGACCTACCAAGTGATACCTGAACACCTAATATTTCATTTAGATTTTAAGGGGTTTTTGTATCGATAATTTAAAAATGCCGTGTACACTGATCGTATGCGTCACCGCGAAGAAAACGAACGCAAATCTCCAACTTCTTGAATGGGAATGCAATATTTCTGTCTTTATTATATTAAACTAACAAACTGTCACGGGCATAATGTACTTTGGGTCCTTGGCTGAACCTACTAAAAGAATAGGTATGCATTTCTCGTTCAGTGTCTCTTTCAAGAGCTCAGTATTCATATTCTAGTTTTGTTTTGTCTTGTTGAATATTTGATTATATCTTAAGGCCCCTTAATGCGAGGGTGACCATCTTTGTCTGCAGTTGGCCTTTTGGGTTTCCATGTAATCGAAACGCGTCCTCTGTTTGATTTCACCCTCTGCCTTAGAACACGACTGCTTGTGTTTTAAACGATTTTGCCGTATTTCAGACTTGATCGGTTGCACCTATAGTAACACGATGAAGCGTCTGATGAAAATGTGACTTGGTGCAAGTTTGTAGCTATAGGCGTTCGCATAAGAACAAAGCGCGGTGCATGGACTGCGCTCCGCTTTACCGCTATGTAACTTGGTTTCTGAGAAATGCGCCGCAGGTGAAATGCATCTCCAGTGCAGCCATCGTGCCAGCAGAGAGTTCCATGCGGCCGCCCCTGGTCGGCCATTTCATTCTGTCCTGAGCACCTGGCGGTCATACCGCAGTTTTGCACAATCGAGTCATTTTGCTGAATAGCCTTACCAACAATGGTAACATTAACGGACAAGACGTCCTCATGGTAACGTATCACTTAGGTATATGTAATATACGTAGATATTTAAAATATGCTACTCACTTATGGAATGCGGTGAGGTTTCCCCAATTTTTAAGGTTTTTGCATTAACATTATCGACCTGTTTATTATGTAATGTATATAAATATGTCTGATTTCTTAAGCTATGGGAATGGGAGTTAACCAGTGAAAAATCCATAATAAAATAAACTCTCCAAAGGCTCTGATGTCTGTTTGCCCAAACGCCTCGACCACTCAGATCTGAAGCTGCAATAACTATGAAGGTCACTGACAAAGACGCTTAAGCTTAAATGGTCCTGTTTATTATTTATGCTGCTCTGGATCTATCCCAGAGCACTGTGTTGTGACCAGGGGTGCCGTAAGGGGGAGGAAAGCTAGGAAGATTCCAAGGGCCCCTGAGTGACAGGGGCCCTAAAAAATTAGGAAAATAACTGGATTGGATATGATATGCTTTCATGGGGCCCAAAATCTCTAGCAACGCCCCTGGTTGTGACATCAAGTTTGTATTCCTTCTCACTTCTGCATTTTGTGGACGTGACTCAGTTTGACCTCAGGTCAACGGGAACCATCGTAATTAAAAAAAAAAAAAACTGCCATCTACAAACCATTAAAATTCTCTTCCAGTATTGCGATCTGACGTTAGTGTATATATCTTTCTTACATTTTAAATGTCCGGCGCTGTTATATAAAGCCTCGGATGTGACAGCTTCCCGCTTTTTATTACTGTTACTGTTTGCTTCGTTTCGTCTTTATGATGCAACGCGACCTGTCTCCAATAGGTGGCGACACGCGACCGTTCCGCTTCGCAGCCGAAACCGCGAGAAGCTGCGCGGTGCAGCTTTTGCACACAAAGGAATAAGGCGCCGTGTTAGTCCTGTGCCTGTGCAATACAGGCGTGCGTGCATGTATGGATGCGATGAATATTACGTTTCAGGCTGCAGTTCTCACGTACCTAGAGCTTACTGTAAGAATGTTTTGCAGTGCCCAGCTGTTTAGGACCTGCTTAATGTTTTTTGAGAATTGAACTTAAGTTTGATAACTGCTTTCATAAAATTGATGATGAATGCATCAGCATTTAACGGCACGCAGTACATTAATCTTCAATTGTATGTTAATAATAGGAATCAAGGGAAAAAAGTCAAGGAATCAATTCCTGTTTCTTTGTCCTCCGCTTATGGTGTGACTGAACATTTGGGTAGAACCTTATTTTATTCAGAAATGGACGTGTTTTCGTTACAAGCCGAGGAACCCCATAAACAAAGGGCTTATTTATCCATAAATAACGATGCGCTGGTGGGGCATGGCGCGGATATACACTTTGATTACAGGCAGTTCTCATTATCGGCTGCGTGTATTATGAGCTTGTGTTCACAGCGGTGTGATACCAAACTGAACTTGTTCTGTATCCTCGCTAAAGCCGCACTCCTCCTCCCAGATTGTTCTGCTTGTACAGAAATGTGCAAGCGGGTAACGAGGTCATAGCGACTGCATGCCTCGACCTCATCTATCGAGGTATAGATGTGAATATCAAACACAGTCAATAGAGTCATTTTTTTTTAAATAAGGCGGCACGTGGTGACCGTACAGCTAATATCGCCAATGCTGGACACCCAACATTTTCGTATGGTGAGGATTAAAAAAAACCCAAAATATTTATAAATTCAGGTAACATTTTTAGTTTGAAAACTGGGATTAGCAATATGACATTGGAGTGTGTACTTTTATAAAAGGTCCTAGTATATTGATCATCTCTGTCTAATTTCAAAACGGTTTTTTTTGCAATATTTTCATTATATTAAGCAATCTCTTGCTCAGATATAAATTACAGAAGTTACACTTCCCTGTTGTATTTTTGGTTGGGAATCATGTGTCTTTTGTTAGAAAAAGAAGTGTTCAAATGTACATCAAACAACCTGGGTCTTATAGTATCCATGGAAACCCCGACATAATAGACTAGAAACAGGCGAGCTGTTTCCTTTTTAATAATGGACATAATTTGGGTCACAATATTTGTGTGGTGGTCTATAAATTGCACTGTGTGCCAGATACGTATCCCATTAATCTGTGCGAATCCCGGACTGTCTTGGAAAATGACTGTAGGCTATAATTTAAAGGGTTTGGTGAGATCGGACTCTTCCTAGGAGAATCGCGGAAGCTGAGACAAAGAAACAGTATTTCCAGCAGCCCGCTTCCCTTGTTAGTTTTCAGGCAGTTACATCATATTTCTTTACACATAGTTCTTTGCTTCTCAAAACGAGATGCTGGTATGTGATGCTGAAGCTGGTAGTGGCTATTACTCTGGCATTCTTGTCACCTAATGCCTGAATTCGCATCTAATTCTCCCCCTTGAATTGTTCCGTCCGAATAATGTTCAATGCATGTGTCAAGTACATCAGCGTTGAGTCCCTTTTTCTCCTTCCAGAGCTTGATTTATTGTTTCTCGATTCCCCCAAATGTCAGAAAGAGTGCAATAGGAAAGCGGGAAAATGTGGAGCGCTCGCATGCTCACGGGTCCCGTCAGCACCCCCAGCTGAGCTGTGCCCGTGCTCCAAAGTCTGGGTGTATTTCTGTTTATCCTCCAGCTGCCTGCACGATTTCGTCAGCGCCACGTCCGTTCCTCAAAGAGCGTGCAGGTTCCTACGTTCCGTTCAGAGCCTCACGGAGGAACTGCAGCTGAACACAGGTGGCTGCCGGCCGTCACCAGCGCTCGCCGCCTGGGTGTTGACGCCGTTCGGTGCATCAGAAAATGCGAAAGGTGCAAGGTGTGAGCGTGCCTCATCTGTTGTGTGACTGTCGATGTTTCAACTGAATTTTCCGCTTAGATTCAAATCAAGGACTTGCTGATGTGTGCAAGTTCATTGGTTTCTTCCGCGATGCATCTGCGGACCCCTCCCATCACACTTAAATGTTCTCAAATTAGTACGACTCAAGCATGAAAGCATTAAATTAAAACGGCATTATTATGCTGCCGTTCATGCTGCTCCAATGCCGGTCGCATTGAACATCGTGTGACGCTAGTACAGTGTGTCTGGCGGATTGATGTATGAACAATGCAGGCTTTGACTTTCAGACTTTCCACAAAAGCGGGCCACCCTCAATCGCTGCTGTTTGAGTTTCCTCGTAGTTAACATCATTTTCCATATGATGGAGGGGAAAAAATAACAAAGTCATGTGAGAAGCAACAATTAAGCTGAGTCCGGATTTCCGTGAAACCACAACAGAACAACAGCGATTGTTTGTCATGTTACGATCACGATAAATTGATTTGAAAGATAAACCTCGGGTTATTTACTGTGTCGTAGTAAAAGTTATGTGCTTTGCCAACACCAGCTGCTCATTTTTGTCATTAAACCGATTCCTTCTCCAGAACAATCCGTCATTATAGAAAATCCCTCTGTCATGGACAAAGGGATGTTCTGGCGTGTCAGAGAGGAACTTGCTTTGTGGGCAAACAAGAAGCCCGGCAGCATCACCACAGCCTTCTTCAGGTCACAGTGGGGGTAGGTGGGGAGGCTGAAACCACCCCCCTGCGTCTGCCGTCTCACACGCCAAACGTCTCCCCATGAGGTCAGGAGACGTCAGCAGAGATTGCCGGGTGACGGAGGCCCGACCCACGTTACGGGGGGTAGGACCGCTACACCACAGCCACATCAGCTGTGACGGTTGCAGTTCCAGGAAGCTCCCCCCCCCCCCCCCCCCCAGTTCACCCTAACCCGACCTATATGGCCACGAACTCTCATCTGTACACTGAAAGCCGGCTCCCATGGCGACGAGTGCTAAACCCGCCGGTATCCCTAAGGTGACGGCCCGCCCAATTGCTGGCCCCGTGGCGCCTCATCTGACGGCATGTGGGCTAAAGGTAACTGCTGAAGCATCTTTGCGGTGACGGGGGCCTTTGGCGAGGCGGAAGTGCGGCAGACAGAGCGCTGAGAGTGCAGATCTGATGACTCATCACGACACCATCAATTTGGTCTCTCTGCTCTGATTGCTGCTGTATGGAGTTTCGATGACGACATGCTGTCCTCGTCCACGTGTCCTATTCCAGTGACCAGATTAAAGCTGGAATGCATGGAGGAATAGGGATGGGGGAGTCGTGGGCTCCTCTGCTCACTGTTGCGGTGTGAACCACCTTGCGAGTGCCCCCCCCCCATTACAGAAGCCTCCTCTTCTGTCTGATTGTCACTCCCGATATGATAAGGAGTGAAAAAGTGCAGATGCAGGCTGCGGAGAACTTCGATGACGCAAGCTGCGGAGTTGGAGTATGAGCCTTCCGCTGAGGCTATCCACCTTACTGCACCAACTAGCAGCCCTACATTCCTCTTGTTTGCTAATCCAAACTAGGGCTGCTAAACCAGGGCCGGGTCCTTGTGTCGTTGACACTCTTCCTTCCCATCACACGGCTTTAAGTGCTTAGGGTCCTCAGGACCGTATTTCTTGTTCTCTCCCTGCTCCCAGCAAATCAAGACCACCGGATACCTGGTGAAGGTGTGCCTTGATTGGCTGGGAGCTGGGAGGTAGCGAAAATGTGGTCTGGCTGGAGGCTCCTGAGGAACACTAGGTCAAAGTGGTCATCTGGCCCCTGAGATTAATCTTAGTTTGGGGTTTGGATTCTCCCCAGTTGTGAGCTTATTCGCAGCCACAAGTGAAGGCAGACAGGAGACATGCATGAAAAATGTGTCCAAGAATTTGTCAAGCGAACTGACAGTGAGGCCCATCCATGTTCTACACCTGCCTGAGAGCTGATTGCAGCCAGAGACTGTTGCAGAAGCTGCAGGCACAGGGCAGGGAATTACCCAGGGCGGGGCTCCAACCCATCGCAGGGCGCACACACACATATACACACACACTCACACATACACACAATTCACACCTACAGACAATCTGACAACTCTAAGTCACCTTAGCATGTTTTTTGACTGAGGGGGTAAACCTGAGGAAATCTCCTGATGACACGGGGAGAACCAGGCCGGTGACTCAAGGCAACAGAGCTAACCACTGCACCATGCCCCCTGCCCAAGGGGAGGTATTCTCCTTCTGTTCTGTTGCCTGGCAGTTCACAGGAGGTGAGGGAGTCCGTAAACATGCCGATGCACCTGAAGTCGGAGAGGGCCCAAAGCTCAGGTTCGACTTCCAGCTGCACATGGGCCGTGTGTCTGTGTTCGTGCATGGCTGTGTGGAGCTTTACCTGCCCGGGAAGAAATGTGAGAGGAGCTCCCGCAGCCGGGGCAGCCCCTGGGGCATCGCTAGCAGCACCACCGTTGACGTCATCGCGCTTTTATGCCCCTGTCGGCCGACGCCCGGACCTGCTCAGCTTCTTCTCTGGTGAGCATCTAGGATGGCTTTTCATTTTTAATTTTTTGGCACAGGGTCCTATCGCCACGACCGCAAACCCCAGTGATTCACATCGGAATGAGTCATTCTCGAATGCAGTGCCTTGACCAGCTTCTGCTTTCGGTTAATACCTCTCTTGTTTTGGTTTTACATAAAACACTCTGGAAATGACTCACTTGCTCTGCAAAAAAGTGGGATTTGAGAATCGTACCCATCTAGCGTGTTACTACATTGATAAATATCCTTTTAATGTGGTTTCAAGTGTGCGCACAAATGGGTTTTTCCTGAATTTAAGTGAAATAAACATTTTAGTTCAGCTCAGTCTGGGGGAAAAACCCAACCATTTAATAATTAACATTTGTTCTTAATTGAGCAAAAAGTGGGGAATATTACATAATAGGTGTAAGGGATTGCTTTAGGATCGACCCCTTTTACCACATAAAAACGGACTCTGTACGTAACCTTTCCTTTGTATATTCCTGTAGGCGAAGTCCAGAGAGAACTGCTGTAGTTACATGTAAAGATGACTTTAATTATACTGCAGGAGGAAATTGCTGATATGCAAACCTTAATTTCCTTTATACATTAATCTTTGCTTATAGTATCAAGGACAAATATTCCAATTAGTGAAGCTAAGTTTCTTTGGCCTGTAAATAGTTCTTACAGTTGAACAACACAGACACCAGGCTTATTGTGAGGTTGTCTGCTAAAGGTCACATGCTCTCTTTAGGCCTCATTTATGCCTGCGGTATACAAGCTTCCCGCATTCAGTTTGCTTTGTTTTCGATTGGACTCCTTTGCATATAGCGGGTGATCTTCCTCTGGGTGGCTCTGCCCTCACCCGGGACGCAGCCGTGCCTGCGGGTTTGAGTCAGTCTGACCAGCAGGTGGAGTGCCTGAGCAGACCTCAGCACTGATGGTGCCGGAACATCCAAGCAGCCTGACTGGTACCTCAACAGTTACACAACAGCCCACTTCCAGGATGATGTCCTGGAGCAGGGTGTACCCCGGCCACGTGCCCTATGACGGACTGGCATCCCGTCCAGGGTGTACCCCAGCCCCGTGCCCTATGATGGACTGGCATCCGTCCAGGGTGTACCCCAACCCCATGCCCCATGATGTACAGGAATCCCGTCCAGGGTGTACCCCAGCCCCGTGCCCTATGACGGACTGGCATCCGTCCAGGGTGTACCCCAGCCCCATGCCCCATGATGTACAGGAATCCCGTCCAGGGTGTACCCCAGCCCTGTGCCCTGTGCTGCCTGGGACAACCTCCAACTGACCACATCCAGGAAAAGTGGTTGGAAAATGAATGGATGCATACATGGGTGTTTATTTTTTTTTTTTTACATTCTCTTTTTCAGAAATAGTGAATTCAAATAGTGTTACATCGCACCTTCTTGTTGCTTTGATGTGATTCGTGTGAAACTCAGCAGCAGATAATGATGTTTTATTCCAAGGCAGCTGTTCTTCTCTTTGCAGACCCTATATTCCACGAGTAAAGAGCTGAAGAGAGCGTACATACACGCTGCCTTTGCTTGAAATATCGCTGCATTGAATTTTAAGTGCACCAATTTTTAAAAAAAAAAACTATGAACATAGTAATCGGATCGGAACTCTTCATAATTATTTGATCAGATCATCCATCCAGAGCTGCCCAACCAGCACAGGGTCCGGTAAGCCTAGTGATGTCGGGCCACCGAACCACCCGCACCCACCCCACGCCCCCACGCTACATTCCTCGTCAAACAGGATTTCCATTTTCTCCCGCATCCTATAACAGTTGCACTCTCCTTCTGAGACCCATTTTACTGCTGTGACAGATACCTCTTGGACCGGCATGCTGTGCTGTCGATTTCCTTATTTTAATCTGACACTGAGCGCGTGGCATGAACCAATATCTGTATGAGAGGAGGGCGGGCTGTGGCAGTCTGATAATTTATAATTATATGCATAGTCCCTCAGGGTGCATTTCTGCATTATGTGTTTCAGATTTTTGCAGAATAGAGACCTCTTTCAAAAACTGCATGTGGGATGATCTGGCTTTGATACGGATACAGTGGCAAGTTGCATTTACATGGAAACTGAATGATGTAAAAATTGCCCCTTAAACAAATTTTTAAAAATGCAGAAACGTAGTGCGCCGATTTAAGTAATTGTTAATAAACAATAATAGTCCAAGATACACAAAATCAACAAGGGAAAGTAAACTGAACAGATTAGATTGTTTCCTTTGGTGTCTGCATCACAAGACTTGTGGAGTCTGGTGGATTTTTATAGACAAGGCTAGTGGAGACATTTGGAAGTCAAAAGAGGTAGGCCTACATTTTAAATCTCCCCTTTAAAAATGAAAGTGATTCTGAAGTCCTGAGAGGAAGTTTTTTTTATAGATGGAACAGGCAGGTATAGCCAGTGACCTGGGTGGGTGTTGTTCCAAGCACAGCCCCCATACCACAAAACGTTCTTGAACTTAATACAAGAAGCCGTATGATAGCTAGTGGAGCAAGATGCAGAGATGAGGTACAGGCATTTGGGGAGGTTGGGGATTAACAGCATTAGATGTGTGTGATGTTGAATGATGATGATAGCCTGGACCAATTGATTGAATGACTGCATCATCAAGCACTACCAGACCCTCTGGATATTCAGCTGCAGGAATCCTCAGTGCCAGGTGCTGACTGTTACGTGTTTGGCCATAGCTGTAACCTGTATTGGTATTCTGGAATTATTTTAGCTGGAGCAACTGACAACGTTCGTTTTTTTTTTTAATTCATTTTTTGAGACGCAGCCTTGAGAACAAATTCCAAGTCAATCCGTTATCTGTTCTTCTGAACTAGAGATGAACCGGATCGCGCTGACGGGCGTTTTGTTAGCTTCTTGCCGTCTTATAAAATATATTTGTGTATCACACATACATGGTTAGTTGTTTCAAAAACTATATTAATTGTCATTTTATTCAGTTATATGTTAAACAACCTATACGTAAATTATTATGTTCGACACCTCGAATTTTTCTTCCGAACGATTGTGAACTTGGCAATTTTTCAACTACAAATCCCATAAATCTTTGCAGCTGCGCCCCCCCCCCCCATTTTTTTTTTGTCCTGAGTGACTATTTCATTAGTCATGGCGTGGAGCGTTTCTGCTCACAGAGAAAACTATCTCTGTGACTGCTGAGTGGATCGGTTGTTGCGCGCTGCGCGCACTCGTTATGGCAATTCACCAACTGCAGCTGCGGACATTTTCTTGAGTAGCTGCCTAAGCGCCGCGGGCACTAACGCAATCTGCACGGCGTAATGTTGTGAATGAGGGATACGATGACGTCAGTGCTCGAATGTCAACAATGTAGCGATTGAGAGTAGGCGTTCCATTCGAGTGTAACAAACAGCGGAGAGCGAGCCGCACGCTGGATAAACACACGTACACGCTGACATTCGCCGAAGAAGAAGCGCACCGCTACTTATATAAAATCCGTTTTTACACAAAGAAGTACCTGAGCATTATATCGCCGAACAACCTCTCTGCAGCCAAGGAGGCTTTAAGAAACTGCAAGGAAGTCACCATGTGAAAAAATTTTAATTTGCTGAACGGACAAAAGGACGGGACTGCAGGGAAGGAGGAAAGTTGAAAAGGTGAGCCGCATAAATATTTAAATGATTTGACTGACATGCGTTGTAAAATCCAAAAGTACAGATTGTGTAATATTAATTTCTCTCGATGTCGTTTTCGAATAGTACTTTGTACGTGACGGCTAGTGCAATACACAACTTGAGCGTTAGGAAGGAATTGTATAGTATCAGCACTGTAGTCGGAAGGCGGTGTGGAAGCGTGCATTTGTTAGTTTCTGCCGCTGTATCTGGTTAACCTCGCTCGGTGTGTTTGTTTCGAGCGTGAATAGACTTTAGTAATGTAAGGATGCCACATCCTGTTGTGAAACTCGTTGGCGGCAGTGTGTGTGTGCGCGCTCCGTTGTGCGTTGCGCGAGTGATCGGGATGCGGCGCGAAACGAGGAAGAGGGGGCGCCCCGTGCCGCCGGGGTGTCGGGCATGGCTGTGGATTTCTCGTGGAGAAAAGGAGCTGTCACTTGCGGAGGCCTTGGCCGATCACAAGGCCATCGCGAACGCATAGACCGGCGCTCCACATTCCCGCCCTCGTTTCCCGCACGCCTTTGATGAATGGATCTGCAGCTGAAGTGAATTGAACTTCCCACTGAATTCAGTATAACGCTTGCATTATGACTCCTTAATACCGGGGCTATCTGTAATACTATATAGGATGTGGTGTGTGCGGGTGATTATTAAGACAGATTTGTAATATAGAATATCTAATGTTGTTCTGCTTTTAAAATGTGCTTTTAAAAATAAATTATGTGATTTATCTTCACAGCATCCCGATTAAGTATAGGCGCGGAAATAATTGTGTCAAAGTGCACGATTTTAAGCTTACTGAACACATGCTGCAATATTTTTTAATCTATTCTGAATCCCTGGAAACGATAAATAACGGGAAAGCGTGCACTGCCCGGATTATTGCGCTGCCGCAAACCCGAACCCATCGCATTACCGGCTTAATACACCAGATATCAGCAAATAATTTGCTGTGTAAGACACCGTTATATGTATTGGTTTCAGTCACCAACACAAACTCCTTCCCAGTTCGACGAATCATATAAAGACTCGGGTGGGGGGGGGCTCTTTCATTAAAACTGCTGGAATGTAGGCTGATTTCACATATAAGAAACAACACGAGTGACTGCCTTTCCAGTATCGGTCAATTAATTGCACATACAGTCTGCATCATGCTTACAAATCAAATGTTGAAACCCGATCGTCAATACTCAGCTATGTCTCCCTTGTTTGTGTAATCTTCACTCGAGCGTCACAACGATAGTTAAAGTGTGATATTAAATCATTTGTATTTGGGGCAGCGTGCTTCGCAAACCACTTTAGAAGAGAAAATAGCATGTATTGATGTATAAGCGGAGGCAGTCATACTATCTGTTTTAAAAATGACTCGATGGCTTTGTCCCGATATCAAAACAGTGATGCTGTATGAACCGAATAAGACCAGCGCGCACACACCCTTTCGGTTAAGGTGTAAAATAGCAAAGCGCTAATGTTTGCCACTGTACGGTTCAACCTGAAGAAATTTAGTATGAAGCGTTTTCCGCGAAATATCACGTAAGTCGTGTATTAAAAGTCGCATAAATGTAGGTATATATAAAAGCAGTAGATTTAACATAAACAAATAAAACACCTTTAGAGGTATGCCTAAGGAAATAACAATCGCGTAGCCTATTGTCGGGTTGATGTAACCTGTAGAAATCGTGCATGGGAAATGTGACATTACTACGGCGTTTTAACAGATGGTGCCACTTATAATTCGGTGATACAGCAGTTTGTCCTCATGGCAGTTGCAGTCAGTACACTGACACATTCCTTTGTCTGTTGTTGATGAAAATGGAGCAAGACCCCTGACCAAACCTCCTCTGTACATATATAAAGTGGAATCTAAGCGAGCGATAGTGATACATCTAAAAAAAGGTTTGGCTGTCATTTAAAAATGCATTAGATGATGTCAGCTACCTAAGCGGCTATTTTTAAATTAAAGCGACATGTCTCTAAAAATACCAGAAGTCGCTGCGCTCTTAGCCTGATTATGAGGGATCGTCAGCACGGCTGGTGCCCCGGTGGCCGTCGGCTTGTAGGCGGTCGCAGCACAATTAACACCCTGATCAATAATGACAAATAGTACGCGCGGTTACCTAGCGCTGCCCGCGCGCAGGCATTGTTTCCCCACGCGGCGAGCCCGAAACGCCCGTGACTCCATTATTCTTTATAGACGCTTATTATTTGGAAATTTGATTTCCGTTGTCGCCACTAAGCGTTTTTGGCTGTCTAAGGTGTTGCCTGACAGGTAGTGATTTCGATCACATTTGGTTGAAGGTGAAAGCTTTTAGACGCATTAAAACATGTGAATTGTCAAGGCAGACTATTATATGTGCAGAAACCCTTACCTCACCATATAGAGAAAGGAAATGCATTTGCATTTTTATGCAGTGTAAGTTTTGAACGAGCCGCTCAGTGGCAGGAATGCTGCTTTTGAGCGTGATGTTTTTCACGAAATAGGAAAAAAGATTTAACTTAAAAAAATCCCTTTTAAATGGAAAAAGTAGTTTGTGACCCATTTTAAGATTATGTATCTTTTGATATCATGTCGCATAAGAGGTAAATTTGTAATGGAATGACACAATCCTAGTAGATTTGCTGAATCTCCTTGGATGCTAAATTCAGATACTTCATCTCACTAATCTTAAATGATCAGGGGAAGATAAATTACTGCTGCATAAGCATATTATTAAATGTGAATAAGCTCCTTTGCATTTAATAGATATAAATGTGTTGTAGATTAAACTAAAAATCTCCATTAACTTTCATTTTAGTGTCCAGTTTGTTTGCAGATGTAAACATTGCATAGTTTTGTGAAAACATATTGCTGCCTTCATGGGTGAAGTTACTTGGACGCATGCCAGAATGCAGGTAAAACTGGTTGCAACAAGTTTCAACATATATACGCTATATACTTCGAAAATGGCATGCATTAATATGGTGTTTATTAAAACAGCCATTTCAGTCTCGGAGAGGTCAGAGTGGCGTTTTTTATATGTACAGTTTCGCTAAGGTGTGTGGGTTCTCTGACACCCACACCCAAGTGCAAAAACAAGGACTGAAGCTTGTTTGAAACCACATTTCTGTATGTGGTCTTAGTTTGACAGAGACAAAATATTGACACAGTTTTGTTTCAAGGCAGAGCCTTCAAATTTCATGTGTCATTGTGCTGCTGTGTAGGCATTTGATGTAGCGATCCATGCACTGGCCAGTGCAAATGGTGCTGGAGGAACGACCTCTCACCTACATGTGAAAGACACGCGTGGCCGTCGCTGTCTAAGACCTCAAGGCCAGCAGTGAAAACTGTAATGAGGTGAAGGCGTTCTGTCGAGTAATGAGTTTGGTGCAAATGTCATTCTTCCCACTTATGGCAAGAAAACAGAATTGCAGAGGCCGTTGTGTTGGTCGCATTCGTACCTTTCTTGAAATGCAACAAAAAAGTGGGTTAAATGCACTGAACTGGGGTAATTATTGAGGAGTGACATGAAGCAGTGCTTTAACTGGGAATGATATCTATGGAATGGCAGTTAGTAGATTCCGTTAAAAACAACTAATATTGGATATGGTACAATGATTATGTATCTGTATGGATGAAAGAGATTCAAAGAATAAGAGCCATTGAATTCTTGGCCTCACATCTGGAAGCAGACAAACATTAAGTAAAATACATGAAAGGTCCTTTTGCGGTGAATGCTGATCATTGCATTTGGGAGAGAGGTGAATTCTGTAGTTTGATTAAGACCATTTATGGTTAAAAAAAAATGATGTACATGTAAGATTATGTAAGTCTTCAAAAACTGCGTCTCTGATTTGAACAGGCATTCGAACGCTCGCTTCCTTATCCTGTTAAATGGCCACTGAGCATATCTGCTGTGGGTGGTTCTGTTCATCTTGTAATTGTGTGTACGAGCAACCCTGCCATTGTTGGCGCATTTGTTCTGGGGGCGGGAGGGGGGAGTCCTAACAGAAGGTAACATTACTAACCGAAATCAACAGAGAATTCCACCAGATAATCCTCAAAAGGCCAATCGTAAAAATGCGTTCTAGAGAAATATAGCCTTCAGGCAGAAGCTTTATGCAGCTTGTTTGGTCCAGCGGCAGAGACGCTGAAGCCGCGTTTGTGCGTTTGCGGCTCTTCCTCCGTTGCTCGTGCAGGGAGGGTCGTGCTTAGCCCACAGCTGTGCTGCTCGGACGCAGATGCAGGCCTCTTGGAGCTGGGGGGGGGGGAACCGCAGCCTGCCCTCCTGTAATGGCTGTAATGAAGAGGAATCAGCTCCTGTGAGGTCTCACGGTGGAAGGCGTGATCTTTCCGGAAGCTTCTCTCTGCTCAGTGTTAACCAACGTCATCGGGTCCAAACAAACAGTTTATTCTCTCTAGTCACACAGATTCGGTGTCGGCTGTCATTGCAGTTACTTTCAATTCAATATGAGGGGTTTTAGCTCTAAAAATAACCATCACTGCCTTTCCCTTTCAATAATGGCTGTTTCTTGTTATCTCTCTGATTCAGACCGCTGTGTCTGAGATTTGGTGGTCTTCACGCAGACCATGCTGTCCTGTGCCTTCTTTCACCAGTAGTTCTCCTAGCCTTGTGTTTTAAGGGTTTTTTAGTCTTAACTTTTAGTTGAGTCATTTCTTCACCCGAAACAAATTAGTATCCATCTTTAATCGTCCATGTACATGATTTTTAGGGGAAGAAAATGATTTCTGGTAAGTAATTTAACTCATTTCACATTCAGTCGTTTCACACTGAATAATGGTTACATAATTCCAGATGCATATTTTAAAATTAGCGGAAGGCTAATTAATTATTTACCGTGTTGTGAATGCTAGACTCTGGTCATCATTGGTGCACTTGTTTGTTTTGGTGCCGCTGTCCAGCTAAGCAGCTGGAAATGTAGAAATGTCAGCAATTTGTAGTTTTTATTGTTCTGGAAAAAGCCTTCTGGATTTTTAAAAATCTATTTATTTTTTGTTGAAAAAGGTGAAATAACGTCAGCAGTTTGAAAATTCACTCTTTTGTAGGGGTTTTATTTTAACAAGATGAATGGCGGGGGGGTTGGTAAAGCATCTCATTGTCCTGCTTCTGGATATGCCCCCCCCCCCTCCATGAGGCATCTGTGTCCCACAGGGTGGCAGGAGCTAATATCCGGTAGCATGGTGCCGTTACAGCCGCGTGCCCGTTACAGCCGCGTGCCCGTTACAGCCGCGTGCCCGTTACAGCCGCGTGCCCGTTACAGCCACGTGCCCTCTTCATAGCGCCAGGCGTCGCGTTAAGCCTGTTTGTTTTACCAGTGAGCGTCAGCGTAAACAGGGCCCGTGTGGAGGCGGTTCTGTCCCTTCCCGCCCGCCCGCGCGCGCTCGCTCGCTCGCTCGCCACGCGCCGCACAGGAGTGGGAGCATAAACGGCAGTTTAAATTTAGAGTGGCGCCACCTGTCAGCAGTTTCCTCTCGCAGCTGCTGAGTCACACGTGGGCTGGAGACCGTGGGGGGTGCAGTGACCATCCCTTCACTCGCATGTCCGCTCGTCCCCATCCTCTTGCTCGCCCGTCCCCTCGCGTCCTCGCTCGCCCGCTCTCTCCCTCTGCCTGACTACCTCACTTCCTAAGGCGTCCGGCCGCTGCCTGTCCGTCGGCTCTGTCGCCATCGCTCTCATTCGCGTGTCAGTGGCCGTCGGAAGCCTGTTTGAGTCAGCAGTCAGAAGGCTGGAGATTTGAGCACTGGGCTGTGACAGAGTCGCATTGCTTTGGACAACACCCTCTGCTTAACTCTCAGACCCCCCCCTCCCATCAATATCTGGTTAAACTTTCACCCCACCCCCATCCCTGCGAGACAGACGCCGTCACGTTCTGATGCTTCCGAAAGTTGGAAACTTTCAGAAATTCTGGCCTATCTTAAATATTTGTTTGTTTTTTGTTTTTTTTTTGCGCTCAATGGCATTCTGGGCTGCTGCTTGCTGTCGCCGTCATGGGGGGTTATAAATGGTCGCCCAGGAGTCAGAGCTCATGTGGGGGGTCCAGCTGGGGGCCGATGGAGGGTTAGAGGCCAGTGTCAGGTCACCGCAGAGGCGGCGTGAGGGAGGATGGAGGCACGGATGAATCACGAGCAAAAACTGTCCTCGGTCTAAATATAACCTGCACGCTTTGTGGCTTATCGAAGCAGAAATGACCGAGTGTGGAAAATCTGAAATGATCTTGTTGTTGTTGTGGTTTCTCTAATTTGTTTAGCCTTTTTTTCACGTGTTTTGCCCAACCGAAAGAAATAAAAAAAAAAAAACAACCTTCACTGGAAAACATGATGCCTGGGGACTGACGAAACTGTGCCTGAAGAAAATAGTGTGAAGGAAAAAATGTGTGAAAGTATAAATGAGAGGTGGCCGGAGTGGGGAGCAGGCTGCGGCGTACTCCTCCCAGCCTCGGGGGGCCGTAGTATCGTCTCCCTCCAGAGCCCCGTCGCCTCCCCTCCCCCAGATGAACGCTCATCGCGCTCGGGGTCAGCGCCGCTCTCCGTGTTCCCGCAGCACATCGGGCCGCGCTCAGGGGTGGAATGCGGATCCTGAATAGCCGTCCACTTTGGCGAGCGGTTTCGTCATCAGATTCCTGAGAGTGCTGCCAAAAACAACTTGTCTGGAGGAAAAAAAAAATGGGGGGGGGGGGGGGGAATCTGGATCTCTTTCCTGTGTGCATTGGGGCTTTTACAGAACGGCGAGTGTTTTGTAGTCATCGCCTGTAATTTGCAGCGACGTTGGTGAGAAGCCTGAATGAATGCTGTCCCAGGCGGTGCGAGGATCTGCGGCTTCCTGCCAAGACCAGCCCCCCCCCCCCCCCCCCCTTAGGGGTGTTTTGGGGGGCAGTGAAGCAGCAGCAGCAGCCTGCCTTGGTTTGCTGTCATTGTCATAATTTCACATCACGTTACTTTGCCTTTGTGATTGCTTCACTATAAATTACAGTTTTAGTAAATTGAAAACAAAATGCGTAGTGAAGTTTATATGACAAAGGAGGGTGCGATCACCATAAGATGTTACGTTCTGCGTCTTAACTGGATAATTAGGGCTGCAGATTTCTTTCTGGCGTATTAGCATGACAGTGATCACGTTCAGAGTGCATTTTTATCATCACTTAATTTTCTCGTCATACCCTGGGTACACTGGGGCTGAGCAAATGGCAGCGTATCCTCTGATCCGGGATCAGATCAGGAATCACTGATAGGGTCTTTGAAGCTTGTGGCTTGGAGACGTATCCGAGGGAACTGCACCTGTCTACAGAGGTCCAGGTAAACCTCTGGAATTGCTGTTTGTGGTTGTGCTTGTTGATCCGTTCATTGATGGTCATAATTCAGGACAAATTTGAGGAATCAGACGGGTGATTTTTACTGCTGTGTTTCTTTAGCATAAAGGCCAAAAATTTAGTGATTACTTACAGTAGGTGGTGTGGAGACTCTTCACCTGCTACTGCGGGTACAAGTCAGAGGTAGTTTTTTCTTCCGTAGACACTCAAGGAACTGAGTCTCCGTCACCGTGTTTCTGTGAAAGGCGCGAGTCCACTGTGATATAGAGATAGGGACCCCCCCCCCCACAGCAAACTTTGGTCTAACATCCAGGATTCGCCAAGGGTAACAAAAGCTTGGGACGGGTGCAAATTCCCTGCAGACTGATTTGCTCGTGCATTAATTGTGCTTTACACATGCTTGCAGAAAGCAGAATGGTCCCACTGAGATTGTGAAACATGTTAGCATGACGGTTCAGAAATATGATTGCATGCTGATGAAACGCTCTTTGTGTACATGGACTGAATGTAATTAAAAGTGATCACTTTGTAGTTTATTAGAGGAAATGATGAACGGTTCTTGTATTTATAGTAGGTATTTTGCCTGCAGTATTATTCTGTCTGAGTGCAGATTTATGACCCGATTTGTCATGACGTCATGGAAAGTACCCTTACAAATTCAAGTTATGATGTATTTTGTATAAATATTTATGAAAATATTTTAGTTATTAAAACCTTATTTTAATCGTAATGAAAACATTTATTTAAACTTTACTTTTATTTGAATGAATGAAAAATTTTAATAGTAAAATTATTTTTATATTTATCAGTTATTCTTAATATGGTGATTTCGTGATGGTAATTAAAATATATGCTATGAACTTTTTCATTTAATTTCTTTCTGCCTCATTTCTGGTATCATTCTCATATCTTGATGTCAGATAAGATAATTTCTCTACAGTGATAAAATATATTCCGCGTCTCTGTGCGTCAAAGCCAGCAGTTATTATGTACGGTAATTGTGATTGATTCTGTAATGTGCAGCCGCTCGCTTAGCCGCTGAGTCGCCGGCGGGACCGCGAAGCGCGGCGGCGTCTGGGGGCGTTTGACTCGCGTGCAGCTGCAGGGTGTTTGCGCGCGCTGCCGGGAGCGGCGTGTACAGGTGGCTCGTGCGAGAGGCGAGGCGACGGGGGGTGGGAGCGCGAGGCGGGCGGTGGTGGCGGGGGCGGGGGTGGGGGGGCTGCTGTGCCCACTTCCCGCTTTCTGTGTCGTCATGTACTGTAACCCGCTGGCCCGTTACCAGACGACGAAATCAACAGGAATTGCTTGTGGTGCTTCGCGAGAGCCGAACACCGGTTAGTCTCCACTGTTACCTTTGCGGTTCCTTGTGCTTGAGTCTTTCTTTTTTTTGTCCTTTTTAATTTTCTCTGTTCATTAACGGCACATCAACACGGCATCATGTGTGGTTCGCAGCAGAGCAAACATGCCTAATACCTTGTTATTTTGTGTTATTATTCAGAAGTTTCACAATATGCGCGAGCTTGTCTTTTTATTTACTTCTTTGCCTCGTTTTAAAATCGTTTGACACTCTGTAACAGGTGTCATTTTAGCACAACAAGTAATATATTATGTGGTATAGATATTTTAGATGTTTCCCAAGTTAGTCCTTAGAGATTAAAGGTCAGGTGCAGTAGAACACGAAAGTTGAGTTTTTTTAGAAACGACTGTTGTCCACATTTCCACATTGAATGAATAAGCGCCATGCATGATCACAGACAGCTGCATTTTTTATTATTATTTTTTTGGGGGGTGGGGGGGGGGGTGCTCTTGACCCCTGTGGTCAGGTTCTTCATCCCGACCAGTGAGCACAGTTAGAGGACAGAGGTGTGTTGAGGAGCAGAGATCCGGAAGGTGGCCCTGGAATTAGGTGTGTCTTCTGCCAGAAGTGCTGGCAGGTGTCATCATGTCTGTCGCCTTTATCCACCGAGAGCACGCCTGCGTGCCACGTTTAATGCCGGGACTGGCTTCACCGTATCCCGGAAATTCCATGACTTGCACTTTTGATTCAGCAATACCAAATAATCACATTTAAATATATTCCGCTTATGGGCTAGATAAAGAATAAATGAACGGTTGTTTTTTTCATACTCACTGAAAGAAACTGATGGTTTAAAGCAGCCAAAGGGCTTATTATAAAGCTGCACAAACCGTGAGAATATTTTTTTTTTACCTTGAGAAAAAAAATGTCAGACTATATATTTTATGTTGTGCATAAAGTGTTTTTTCTCTCGTGGGGAGGTTTGAGCAGAGATGTGTCCCCTTCATACTCAGATTGATATTTCATTTTAAAAAGCTTCACAACCGAAAGGCTTAACCATGACCCCGAACCCGTCACTTTCATTCAGACGCCTGCTAACGACGCCTCGCGATTGTCATTGTGATCATTGTTTTTCAGTAGCCTGCAGATCCGTAACGTGGGGAGCTTTTCCTTGCAAAGGGAAACTGCTTTCTCTCACAATTTCGGGTCCTCTTTTTTAGTCATCAGAGTTCCATTTTGTGGTTTTACACTGCAGTTGTTGATCTGCACTGTAATCCTTTTCTCTATTAAAGGCGTGTTCGGAGAATCTGCACAACTTGACAAACCACTACAAGTTGGAAGCACAATGCTAGACATATGTGTGACAATATAAGAGAGAGAATAAGTATGTATAAAATGTTGAATTTTTAACCGATAAACTAAATCAAACTCTTTTATCCTTTCACTCACTACTTTCCATATTAAATGATGTCATGAATTTTTGATATTAGTTTGTGAAATGTTTAATTGCTGTTCCAGAATAGTGTTTCAATATCAGGATAATTCAGTTTTTGTAGAAGAAAGTCTCATGATTCCACAATACATTCAAATATTGAATGACTGAAGTCATTTTTGCCATAAAAAATAGTTATAAATCATAGAATGAGATGACTTTTTGACCGCGTGAACATCAGATATATGTCTTGAAATGCTGCAAATCCTTCGGCCTTCTCTAGTATGGCTGCAGCACCGGGCGCTGACCGTTTCGTCCAAAGACAAAGGGACGGTTGGTGGCTGTGGTCCCCAGCAAGGCTCTGATGCTGGAGGCTTTTATCTGCTCGTTTGAATGGTTCTTATCGCCCGATAGTGCAGTGTGAACAGGAGCTTGATGACGGGTCATATTCGCCGGGTCGACCCTCCACGTGTGCTCGGGCTCCACTGCGTGAAACGATAAGTGCAGATGGCCGTAAATACGTGCCATTTCCATGCAGTCGCCAGCCTTTCCGCCAGACAATGGCGGGCATATCTCGGATCTCGAAAAAAGTAGGTTAAAGCAAATTAATGCGCTGCTTCGTGCAGTCAGACAGAGCGGCCGTGAATCCACCGGAGCCGTTCCCGAGTCCCGCTCTCGCTTTGATGCTTTAATGGATCCGTGGTGAACGGCGTCGCGGTGCCAGCTGAGGAAAGTCGATTTGTTGTTAAGCAGAAGAGAGGCGTTGATTTATTCTACAGAACTGGATGTTTACCGGCCTGCGTTGGCTGGTGCTCGCCTGCGATGATGCAATGTTGCTGGACTGGATGGGAACTGTTTGACTCTTCTCTTCCCAGCAAACACAGCAGGGGTGTGAGAGAGGCTTTGTTTGAAATCGGAGTCGGGCATTAATAGCACGTTAAATGTTCTTAAATTAACGATGCGATTGTGTGATGTTATTTGATATAATTCCTTCAAATAGCGGAGTTATTTGCCAAATGAGATGTAGAACACTTTTTCTAAATCATCTTTAATTCTGTAATGGAGATAAATTGTATATCCAAGAAACAAAAACTACTGGAAGTCGATTTTGTGGTGAAGCGTGATTTTTACTCAGACTGCAGATTTAAAATATATCAGCACAAGTAGCCGCCATTTCTTCTTTCTGGCATGATGTCAAATGTCAGACGCGGTTACAGCTGTGAAACATGTCAGTTGTAAAAATGCGACGGCATAGTAAACCCATGTAGCTGAAGCAGTGCAAGCTCCCAGGGAGATTTGCAATTATCAGTTATACAAGCTATGTTCTCTGAAATTTTTACTGTAAAGTTATGAATGAAGCAGTTTTCGTTGTGGATTCACTGCCTGCCCTTCATAATAGTGACAATAGTAAAGTAGTAATATTTTTCATACAGTAAATTGCATGCTGCATATGCTTCCATACTATAGTACAGAGATGTTCACTGACTGTACGCATCTCTGCTTTTATGCATGAAGTAACTTGCATGTTGTTTTCTGCAGTGTGTAAGTGTGATGCTAAAGTTGCAGATAAGAAAGAATGATATGATGGTATGGATAGCAGTTTGTTCCTTCTCTGAGTCAGTATTTAGCCCGGAGGAATGCAGTCAGTATGGGTCCCACCAATAACTGGACAGCTAATAACAGTGGCAATATATGAATCATGTGAAAATGTGTGTTTTTGATTTTGTAAATCACGAGCTACTTAGGATAATGTAATTTCATTTCGGGCCCTGGTTAGCGTGCTGTGGCCCTGATTTATCATACTGGGACACAGACCGCACTAGTTTGCTGTTCAGTATGAGTCTGGGTAGAGCTGCCCCCCCCCCCCCCCCCCCGATTAACCTTAAGTTAGACCAGGGGATCTCAAACTTTTTTGGATCAAAGGTCTGTTTCAGACTTTGAACAAAAGTCAGAGGTCCGGAACAATTTTCAATCTTCAATTTTCCACATGTGGTTTACACGTAGTGAGTAAACATTGACAGAGCCCGAATGGACACTCCTTCCCTTTTGGGGCCTTCACACAGCGATGCCCAGTACATGTGTGCTGCTGGTGACGCTGTGGCAATGGGCCGTGGAAAAGCCCACCAAGCAAAGTACTTCACACCGGCAGACTTGGAGCACCAACGTTTCTCTATTGCGATTGTAAACGTTACTCGGCACTTTTAAATAAGCTGGCATTTTAAAACCTGATGGGTGATTGGGGAGAGCCAAGGAGGGAGGGGGCGTGTGTTTGTGTCCTCATGCCATCATATTTCACTTCTGGCTGTATTTGTGGCTCACACAGAGTGTACAGGTTCTGCTCGACGAGACAACCGAATGGTATTGAATCAAATATATGTCTGCGTGTTTTTTCTGGAGGTTGAACAGTTAGGGATT
Organism: Paramormyrops kingsleyae; assembly: GCF_048594095.1. Taxonomy (NCBI): domain Eukaryota; kingdom Metazoa; phylum Chordata; class Actinopteri; order Osteoglossiformes; family Mormyridae; genus Paramormyrops; species Paramormyrops kingsleyae. Next base: position 3,202,161 of record NC_132815.1, on the reverse strand, counting down.
GTCTTAGCAGTTAAGCTGTCTCTGAAAGGGCAGATCTGCCTCGACCATGATGAGCTAAAGTTCTGTTTTGAAACGTAATTGAAATGATTATTTAAAGTTTATCGCTTAAAGTTCATTGGAAATACTTTGGCGGCTGATGTTTGAGGTGAGTGTAGGCGGGACTGAGCTGGGGGGGGGGGGCACATGGGAGAGAAGCCACAGTGAGAGTGGGGGGGGCGTTTTGCTGGGGGCTGCCTGCGCCTTGCGTGTCGATGCTGTGAAAGGTCCTTCCTGTGCGCCTCCACTCCGCCGGCGCGACACTCTGAGCACCACAGCCGCGTGACACTGTCGCCACCCAGACACTCCCAACGCCCTCGCCGCCTACAGCACGGTGAGTGTCCATCGCCCCCCCAGGACACCTGGGGGTTTCACTCCCACGTTTCTTTTTGTTTTGTTTTTCTACACGTTTCATTCAGAGGCGTGGCATCCGTATGAGCTGTTTCTTAAGTGATAAACGAAAACAAAACCTCGAGTGTGGTATTTTTAACATCCCTAAGTTGTGGGGGGGGGTGGGGGTGGTGGTGGTATCATTTATAGTTAGAGATTTTAGACCCATCGCATGCTGTCTGGAATAGGCGGCAGCTGTGTGCGGACTGTCAGTGCAGACACGGTGTGGACGCTGTCTGGCAGTCAGGGTTTGGGGTCTCTGGTCGGTGGGCTGGGCAGCGTTTCCGTTTTCGCCTCGCTCTTCCTCACGCTCGCCCGCTGAAAATATGCCGCAGGTTATAAATAACTGCAGGTTTTGCCCAGTCGGTCCATTAATTACTTTTGACCCAGTTGTGGAGCCTTCAGTGCTGCCGGTGATCTGAGCCATACATCATTAACCAGCTGGGGACAGCTGGTAAGAAAGGGGGTCAGTCTTCTAACTGGTCTGGCCTACAATTCCCACGTTTTGGAGCCAGACGGATACGCGAGACGAGTAGGCGAGCGGCACACGGGGCGGAACCGGAGGGACCCGCGGGCACCGTGCCAGGCAGGACTGGATGCTGAAGTGTCGCTTTGACAAAGGTATGCGTGTGTCTCAGTCCGTAGCAGAGCATTGATGCTTTCAGTCGCATTCTTGACATCTCGAGATGGATGACTCTGGGAAGGAGGCCATTTCTCTGCTCATCAGTTGCTGAAATCATGAAATCCATCATGAAGTTCGGCTTTCTGTTGTTTTTCTGATCTGTAGTTGGGGGGACGGTATATTCGTCACGCACAGGCGCAGAATTAAAAAAACAAAAACAAAACATTTTTTAGTTGAAAACTTGCCGTTTATAACAAACTGCCAGAGGAAATAATGCTTCCTTTTCTGACTTCCTCTGCAGGTGCCTAAAAATTGAATATAAAAATTAATTAATTCTGTTTTTCAAATGCAAATACATCTTGTTAGACATTGATGTATTAAATCCTGCTATATAAATAATTCTTAATGTATCAGAGCTCGGAGGAAGTGTGAGGATATCATTACTCTGACAGAAAAGGTGCTCAAAGAAATTTGCATGTTTTTTAATCATTATTTTTGAATTGTTTTAAAAATTATTTTACTTTTTAGGTTTTGAAGTCCATTATGGTTTGGTAGTCATGAATTTGTTTGGGTGTTATTCTCTCTGGGTGCTGATGGCTAAATGGGCCCCAGCACAATGAGCATTTAGCCCGAGCCATGCTGAAGCCAGTGTGAGGTGTAGATATCGACAGCAACATGTGAAGGTTCAAAATTCGAAAAAACTTTATTGTCTCTGACAAAGTGACAGAAATTACTCATAGACACATTTCATGTATAACGCAACAAGTCATAAAAACAACCGAGAGAACATTGCAGGAGCAGTAAAAATATGTATTTTGAATGGTTTGTGATGCCATTGGTAGAGGGAATAAATGACTTTTGGAATGTAATCTCCCTGGCCAGAGGAACTCTGTAACGTTGCCCTGATGAAGGGGGTGAAATGAGTCCTGTGTTTGCCGCTAGGCGTGCCATGTGACACCCCTCTGACGAGGCCACATATCTGACAGTGGGGGCCCACTCCCTCGCCCCCTGCCATCAGTCACTCGGGTGAACGCCCCCCCTGTTTTGTCGCCGTAGCATGTGACCCAGAGCTGTGGGCGTCGCAGCGAAAGTGGTACCGCGCGTCAAGGTGACGTGATGAAAGGCGGCATTATACGGGCCACCCAGGTGCCGTGCTGCACACACTCGCTCTCACCAGTGGGTGATGCTCTACCCAAGAAACATCTGGAATGTCTGAGGCCTCGTTAGTGCGACGGAGAGAAAGTGTCTGTTTATTTGGCAGAGCCTTGCTGTTCACCAGAACTGCGTGTGCGGGTGACCGTCCAATCACCTGTGAGTGCCATTCCACGATCTGAACAAAAATATTACAATTTAGGGTTCAGGGTTTTTTTTTTTTTACGTTTTGAACCTTTGAGAAAGAGAAGCTTAGCTTTGAAACAAGCTTCTGATACGACATGAGTGTAAACTTTTCCTGAGACTGATGTGCTTCCAATGCATGGAGACTAAAACGTCCTGAGTGAAATGGGATCCGGCTCGTGTTCAGGGATTCTTGGTTTGTGGGTGAGACTTAAAAGTTATTTTAATCACACCCTCAGTGGGAATCACAAGTCAGATGCACAGGTTGGGGCCTTTGGCTAATTCCTCAAAGATGGGTTTCTTTGTAGGTCTATCTTGGTCGACCCCGGTCTGTCTTTAAAAACACTGACTGATGTGTAGAGAACCAGGTGCAGTCATTTTTTATAGTCATCAACTTTTAATGATGTCTGAAAGCAGAATTTTCCACACAAACTTCTCAAAAAAACATGAAGGAATCTGTAGCATTTAAGGAGATCGAAGCCAGCATTCCCCTTATCAGCAGTGCGGCCCTCACAGGCTGTTTCAAATAATCATAAAATTAACGATTCTTTCAAGCGACGTTAGTGGGATTTTTATTGTGTTTGTTTGCAGCTCAGGAAGTCGCAGTCAGCAGGCGAGCTGAGGAGGTGCCAGACGAAAGCGCTGCTTCTGCTCTCTCCTGGGCACCTTCCAGGCGAACCGGCATAGCTCGTTTGCCGTTATGGTGCCCCGTTCATGTTCTTCATGTTTATCTGCATTCATGCTACCTGCCGTAAGATACTGTGTTCTGTTCTGGTTTTATAGAAAGCCTAATGTTTAAAGCACCGAGCCTTCGACACAGGAATTGAGGTATTATTTTAAGTGCATCTGCGTCCTGCTTTCAAAGTGTCTTGAAGTTTGAAGTGTCGTCCTGCTATTTTGAGCGTGTGGCATCAAATCGTTTAGGGTTCAATTCACGGTGAGAGAAACCCACAAGTCTGGAGCGTGGAAAAGTGGGATGTACCAAACAGACGGGTGGCCCCGGAAAAGTGGGATGTACCAAACATAGGGGTGGCCCCGGAAAAACAGAATGTACCAAACAGAGCAGTGGTCCTGGAAAAGCTACGTGTACCAAGCCAAAGGGAGGCCTTGGAAAAGCCCACCAAGCAAAGGGGTGGCCCGTTTGAAAGCCCACTATGTGAAAATGCGGGGCATACCAAGCAAAGGGGTGGCCCGTTTGAGAGCCCATTATGTGCAAAAGCGGGGCGTACCAAGCAAAGGGGTGGCCCGTTTGAAAGCCCACTATGTGAAAAAGCGGGGCGTACCAAGCAAAGGGGTGGCCCGTTTGAGAGCCCACTATGTGAAAAAGCGGGGCGTACCAAACAAAGGGGTGGCCCGTTTGAAAGCCCACTATGTGGAAAAGCGGGGCGTACCAAACAAAGGGGTGGCCCGTTTGAAAGCCCACTATGTGGAAAAGCGGGGCATACCAAACAAAGGGGTGGCCCGTTTGAGAGCCCATTAAGTGCAAAAGCGGGGCATACGAAGCAAAGGGGTGGCCCATTTGAGAGCCCACTATGTGGAAAAGTGGGGCGTACCAAACAAAGGGGTGGCCCGTTTGAGAGCCCATTGTGTGGAAAAGTGGGGCGTACCAAACAAAGGGGTGGCCCGTTTGAGAGCCCATTGTGTGGAAAATCGTGATGCACCAAGCAGAGGGGTGGCCAATTTGAAAGCCCACTATGTGGAAAGGCGTAATGTACCAAGCAGAGGGGTGGCCAGTTCGGGGAGTTGCATGCCAGCCTTCCGTGATCCAGTAAGACATTGTGAGGAGGGTCTGTCTCCACCCTCTGCCTCCAGTCTCCCAAGTTCCCCCCCCATAACAAATTCTCTGCTACATTCTTCTATGGTTACAGTCAGAGGGTCTGGGCCTGCTTGACGCTGAAGCCTCCCTCCGAGGTTATTACCTGGCAGTCCATGGCAGCTTGTGATGGAGCAGCAGTGGGACTGGGGGTGGGGCCATCAGTCGGCCATTAAGGGCTGACCTGCCGGCCGGGGTTAGCGGGTGCTTGCGTGTAGCCACCACCCCGGCACTAGGGGCCGAGGTCCCGCCGTACTTACGAGACCAGATAGGGAGCAGATGGCAGACTGGGACACCCATGCAGACCTCTGTGGAACCACACATATGGCGAACGGCTAAGGAGTGTTTTAAAGGGGGCCTTGGCCAAGCCACCACCTTACAGTACGCCGAGCGCTGCCAGGGCGGCCGTGTGCCCACCAGGCTGAGCCCTTGCCGGTCACTGACTGGGGTTTAGGTACCTGCGCAGTGGGCACTGCCAGGGCGGCCGTGTGCCCCACCAGGCTGAGCCCTTGCCGGTCACTGACTGGGATTTAGGTACCTGCGCAGTGGGCACTGCCAGGGCGGCCGTGTGCCCACCAGGCTGAGCCCTTGCCGGTCACTGACTGGGGTTTAGGTACCTGCGCAGTGGGCACTGCCAGGGCGGCCGTGTGCCCCACCAGGCTGAGCCCTTGCCGGTCACTGACTGGGGTTTAGGTACCTGCGCAGTGGGCACTGCCAGGGCGGCCGTGTGCCCACCAGGCTGAGCCCTTGACGGTCACTGATTGGGGTTTAGGTACCTGCGCAGTGGGCACTGCCAGGACGGCCGTGTGCCCCACCAGGCTGAGCCCTTGCCGGTCACTGGCTGGGGTTTAGGTACCTGCGCAGTGGGCACTGCCAGGGCGGCCGTGTGCCCCACCAGGCTGAGCCCTTGCCGGTAACTGACTGGGGTTTAGGTACCTGCGCAGTGGGCACTGCCAGGGCGGCCGTGTGCCCCACCAGGCTGAGCCCTTGCCGGTAACTGACTGGGGTTTAGGTACCTGCGCAGTGGGCACTGCCAGGGCGGCCGTGTGCCCCACCAGGCTGAGCCCTTGCCGGTCACTGACTGGGGTTTAGGTACCTGCGCAGTGGGCACTGCCAGGGCGGCCGTGTGCCCCACTAGGCTGAGCCCTTGCCGGTCACTGACTGGGGTTTAGGTACCTGCGCAGTGGGCACTGCCAGGGCGGCCGTGTGCCCACCAGGCTGAGCCCTTGCCGGTCACTGACTGGGGTTTAGGTACCTGCGCAGTGGGCACTGCCAGGGCGGCCGTGTGCCCACCAGGCTGAGCCCTTGCCGGTCACTGACTGGGGTTTAGTTGCCTGCTCAGTGGGCACTGCCAGGGCGGCCGTGTGCCCACCAGGCTGAGCCCTTGCCGGTCACTGACTGGGATTTAGGTACCTGCGCAGTGGGCACTGCCAGGGCGGCCGTGTGCCCCACCAGGCTGAGCCCTTGCCTGTCACTGACTGGGGTTTAGGTACCTGCGCAGTGGGCACTGCCAGGGCGGCCGTGTGCCCACCAGGCTGAGCCCTTGCCGGTCACTGACTGGGATTTAGTTGCCTGCACAGTGGGCACTGCCAGGGCGGCTGTGTGGCCCGTGCTGTGGCCGCTGACACCTTCTGCTGTGGCGTACCCCCGTCCTCGGCTGATCTAGCCTTCATTAAGTGCCACTCTTTCCCCCCTCTCCCCGCTGATCCCACACCATGCCGCTTGCAGGCTCCTTCCTCTCCAAAAGCGTATCCTCTCAGTAGCCGAGGACCCGTTTCATTCACCCGCCGCTTACGGACGTTTATTTTTAGCGTAATCTGTGAGGCCCCGCCCCCCATCTCCCTCCTGGGAGGGCCTCCGACTTATGGCTTCCTGGGTGGCAGGGGGTGTGGACAGGGGGGGCGGGGTTTGTTGAGTCATGTGCTTGGCATGGGGGGATGGTGGTGCCAGATGGCAGAGAATGGGCACTGTGTGCGTATCTGTGTGTGAGTGTGTTTGTCTGTGTGTGTGTGGGTTTTGTATATATGACATTCTGGGGACCCTCAATGTGAAAATGTGATAAAAACCTCTTATATTGACGCTATGAAGACCATTGTCTTGGTCCCCACATGGGGAAACTCAGTTTTATAAAAATCTGTGACTGCAATTAAAAAGCTAAAAATGTCTAAAGCTTCTGCTTCCAGAAGACAGTTTTGCCACTGTGAAGGTGCCTGTTGTTGGGATTAGGGTTATGCCCACAGAAGTGAATGGGGAGTCCCCACAAAGATATAAATACAAACGTGTGTGTGTGAGAGAGAGAGAGAGAGTGCCTGAGAGGGTGTGAGAGTATCTGTGAGGGTGTGAGCGAGTGTGGAGAGAGCTGGTGTCATAGTGCTTGCGCACCAACGCTCCCGGCCTAGCTGTGTATAAGGTGACATCTCTCAAATGGTCTGGGGCTGGATATATGTTCAAGTTTATTTTAGCACCTTGCTGGCAGGACTAGGAAGGCGGGATGTGCAGGGAGATCCTTAACGGTCGCCAGTGAACAGCAGGACGGCCCCGAAGCCTATGGCGGCCCGGCGGAGCGGAAGTGAGCGCGCCCGTGCAGTTAGGCCCCTACTAGTGTGCTTTTTACACTTTCTCTGCACTAAAGGGTTATCCACCCTACCCACTAGCACAGCAGGCTGGAGTTTTCAGCAAGTCTTCCTAAGCATTTGGTCATTCAGGCTAATAATTTCCACAGTTTCCATGTCATTGGTGCTTTTCCCACTTAGTAAGGCTTAAAAAAAAGATTTCAGGCCTGTTCCTTGCGTGTCCTGCCAGGATCGGAGCTGAACACCTTTGGCTTAGTCTCATAACATGAGGAAGTCCTGGTTTAACTGCCCCGTGGACGGCGTCCAAAATGCTGCTCAAGGCTACTTCTGCTTTATTATGTAACGTTGACCTCACATGTCTGTTGGACATGATCACTACACATGATGTAACCCAATAGACCCTGTATGTTGAAACACAGATGACCTCTGAACGGCCGTGAAATACAGTATATTATACATTCAAGACCATCCTTTCCTGCCTCATATAATTGCTAAAGCTGATGTTCTCATCCTTGTCCAGCCTAGATCTGTTTTCCAGAAGCGATCACATTGTTCTTCTCATTTTTCTATAGTAGTTCAGGTTTCTTGTGGTCACTCGTCTTTTTTCCGTCTGAAACGTTTGGATGTACAGAGATGTTCAGGATGTGGGAAAGGGCTGAGGGATGTGCAAACCATGTGGCTGCACAGCTGGACAGCTCACACTGCTTTGTCTAATGGTCTTTCTTGGTAGAGTTTGGTTTCCTGGGGGAATTTCGACTGTCTGACCAGGTTGTGCTGCAGCCACATTTCACACCATATGCACCTAAACCCCTGAGACCTGCACTCTAGGTGGCTGCCCCTGTGGAGAGCATGTGCAGTGGCGTAGCCATGTTTGAGGCTCTGAAATCTCGTTTGAGTAGCTGATGTCTCATTTGAGGAACTGAAGCTGTTTCTGAGGTGTTGAAGTCACATTGGAGGAGCCAAAGTCACGTTTGAGGTGCAGACGCTGCGTTTGAGGTGCTTAAGTCCTGTTTCAAGTGCTGAAGTCCTGTTTGAGGTGCTGAAATCACATTTGAACAGCTAAAATTGTGTTTGAGGTGCTGAAGTCTCGTTTGAGGAGCTGAAGTCATATTTGTGGAGCTGAGGCTGTGTTTGAGGTGCTGAAGCTGTGTTTGAGGTGCTGAAGCTGTGTTTGAGGTGCTGAAGCTGTGGTTGAGGTGCTGAAGTCACATCTGAGGTGCTGAAGTCACATCTGAGGTGCTGAAGTCACATCTGAGGTGCTGAAGCTGTGTTTGAGGTGCTGAAGCTGTGGTTGAGGTGCTGAAGTCACATTTGAGGTGCTGAAGCTGTGTTTGAGGTGCTGAAGCTGTGGTTGAGGTGCTGAAGCTGTGGTTGAGGTGCTGAAGCTGTGGTTGAGGTGCTGAAGTCGCGTTTGAGGTGCTGAAGCTGTGTTTGAGGTGCTGAAGTCACATTTGAAAAGCTGAAGTTGTGTTTGCGGTGCTGAAGCCGCATTTGAGGCGCTGAACTTGTGATGAGGCACTGAAGGTGTTTGAGGTGCTGAAACTGAAGCCATGTTTTAGGTGCTGAAGTCACATTTGAGGTGCTGAAGTGGTATTCACTGCGAGTCCAAACCTCATCCTGAAAGCCAGGCTCACAGCTGATGTTCACTCAGTCCCATAGCTCATTACAGAAAAGCATGAGTTCTCCCTGCAGAAATCAGAAAGGCGTAGATCTCCTTCGAAGGCCATAGACCATCTCTGCTCCCTGGGAGCTGATGGAGGGCGTATGGCTGGGGTGATGGTATAGCTGGCTGCCGATAGCAGGAGCCACGCTGTGCAGTTTCGCAGTGTGTACTTGTCCCTGTTACCATGGTGCCAGAGTAGCTACAGTGTTCAGTCAAACAGCCTGAATAATATCATGACAAAGGCTGCTTCTATATGCTTTTAGATTACACCTATTACACCTGTTGCTTTAGTAAAGCTCTCCTTTTCATTTTTTTTGGTGTTCCATGTGAATTGGACCTGTTTTGTATTTGAAAGAACATGTTGGAGAGGTTAGACTTTTAGAGCTCCAAGATCTGCTGAAATTCTGCTTCTGGTGGTGCTTTTGCCAAAGGATCATTTAGTCCATCTACTGTCCACCCGCCGCAGAGTACAAGCCAGGGTTAATGTCCTAAGGTTATAGCCGGAACGAGTGGAGTGCTGTTTGAATGTGAGCTGGTGTTAAACACCAAGACGGATTTCTCATCATGGTAGCATATCGCAGAGGCTCACCGATTGCAGAGATGTAGGGTTTCTGAGAATACAACGGCGAAATTGGGGACCCGCAGCTTTCAGCGGCTGCCATTCCGAGTGCGAGGAAGAACGGCGGCAACCTTAACCTCCACCTCAGACGCTCAGTCCTCGTAACCCTTCCTCTGCAGGTTAAGCTGTCTCGGTTCCCTAGTATAAAGTAGTCTCAGGGAAATGATTGCTGACTACCAGCTCAGTATGGAGACACGTAATGAGACTACCAATCAAGGAGAAATTTCTTCTTTTATGAGAAAATGCTTAAATTATTATTTAAAATGTTATTTTTAGTCATCAAAGTCCTTAACTACAATTTTTTGCTGGAATGAAATGTAAAAAAATATTTTTGGGTGGTCTAGCGCAGGTGTGCCAAGCTCCACATTTTTGGGTTTCCCCTCATTTAACACACCTGATTCAACTCCTTGTGCTAATTACCACTCAGCTCTTGAGCTGAATCATTTATGGTGGAACAGGGAAAGAGCTAAGCTACACAGGGCTCCGGCCCCCCAGGACTGGAATTGGGCACCCCTGGTCTAGCGCAAACTGAAAGTCAAATAAAATTAAACAATGGAACCTTCACTAGTCGTGTATCTTTCATAGGTTGTCAAAGACTTTGAGATTTATTTTCTCTTATGGATGTGTTTAATACGAGAAGATTATAACAAGAGGCTTTGTGAAGGAGTGCTGAGCAGGGTATTTGATGTGAAAATAGGGTTAATTACCCCAGGAGAGCAGTAATCACTAGAGGGCTTGCAGCGGCAGAGTATCACTGAAAGGAAGCCTCCTGTTGTTACCTGGTGTATCGCTCACAGGAAGCCTCCCGCATGTTACCCGGTGTATCGCTCACAGGAAGCCTCCCAATTGTTACCCGGTGTATCGCTCACAGGAAGCCTCCCAATTGTTACCCGGTGTATCGCTCACAGGAAGCCTCCCGCTTGTTACCCGGTGTATCGCTCACAGGAAGCCTCCCGCTTGTTACCCGGTGTATCGCTCACAGGAAGCCTCCCGCTTGTTACCCGGTGTATCGCTCACAGGAAGCCTCCCGCTTGTTACCCGGTGTATCGCTCACAGGAAGCCTCCCGCTTGTTACCCGGTGTATCGCTCACAGGAAGCCTCCCGCTTGTTACCCGGTGTATCGCTCACAGGAAGCCTCCCGATTGTTACCCGGTGTATCGCTCACAGGAAGCCTCCAGCTTGTTAACCGGTGTATTGCTCACAGGAAGCCTACCGCTTGTTACCCGGTGTGTCGCTCGCAGGAAGCCTCCCGCTTGTTACTCGGTGTATCGCTCACCGGAAGCCCCCCTCTTGTTACACGGTATATCGCTCACAGGAAGATTCCTACTTGTTACCCGGTGTATCGCTCACAGGAAGCTTCCCGCTTGTTACCTGGTGTATCACTCACAGGAAGCCTCCCACTTGCTACCAGGTGTGTCGCTCACAGGAAGCCTCCCGTTTGTTACCTGGTGTGTCGCTCACAGGAAGCCTCCCGCTTGTTACCTCGTGTATCACTCACAGGAAGCCTCCCGCTTGTTACCTGGTGTATATTCAGTAAGGTAATTGCGTTATAAGAATTTGATTGTATATTTTTATCACATTGTTTGCCTTCCTTGGTTACCAATCACAGCCGACATCAGCTAGTCCTGATTAAAATCCTGCTGCTTGCCAGTGGTCCCCGTGTTCTCAGTGCCTGTCTCTAAAATTTCATTATAGCAGTCTCTGTTGGCTTCAGCTCTAGTTCCTGCCTTGTGGTGGGAGGGGCTTTTGTCACTATGACAACCTCACATCTCAGAAATAGTCTTCCGGTGATACTAGTACTACTAGAAGATTTGTGAATGGAGTGCGATAGCCTTATTTTTACCCCTTATCAGTACCTGCATATTCTCATCACATATGCCTGACTGCCAAATAAATGGATAAAAATAGTCGTAGTTAATGATAGTTTATTCATGTTTCTTGTTACACTAGCAAGTAATTCTTTGAACTGAAAACAGAAGAAAGTAAGATTATGAATTATATGCAGAGAAGCTGCTATTGTGTATTTTACATCTCTAATAATTCAAAAAAGCTGAAATATATATAGTTGGCAAATGCCTGTTGTACTTTTAAGCTAAAAATGGAAAATATTTTTGGAATTGTCTACCATGCATTCTTGAAGTTGGAAATTGGGTCCAGAATGCTCAGACCACTGCCCGCAGTGTTCCTTACATCGTCTTGGTGACCTCTTACGTTTTTTTTTTACTCTGCAATCGTGTTGAAATCCAGAGTTTTGTTTTCCCAATGTGTTCCTGTCGCTTACTGGAGGGGGGCCTGCCCTTGGGGGGGGGGGGGGGGTTCCTTATTATGTAAGTAAAACCTTTTGTTGTTTTTGTCCAATTTTGAATTGGTGCCTTGGATTTTAGGTCGCTGGATCTCCATGGATACAGTTATGTGCCATGTCAGGAATCTTTCGACTTTAGATAGCTCCCCGAATTCATTACCATTGCTAATGCCTAGATTCGCATCAGCTCTGACCTGTGGCTTTCAAGTAACTTTGCTTCAGCGTTGCGGCTGGTGATTTTAATCGCAAGTCTCTGATAGTGATGTTTAGTTTAGTTTTTTTTTTTTTTTTTGGATTTCCCAGGGTTGGTCCTCAAAGCTTAGGTAGGATTTGGGTGCTTCTGGGAGAAACAGGTAGATGTCTGAAGGCTAGAAATGTATATGGCTTATGTGTTGGTTTCTGTTCCATTTCATAAACCGCAAAATGCCATTTGGTGTGTGTTGTTGAATGATATAATGAGCCCCTTGTAATGCAGAAGCAATATAGAAGTATATTGATTTTTACAGACAGCAGTAGGGAAGCGGTTTTTGCATTCAGCCATATTTTCCTGTTCTGGCAAATGTTTTTGGTTTTTTACATTTTTTTTTGCTTTGTGTGGGCATGATTGTCAAGCAGTCCTCTGGAAAATGTCATTCAGGGCTTGACAGCTGTTTTCCGCTGAGTGGTGAGGCTGTCCTCTTTTACACGGAGAGCCCACGTACACCAGGTCAGAACCCCTAGTTTGCTGCTGCCAGCATATTTTTCTCTTTTACAGCGATGGACTTGCTGTAATTGTGATTGCACTGGAAAGCGTGACGCAGCTGATCTGCATTAGCGCGTTATTTCGCCTTTCTCGGAGTGCGCGAAAGGTCCAGGCCACGGCGCTGATTCTGGTTCACGGCAGAAATGCGGCTCGTTCAAGCCTGCTGATCTGCAGCTGGGAAAGACGGCCGTGCGGTCATGTGACTGAGATAAGCAGCAGCCCCGCCTACAGGGCCTGACCTTGGAGCACCGTGTCCCCCCTGGGGACTCCCATAATGACCGAGCCCCCGCTGTCGAGCTGCTCGCCCTTGCAGCCTGGAACTGGCCCTCCTCCTCTTCATCTTCTGTAATCCAAACACCAAGCAGTAAGCCCCCGGTGATCCCTGTGAGCGTATGGAGAGAGGCGCCTCGTGCCCCCGCTCTCCGGAAACCCTGGGCAGGTGGCCCCGGGGCCTGATCCTGCCCTGGATGGGGGGCTGTGTGAAGCAGGCGTGCTCACCTGCAGCTTTACTGTCAGCACCAGCACCGGAACCATCTGTATTAATGGCTGCAGCCTGCATGCCCCAAACAGCCCCCCCCCCCCCCCCAGTGGGGAACGGGGGTACTGCGGTGAGCAGCCGGTGCAGAGGTAGCTGCTTCCTGGCATGTGGAAGCACATATGGAAACACTGAGCCCTGCAGACTCCAGGAGTCCCCTCAGTCCCCCCTCCCCCCCCAAAGGCATACGGGGGATGAGGTGGAGTCTTGGAATGCACCCCGAGCCGGCACTTATTTACTGGCTGAACTCACTGAACCCATCCGGGACTGAGTCAGCGGCTTCATACCAGCCCTCCCCAAGTGTGACGCTGGAGTCTCTCTCTCGCTCCTTCCCTCGCTCTCTCTTGTACTCTCACTCATTCTCCACTGCACACTGCATCTGAGGCCATGCCTCCCGTCTTCCCCTAGCCTGGCTTTAGCCCCCCTAGCCTGGCTTTAGCCCCCCTAGCCTGACTTTAGCCCCCCTAGCCTGGCTTTAGCCCCCCTCCCCAGTGGTGCGTCCCAGGCGGGCCCCGGCCCCTGATGCATGTGGGCGCGCCTCCTTGCACATGGAAAAAGAGGCGCGCTGGTTTCCGGCATCGACTCGCCCACTGCTGCTGTTTGTGCTCCGCGTCGTACACGCCCACACGCTCATCTCGGCGGCGGCGGCGAGCACATTTGACAAATAAAGCGTAAATAAACACGCCAATCTCCACTTTGTTCTGTGTCACACGTTTTCTCTTACATCTCATCAGATTGTCAGTGCTGATTTATTTAAAAAAAAAAAAAAACAAAAAAAAACAAAAATCGCACACTGACTCATTTGTGGAGGTTCGGGTGGGATCAGACACGGAGCATCACTGGGAGCCATTTCAGCCTCGCCTGAAGGCCTGTCCTGGATGTCAGCATGTTGCTTTGTGAACGAGCTTGTTATGCGCGGGACCTTGTTAATTTTGAGGTACTTCCGCACTGCAGACATTTCGCATGCTAACGATATAGCTGATCCATCTTCACGTGGTATCGAATATCGGCACCGACTCATTGTCATTAGTATGAGTGCAATAGTACTGGTATCGGTATCGATGCACCAATTGGTTCCGAGAGCTGCACCCTTGGACGGCAGGCTCCGCTTTGGGCCCCGGGGCCTTTCGTGGGGGCCCAGGCCTCCTTACCTCGTTACCTTAGCGGAGCCAGGTATTTTTGAGGCACCAGAGGTTTGATGGGCTTACCTTTGCATTTATATAAACACAATTAAAATAAACACAGTTTTCTGGTTCTCTAGCAATTTTGGCCATACCTTAAATAAACAGAAATTGGCCTTGATACTTTTAATGGTTTTGTGTATTTTCTGTGTTACATAGATATATGTGCTTACATATAGTATTGTGCGGAAGTCTTAGGCAGTTAAAGAAAATGTTTAAGACTTTCTGGGTAGCAAGTGTCTATTTGCTCAGGAAGAAAACAAATTTTAGGATCGGAACATATGCAGATTATAAAAATGAAGAATTATTTCTGTTCTCCAAAAAATATTGATATCTTGCTACATTGCTGAATGAACACCTCATCCATTCCATGTATTTGTAAAATTTCACAATCAGCTCAATCAACCACCTGACTTGCTAACTCAATGAGGTATCAATTGTCCAAACAAGGTGAGGTAATGTTTTACTCAGAAAATGCATGGATGTTTTGGACAGTTGCAGCAAATATTGGGGTGACTTTAGGTTTTGAAATGGCTAAGCTGACACACTTTGACATACATAATATAGTTTTACACCAACATGAAAATCATTTTAACATTTTCTTTGACTCCCTAAGACTTTTGTACAGTGCTGTACATGTGTAGATACATATTTGCGGTGGACGGCTGTCAAGGCTTTCGCCGAATCCTCTCTGTTCCGCTGCGGTATGTTTCATTGCCGTATGCATATGGCAGAGTGAATTCCATGTGAGGTTGCCGGGAGCGACCATCTCGGAGTCGATTATCCGTTATTATGCAGAGCTGCGATAGCACGCCTCGCGCACCCTGATCATCCACAGAAACCTGTGCGGCTGCGTGGTAAGCAGTTGGTCCTCAGGCTCTGTGCTAACTTGGCACCACGAAGCAGTGAAAGCGCGCAGGGAGAGGCGTGTTATGCGATTGGAGGGCGGCCGAGGCCACAGCTTCGTTGCCGCGACTTGCCGCCTGGGGCTAATCTCTGCTTCCTTTCAATTCCCAGTCAGCCTCGGGTACTATGATGATTGTCTGGAATTTGTTTAGGAAGGTGGGATTGAGCGGGGCAGGCAGAACTTGTGGCACGCCAGAGGTGCACGGGCTGAATATGTGACCGACGGAATGTTCCGGAACGTCAGGCCCATAACCAGGTGACAAGTAACTATTTTTTTTTCTCTTTAACATTTTAAGAGGCAAAATGGATTGCAAGCCAGCCTGTGTACAGGCCCAGGCCTTCAGGTTAATGGCTGACCTTCGCTCCAGGAAACGTGTGGTAGCGAAGCCGTTGAACACAGAGTTCCTGTTTGACACATGTTTCCACCATCGCTGGGAGCAGGCAGCAGGTTTTCGGTGTCTCTGCCCGCCCCACCCCCCTTTATAAGAAATACAGATGTGATGATGTGTCTCACACTTTAGATACACGAATGATACTGGTGAAAATGAGGCCAGGCCACTTCATACGGACGTTGCTGACTGAGCCAAGCCGCTCAGTGGGATCTGCATCGTAAGAGGTGGCTGTTAATCGTACCAGCTACAGCTGAAATGCTGAAGTTCCTGGATGAGTTCCTTACCAGCGAGTGCCAGTAAATGTCCCAGCATGTAGGGAAGTATGAGGAAAATGCACGTCTTTGCTAGTGTGCGACAAATGACGCATGAAGAGTATCTGGGAACACGTTGGTCTCAGGGTGGGCAAAAGGACCACGTGACAGGTTTTCCTTTGTGTGCCTGCATGCATGCATGTGTGTGTGTGTGTGTGTGTGTGCGCTTGTGTGTCAGCTGGCCAAACCCCATAATCTTCGTCGGTAAAGCCTCATGCAGCGAAATGCGGCGATGGTGGCCTGCATTACATGCACCGCATATCAGCAAAGAACAAGCATTATTGCAGAGCTGCAGTAGCAGTGAATACTGCGCTGTATTTCAACACGTGGCCCTCCTGGGATGTTTATGTAGTAGGTGCATATTTATCTGAGCCAGCAGGAGGCGCCCATCAGCCTGCCGCTCTCCGGCGTGTGCCTCACGTGTCCGGCGAGGGCCGTTCTTATCCTGACTGGGCCCTGGTGCTCACACTCACGCCGCGAGACGCTTGCTGGGTATTTTTAGTCACGGCAAGAGGCTGACTGGCCAACCGCCCACAGACACGGCACCTGGCTGTGAAAAAGAGCCTGGGATTGGGGGGGGTGCCCCAAGCAAGGAGCAGGGGCATGGCGGGATCACGGGGCCAGGCATGGGGGGGGGGGGGGGGCACGTGTGGAGGCAGGTCTCCAAGCATTGAGTCTCCCGCAGCTCCTGTGTCTCCCAGCACAGTTTTCAGCCCCCACCCCCCCCCGTCTGTCCTCTTCGGTTGGATGGATGATGCAACACGTTGCAGTTCTCTGAAAGCTGCAGGCCCCGTCTCATCGATGCAGAGCTCTGTGCTCTCTCTCTCTATCTCTCTCTTCTCCTCCTCTCCCTCTCTCTCTGTCCCCCCGCCTTCGCTCTCCACCCCCCTCCCTCCCTCCCTCTCTCTCTTTGTCCGTCTCTCTCTCTCTTTCCCTCGCATGCCCTTTCTCCTCCGCATGCTGCCTTCACACCGAAAGGTTGTGACCTCACTCTGGCCATAGCCAGGGGGGGAGGGAGGGGGGGGTTGTTGCCCATGCACCGCCTGCTGAACGTGTCATGCGCTGCACGGCAAGGATGCAGTGAGCTTATGCGACGACAAGCTCCCTGGCGAACGTGAATGGAGACGAGGCGCCTGTCTGTCATGTTTGGCTCGCAGCTTCCCAGCCCGCCGCTCTGAAGTTAGCGACGCCGCTGACGATTTTCCTTAATGGAAATACTGAGACTCACTGACAGCCCACGTTTCCACTTCATTTTGTCAAGCTAATAAAATGTTACAGTGTGATTCAGATTTTCCACATATAAAGGAGTTCAGCAGATGAGCTTCATCATTTTTTCGTGACTAATTTATGCACAAAATGGTATGACACCATCTTAAATAGTTTTAATGCATCCATAGCACGCTGGCTGTCGGTGACAATGGAAAATCATCTGGCTGTTTAATAAGGGTGGTTTATGTCAGGGAGGGGAGCCCTTTTCCCTGTTCTGCATTTTAAAAAGGAATCGAGTGCATGTTTCACAGCATCCTGGGTCATTTCATAATTTTTCGTGGAAATTGAAAGTGCCTGGCAGTTGTTGTAGCGCAGAGCAGCTCGCTGACAGCTTAGTGTCTGGTCAGTAGGGCGCCGTGATACTCACCCGGCCTCCGAACAGGCCAAGGGCAAAGCGGCCTGACCGGCGAGCCCCCCTGCCCGGAATCGCCCCGGTACGTGTTACCATGGAAACAGGAGTGCCCTGGCTGTCTCAGCAGGGTGGCGCGGTTCCCAGCGAATGGGCGTGTCTTTGGCATGAACGTGCCCGCGGTGGCCGCTCCCGTGGCATGTGCGGGTGGTTGGCGGTTGTGTGTCAGTAGCACCGCATGGACGGGAACAGAGGCGTAGCCCAGCAGCAGGGGCGAGCCGAACACTGGGCTGCAGGCGCCCGGCACGTGCCACCCGCGATGACGTGGGCGCCAGGGGCATGACATCAGGTGTCGAGATGCAGAGTCTCCATTGTGTCGAGCCCCCGGCAGCCTGAGGGACTGGGAGGCATTGGTGGCCCCACCTTGCCTTTTCCGCTGTGCATTGTGGGATGGCAAGCAAACACTGAGCTCATCCTCCCGGGGCTGGGAAAGTGTAGCAGCGGCACACAGATGACACAAGATTTATGACGGCACGTGGTCGAGAGTTCTCTCCGAGGCCGGACGCCACTTTCCGCGCAGTTATCGATTTCTGAAGGGCTTGAGTACCAGTCTGTGAAATGAACCCGCGGAGGATCAGAGAACATCGGCACCTTAGGCGCTCCCCGGGGCCGCCCATGTGCTGGGGTCTGAAGGGCATGCTCACCTCGCGTATATAATTACTGCGCGTTCGCAGAAACATGCGGGGCTGCTCTATCAGACCCATCAGCGCTTGTAGGCCAGCATCACCGCACGCATTTCACAGAATTGAACAATAAACTTCCAGTTCGCAGGCCAGCATCAATTACTTCCAGATGGGTAAATTATTCATTTAATGATGATTATCACTCCCTGATATTGGGGACGGTTTGGCTGGAAGGCTATAAATCTCGATCTGGCAGAACGCGCAGTAAAACTGTCTGACTGTGAAAATGAAGTCAGTATAAGGAGCAGGCAACGTGATTGGCTGGGCCGATTTCTGGGCGGTTTGTCGCATCATCAGCTGTGGGTAGATGTGAGTGCGCCTTTCCACAGCCAGCTGTAAAAGAAGACAAAGGAGCAGATCAGCTGGCACTTGTGCACACGGCTGACGGAATCGCTCCCGGCCGGAACAAAGGCTCCTTATGCCGTTTTATCTATTCAGTTATTTATCTTATTTTGTTTTCTTTGTCCCTGTCATCGGTGAGCATCATGGGCGCTGCAGGCTAATAGCTACACTATTGTTGTTGTCCTGATACTGTCGGAGGACTTTAAACTTCAGAGAGGTGCGCTGTGGGATAATAAAGGAGGGGGTGTCAGTTGGCCATGATTGTTCGTGTTGATTCGTTCCACCTGTTCCCCTTTGCTGGTGTCCCTTTAGTTCCTGGGCTCTGTCTTTGTTTCGAGAGGAAACCCAGCAGGTCTGTGCTAGGAGGTATGTTACACGGTGCAGGTCTTTGGGGCCATGTGCGATTTAATGTTTAGTGAAGGAACTTTCATTTGCTTGCTTGTTTGTTTTGTTTTGTTTGTTTGTTTTGCTTGTTTATTATTTAGGCTCGCTTCCGCAGCGGTACAGCCGTGGCCAAAGCTTTTGAGAATGACACAACTATTGGTTTTCACAAAGTGCTGCTTCACTGTTTGTAGATGTTTTTGTCAGATGTTTCTATGGTGTTCTGAAGTATAATTATGAGCATTTCATAAGTGTCAAATTTTTATTACAGTAATATTTGCAGTGTTGGCCCTTTTTTTTCAAGACCTCTGTAATTTGCCCTGGCATGCTGTCAATCAGCTTCTGGGCCAGATCCAGACTAATGGCAGCCCTTTCTTGCATAATCAATGTTTGGAGTTTATTCAGAATTTTTGGATCTCTGTTTGTCCACCCGCTTCTTGCGGATTGACCACAAGTTCTCAACAGGATTGGGGAGTTTCCGGGCCATGGACCCAAAATTGTCGATGTTTTGTTCCCCGAGCCACTTAGTTATCACTTTGCCTTGTGGCACGGTGCTCCATCATGCTGGGAAAGGCATTGTTCATCATCACTGTTCTTGGATGGTTGGGAGAAGTTGCTCTTGGAGGATGTTTTGGTATCTCTCTTTATTCATGACTGTGTTCTTAGGCAAAACTGTGAGTGAGCCCACTCCCTTGGCTGAGAAGCAGCCCCACACATGAATGGTCTCAGGATGCTTTACTGTTGGCATGACACAGGACTGATTGTAGCTCTCACCTTTTCTTCTCCGGACAATCTTTTTTCCAGATGCCCCAAGCAATCGGAAAGGGGATTCAGAGAAAATGAGTTTACCCCAGTCCTCAGCAGTCCAATACCTGTATCTATTGAAAAATATAAGTCTGTCCTTGATGTTTTTCTTGGAGAGCAGTGGCTTCTTTGCTGCCCTTCTTGACACCAGGCCATCCTCCAAAAGTCTTCGCCTCACTGTGCATGCAGATGCACTCACACCTGCCTGCTGCCATTCCTGAGCGAGCTCTGCACTGGTGGTGCCCCGATCCCACAGCTGAATCAACTTTAGGAGATTGGCGCTTGGACTTTCTTGGCCGCCCTGAAGACTTCTTCACAACAACTGAACCTCTCTCCTTGAAGTTCTCGATGATCCGATAAATCGTTGATTTAGGTACAATCTTACTAGCAGCAATATCCTTGCCTGTGAAGCCCTTTTTGTGCAAAGCAATGATGCACATGTTTCTGTGCAGGTAACCATGGTTAACAGAGGAAGTACAATGATTTCAAGCGCCACCCTCCTGTTAAAGCATCCAGTCTGCTATTCTAACTCAATCAGCATGACAGTGTGATCTCCAGCCTTGTCCTCATCAACACTGTCACCTGTGTTAATGAGAGAATCACTGAAATGATGTCAGCGGGTCCTTTTGTGGCAGGGCTGAAATGCAGTGGAAATGGGTTTTTTTGGGCAACAGGGCCCTTGCAATTAATTGCAATACACGTGACCACTCTTCACAACATTCTGGAATATATGCAAATTGCCGTCATAAAAACTGAGGCAGCAGACTTTGTGAAAATTAATATTTGTGTCATTCTCAAAACTTTTAGCCGTGGCTGTATGTTTTGTGGAATCCATTTGGGGTTAGCAACCCTTAGAGAGGATCAGCGACGTGTCTCCAGCCTGGTGGACCCCTGCTGCCCTGGGAAACACAGCCATGCAGGGGCCCAGCACATTCCCGGAAGATCTCATATTGTGTGTTTTTAAAGCCTGCAGAAAGGGATTAATTTGCCACGCTTGATGCCCGTGCGTGTGATAACCTGAACTGTAAAACTATAACTTAGTTTTAGATAAGATCTTTGGCACATCTGATGAGGATAACAACAATGCACTAAACAGAGCAGAGATCCTGTAAAAAAGTAAATAAACACATCTGCCACATGGTAGGTCGGCTTGAGGTTGAATACAGACACAGGTACACAAAAAAAACAGCCTTTGTTTTAACATGCTTATGCATCCGTCTGCCAAACGGAGCTCCTCAGCTCATTGCACATGTCACGCAAGTTCATTCTAAAAAGTGCCAAGTTTCCTGCTAGCAGAGGCACCCTTCCTCCTTTATGGGAGTATGGAGTCAAAGCCGCACACAGGGTCAGTGTCTCCCCAGTGCTCAGAAATACTGAGTTTTATTCAACAAAAGTGGGGGGACACAAGAGTTCTGGCCTGAGCTCTGGTGGCGAGCATCACTTTTAATGCTGTTAAACAAGTAAAGAAGTGCGAAAATATCTTGCAAAGAAAATGCCTTTTTTGCACATTCATCTCTTCAGTGAGCACACGCAGAGTAGAGTAACACAGTGGCTTCCCATTCCCTGGGGAAGCCTCCTGGGGGCGGGGGGGGTGTGTCTGGAGACTGGAGCATCTAAGAGCAGCCGGCACAACGCACTCCTTACGGGCCACGGATCCTCTTCGCTGGGGAGGGCTGCGGATGCTAATTGCACAGCCTTTGATGTAATGTGCCCGTGTACAACCAGCCCCCCCCCCCCCAGCACTTAGCTAGAAAATGTTCTTTCATCTGCAGACCCAATTAATTTCTCGGACGGGACTGAACTGCATTCAGGGAGCAAGAAGCATGCTGGGGTATCTGACATGTCAGGGGCAACTGGTGTGTTTGGGGTAACTGGCATGTCAGGGTAACTGGTGTGTTTTGGGGTAACTGACATGTCAGGGTAACTGGTGTGTTTGGTGTAACTGGCATGTCAGGGTAACTGGCACGTCAGGGTATCCAGTGTTCTGGGGTAACTGGCATGTCGGGGTAACTGGCACGTCGGGGTATCCGGTGTTCTGGGGTAACCAGCGTGCTGTGGTAACTGGCATGTCAGGGTAACTGGCACGTCAGGGTATCCGGTGTTCTGGGGTAACTGGCATACTGGGCCAATGCTGTGAGGTGTGGTTCTGTGCTGCATGGGGGGACCCTGGCATGGGGTGCCGTGTGTGACAGCAGCCCAACGTGTGGAAACAGTGAGGGGGGGGGGGGGGGTGGAAGGAACGTGTGCCTCTGGGGGTCAGTATGTTGCTCCAATGGGAGGAAGGCAGGGCAGCATGTGGGGGTTGGGGGGGGAAATGAATTAAGTGATTGTGTGTGTTTGTGTGTGTGTGTGTGCTTCTGTATGTGCATGTGTGTCTGTGCTGTGCATGTATGTTTTTGTATGTGCATGTGTGTGTATCTGCACTATGCATGTGTGTGTATGTGTGTGTTTGCATGGGAATGTGTAAAGCTTCACTGTACCGCAGTGTTCCGCGAATCAAAGGTATTTGCTAGTAGTAGTAGGAGTAATTTGTGTGTCCTGGCGAGGAACGTGATATTGGCCCTGTGGGACTCGACGCCTAAATCATCGCTGGCTGCGGCCGACTGGCTCTGACTCACCCGGGGACGCTCAGCGCAGCCCAGCTGGGGCGCAGAGCCCCCCGAGCCTGGCCCAGCCCATGTGCGGACGCTCGCGGCGTGGCACGGCGCTCCGGCTGTGGGCGGTGCCTCTGCGTCAGCCTGTTAGCATTTGGATGCTCCTCTCGCAGAGCAGCCACGCTCGGGAGGAGGGGGAATTCCAGGCGGGTTCCCGCGGCGCTCGGGCAGGAAGCTCCAAGCTTCGGGCTACAATAATGCCTCAGCAGATGCAAGCTGTTGCCTGGCAGTTGTTGTAATTCCCCAGACTAAAGAGACATGTACACAACTGGACCCCCATCTGCAGGGGGTCTGTCCTTCGCAAGGCCACAGCAGCAGGGGATTCTGGGATTTGTGTCCAAACCAGCCTCTTTGTAGGGGGTTAGGGGGTACACATGAAGTCCCCAGGAGCCTCTGGAATAACGGGAAGCACAGCGGCTCCTCAGCAGGGTCCGACCCCTGGCTGCTGCGAGGAATGCTCTCATCCCAGTGCATGTTACATTTCACACAATCATCTCTCTCCTTGGATGACCTAGAAATTTGCATTGAATGAGTCACACTGCAATGCTACAGTGACTCTGCTATGACTCATAACTGGCAAACACAGAGGCAGATGTTGGTTGTTGGTTTTTTGGAGGTTTATTTATATAAGTGCACCACTTTTTTCTCTTTTTTTTAAAGCAGAATTAAATCTCCCCTTATTGTTTTTCACCATGCTTTGAAGCTGGGTGATTATTCTCCTCTCCACACAGGGACATCTGGCCCACGTCCCTATAGCAGCCAGCCCATCTCCTTTTCATGGTGAACCAGTCAAGGGTCTAGACTGGGTTGTCCGCACAGGCAGTCCACAGTGTTCCACAAGTAGCCTTGACGCTAACCCTGTACACTAACGCTCCACACTAACTCTAACCCTAAACACTAACCCTTGACGCGAACTCTAACCCTCAAGGCTATCTCCATCTCTAAACACTAACCCTCAACGCTGACCCTGACCCTGAATGTTAACTCTAACCCTAACCCTAATCCTAAACCTGACCCCATGGCACTGAGGGCTGCATCGTCCGTTGTCCAGTCTTCCCGAGGGCACCTCCAGTCACGTCTCACTAGGTCATAACCCCCAGCAGACTGCCCAGAGTCCCACCCGCTCTGCCACCCGCTCTGCACCCAGCACAGCGTTATTTTACTGGCAAATCTGTAATTAATGAGATTAGTAGTGTGATGCTGACGGGGTCGTTTGCGCGTTGACTAAGTAGCGCTGCATGAGGCCGGCATTGCCCCGGGCGAAGGGGAAAAAGGCAGAGCCGCAAGCTGCAAGGGGACCCTCATGCTGTTACCAGGGACGATCCTTCCGGCGCGGGGGGGGGGGGGCTAAAGGTTACATGTCATCTCAGAGCCAGGCGTGCAGTTAGCGGGTTTGAGGTTGCATGTTCTCCATGCCAGTTTTTCCATAAGCCCCCTCCCCGCCCCACAGTGCCCTTTGGATAATGTTTGCATCCAGGTGAGACAGGAGACAAAGGCCAGGAGGCGTGCATCTCAGCTTTCCTTTGCTGTGACTGGTCTCCCACTGGCTGATGACATTATTTTCCAGTGAGCTCTGGGTTATCCTCTTCTTTTGGAGAACATGCCTGCTCTTCCATGCTTTTTGGCAGCCTACTTATAAAAATGTGTTATAACAATAATCTTGCGTCAGGATGAAGTTCCACTGTAGTTGTAATATCCTCTGTGGACAGCAATTAAAAATCTAGACCATGAAAATAGTATTAACTACATTAGTGATGTTCCAGCATTTGGAAATGTTCTGCGGAGCTGTGAGGATTAAGCTCAGAGTAAATGAACGCCCTCTGCACACGCATGTAGGGTGCATGACACACATGTGATATTCTGAGTTGCAAGGCAGTGCACAGTGAATCCAGGCTTACAATATTGGTCACACGTTTGAAATTCATGGTATCACAGTGGCTAGAACATCATGTTAGCTCTGCTTTTCGATATTTTTGGCCTAAATAATAATATATCTGATAAAAACCTCAGACATAAATTGATGGTAACTTATTTTTTCCAAGGTCTGGGCAATTTTACTCCATAAAAGGGTCAGTTTTCTAAAAATACCGTGTTATGCATATGATTCCTTGGGTTGGCTAAACTGTATGCAAACAAATGTGAATTATTTGGCATCAGAGGAATCCGAGGGGGTAATTTGTGGGTTTTTTTTTTTTTTTTTTTGGAGAGTAGTTACCTCAGTCATAATAAGGCAGCAGGAAAAAGAAGATCAGTACCAGCTTTTATCTAAGATGCCGAACCGTAGCATCGCTTATCCATAATGAAGTCAGCAAGTCCAGCCCTGCAGGTTAATTCAACACTTCGCATGTTTGAGACTGTTACGGCCGACTTCGGGATTACTAATTTCCAGAGTCACTCAAAATTGTAGTGCAAAAGGAAGTTAAAAGTTTGGGTATCACACCATGGATTTAAATGTAAATGTTACAGGAGTCGGGCTTCTCAGAATTGAAAGTCCAGTGGCATCATTTGGTCTACCGCACCGCAGAAAATAGTGAAGACGCTGTATTTAGACGTAATATGTTGTAAGTCTCCCCTGTGAGCATGCTAACGCTGTGTTTATCTGTGCTGGGTGTATTCTTGCGTTATATTTTTTTTGGGGATGTGGTATTATTTCTGCATGCTGGAAATGGAGCTGGGCTCCTGTCCACCAGAGAGTGTCAGGCCGGCCTCCCAGGTGAGTGGTACCACGCCGGGACCCAGTGCTCCGTCCCAGTTGGTTTCCACGTGCACCTCGCCTGCCTTCCGTCTCATCGTCACTCTGAGTCTCTAACGTTCAGTCAGTATGTAAAATCCCAAATGGGCAAAAAAGCCCCAATATGATGAAAGCGCCGCTCACGTAGGGCCATTCCTACCAACGTTTTACAATGAATGGCGCAGAATAGTCACAACTGGGTGAGAGGATTGCTTTCATACGTGGGCAGAGCAGAGGCTTCGGTACTGGGGCCAGATGCTTTCTTCTCTGTTTTATGCTAAACATGAAAAACCAAGAGGAAAGCTAGATGATTATACATTATACATTATATTGTTTTCCCTCCTTTTATTCGTTTTAATTTCTCCTATGGTAAGTAAATGCCCCGTCACTAAACAATGACGCTTAGGCACACGCAGATCAATGTGCACAATCAGTCCGGATTGTTTAGGACCTTTGTTCCCATATTTCGGATGAGCGCGGAGGGTGGCTCCATGTCACACGGATCCAAGAAGTAAATCACTGTGTAGAGCCCGGGATTGTCAGTTTGGTTGGATCAGGTCTTTAGTGTCCGTTTTTTTTTTTGCGTAGCAGATGTTTGTGGAGGGAACGAAAAGCGTCGTGGAATCAATGCTAAACGGTAACCCGTCTGTATCATTCCAGTGCAGGTCTACTGATAAAATCTCGAACGTGGATGACAAGTCGCATCATCCTTCGCCTGCAGCTTTTAATAGAAGCCAAACGGGGGTGTCGCAATGATTGCGCATCTGCCCATAAAAGCCGCCCAGTCGAGCGGAAGATTTGCGCGTCCGTGTAACGTTGGCGTTGGCGGCTGACGGAGCGCGCATTCGGCGCGCCCACTCGCGTGCGCGCCGCGCGTATCATCTCATTTGAATTTGTGTAGTTTGTTCTCCGCGTCTGCGTTTGAATTAAAACAACGGGGACTGAGTCGAACTCTCACACAGGAAATAGCTTAGAGAAAAATACTCCTCAGAAAAAAATATGTATATTTCGCACAGCTCTTCGGGTGTTTGAGGTGATGCTAGAAAGGGTGCCAAGATACCTGTTGCGGTTGGGGAGATTTTTCAGTCTGTAATCTACAACTTTGAGGCCGGAGACTTGCTACCAGCGGGTCTGAAAACGGCCTCGTTACACAGTATAATAAAATAATAATAATGTTAATTCTTATCTATATTAATATCTATATTAATCTATAAGTCATCGAGAATCTCAGGTTGCAGTTATTATGGTAAGTTGTACAACGAATGGCTTATTTCTCGTGCTCATAGAATTTTACAGAAGAAGAAATTTAAAGTCGTTACTGTGAAGTTATTACTGTGAGCGGTCACGTTTTACAGCCTATTCTCCTTTGGCGGCTGATTTTAAGCCACGCCCTCGCAGGCTTTGACAGATTGGCTGTGTGGCGACAGGTTGGCATTGATCTCTGTGACGTACCTCACCGGCGCTTCTTTCCCCTGCTTAGAAATAGATTTTTTTTAAAGGAATTAAACTGATGTTATTACTATGTTTATTGTACATTAAGACCATGAAAATGCCCGGGCAAGCCCACGACGCTCGCCTCCCGTAATTCCGGCGGCGGTGTTAACTTTTGAAGTGTTCCTGTTTCCCGTTGGGAGCGCGCAGGTGCCGGGGGAGAGCATTACTGTCTGCGTGTTGCCGGGAAGGAGAGAGCGGGGCGCTGCTGAGCATTCTGGGAAATGATGGGATGGGGTGTCATATGCAGCACAGAAGTGGCCGCTACATTCTGCACCCATGTCCTCCAGGTCCGTCCCGTGACCATGGAAGATGGCAGCATGTGCTTGCTTCTCCCTCCTGTCCTAGTCGGCGGGCCATGGGAGTGTCGAGGCTCAGGACGGTTTTGCCTGTGGCTAACAAGAGCCCTCCCAGAAAGAACCCCCTCCAACAGCCATTGTAGGTTCGGCGACTGCACAAGGATCATCACCTCCTGCTATGTACGATCAGACGTTAAATGCAGGACTGCCAACTTTGGTCAGCTGACTGGCGTGAGATTTTCAATTTGAGACGCATTTACATGCATGTAACAGTTTTATTACCTTGGAAGTAGTCTGTAGCATCTGCAGAGTACCCCAGAACTTCGATTTGGTGTATAATGGTTTATAATGGAATAATATTTAAGATTTCTTGCTTGAGCGTGGGAGTCTGAAAGCGTGAATGTCACGCCAGATGTGTGAGTTGTACTGTAACTGATTATCCAGTGAGTGACCGGAGAGACTCCGTTTATAGCAGATACTCTCCAGCCAATCTGAAGTACATGATAGCACACCCTCTCTATTTCCATGGTTTCTTATATCCCCTTACGATCGTTTCCTTTTCTTGGTTTTACTCATGAGGCAGATGTCAAGAAACCGCAATTTATGACGCTTTGTCTATGACTAACCTTCAATATGGCGTGTTTTCTCTGACTTTTTCAGTGTGGTGGTGTAAAAGACTGTACCTGACACGAGACATGTCTTACTGCTGTTGGGTTACTTTTTGACTCCATCATTTTAGCTGTGTGGTGGAGAGATCTGCCTGACACATTAACTTCTTCGAGGGGGGAAGAAAAGCTTCATATGCTCCAACTGTACAGTGATGCATGTTAAATGCTGCAGTTGGATTGATAGGTGACTGACTTCTCTAATCCATGCATGTGGTTAACCGAGGGAGGTACCAAACCTCCCTGCATCCACATCCCTGACAAAATAAACACCTCCCATGCATCACTCCTGCTTTTCAACCGTATTGTCAGCAAAGGTTTTGGCTTTTTATTTATTTATTTATTTATTTAGACAATTACTATGACTTTTTTTTTGACATCCTGTTGTGTAGCTGCTGTGTGAAGGTGCTAAATTCTGTTATCACTGCCCTGAGGACTGTACTCACATTCACACCTACACATCATTTGGATCCCAGTCTCGGTGCCCTCAGACTTCTCCAGTCGGCTTTGGGGGTCATGTGACCGAACATCAAATGCCCTGCGGCTGTTAAAGAATGGGCTTCCCTCGGGCTGTTACTGTGGCCACAGTGTGAGGGCCAGATGGGAGCCAGATTGGCTTTACAGATCACTGCTGGTCTTGGTCCGTCTGACCGAAAGGTTTGCGAGCTCGAGCATTAAGCCTTTGAGTCACACATGAAGGCAAGGTGTTTAACCTGCAAAACACAAAGTGGTACACCTGGCCCTAAGATCCACAGGTCAGCTCAGGTATAGACCTGTACCCAGCGACTATATTTTAACAGTGCAAAAAGTGAAACAGTGAGTTCACTGTGTTTGTGTGTCAGGGCTGTTTTGAAATTCGAAGGCTACTTCTGTTTGAGTCGTTTGAGATACAGTCTTAATCGCTGCTCGTCTCCCACGCAGGGCTTGCAAGAGATCTGAAAGCCGAGGACATCCGTGTGTGTCTCTGACTCGCTTGCTGCTGAAGGCTGGCCAATGCCTCAGGTGCTCCGGGTCTCCGCAGAGGAAGTGTAAGGACCACATCATTCGCTGTGTCCACTCCCCTGAATTCTGTACAGCGCTTTTAATCCCGCCTGCAATGAGAAAGGCATGTTTGGCGTGACTGATTGTTGTGATTGCTGTAGTAAAACACAGATAGCTTGCGCATGCTGTTTTGTTTGGAGAGAGCTTGTCTCATGGGGAGCGTTTTAAATATGTGTTCAGAGTTTAAGAGTGCATGAATCATAATGTAGGTAAATGACTGTCCCAGCCTGTAAGGATATAAAAAAATTAGGAATCAGTCCCTTCTGAGCAGCTGCTGTGTGAATGACTGCTGAAGTCAGGCGTTCAGTTTTTCCATGAGGGAGAAGCTTGACTGGCACAGTATTAAATGACCCTGGTCAGTGATGTTAGATACCTGAAACTTCTCCGGCAGCCGTCCAGGAGTCAGCAGTGTGAGATTGTTATTGTTAAAAATTAAATGAAAACCAAAATGAATAATAAAAGTAAAAAAAAAAAAAAAAAAATAGTAAAGCCTTTGTGAAAAGCAAAAGAATTCTGTAAACGTTTGTAAATTTGAGTGGGTATTGTTTTAGTTTTAATTTCTCCGTGTTTTGGGCCGCAAAGCTGTGCATTGTATTTGCATGTTTGGAAGCACGGCAGATAGCAGAAAGGGAAGGAACCAATTTTTAATATCATCCGCTAGACCTGAAAAGCAACATTTACGAACCGCCATGAAGTAATCAGACTACAACAGTTATACATACAGTATGTAAGACTAAATTGGCACATAAACAGCAGAAATTAAACAGCCTGGTGGAATAAGAATTAGAGTAAAAATGAAATGTGTGCAGGTCTGTAGCATAGTCTGAGTGTGACCTAGACTGACACTGGGGATGGGGCGTGTGTATCCCGGTGGGGCTCACCATGCTCCCGCGGTAGGCAGGCGCAGTGTGTACAGCGGTGCCGACGCCCAGGCCTGTACGCCTGCATGCTCTCTCTCTCGCTCTCTCTCTCTCTCTCTCTCTCTCTCTCTCTCTCTGTCTCAGTGGGAGGCTTTTCGTAGGCGGCTGTCTGTGGCCTGTCTTTCCCAATGATAACATTTTCCGTTTGTTGCTGATTTGACATTTGTGGCTGTGTTCCTTTCGTGTTTGTGTTTGCTATTATCTCAGTGTACCATCCTGCCTATTAAATTACTTTTTTTTTTGTTTCTGTGCATGGTCTCAAGCAGCAGGGGGCGGTGTCCCTTTGCCCCGCCTGCCTTCAGTTAACACCTTGGCGGCTGGTCTCACCTAGATACAGCCCTCTCGCCTGCCTCCAGGCCTCCCAGCCACCGGGTTAGCTAGCCGAGGGCGAGGTGACTGTGGGAGGGTGCTTTGTAGGGGCGCATGCCTCTGTCGGACATGGGTGCTTTTTCCGCGGGGTCGGGAAAGGAGACGGGGCAGAGCATACCTCTGTTTGAGAGGCCGTCCAGAGACGTCTGAGTGATTAAGTCCAGGTTGAGAAACCGTTAAACCGTCCATGAAAGAGATGTGCAGTGTCACTCACTGACGTGTGTGATACCTATACCCACGGCTTCAGGTGGCACTTACTGCAGAGCGGAAATCGCAGAGCACTGGGTTAATGGGCTGTGATGCGTAATGGGGTGTGACGGGTCTCGGGCCTCTCTCGCCGCCAAACATTGATGCGTCACTCTGCGAACGGCCATGACGAACGGTGGCGAGGCGTTAAACCCCAGGTAACCCCCAGAGCAAGGCAGGTTCAGAGATGAGTATGTGCTGTGAAATCCCCCTCCTTTTCCCCTTTTTCCCCTTCGAGATGCCAGACATCGGCTGGTTAGAAGTTGTCACCAAACGCAGTGATTAACACCCTTGGGCATGCCTCAGTCCTGAAAGGAGGCGTGAGATGGGCGGAGCCAGCCGTGGCCGAGGAACCAGAGAGTGTGTCCGTGTCCTTCCGTGCTGCGGCATCACCTTTAACTGCCCCGGGATTAAAACGGACCCCAGTGAGCACGGGGTTCCCTCGGCACGCGCTGTCGTCACGGTGACGAATGAAGAAAGGCAGGTTCAGACTCCGGCTTCTGAAAGGTGGCGCTGAATTGCCGCGCCGTGCGTATTGTTTGTAACCAGACTGAGCGCTGATATGAGTCACTCCTGTTTCTGACTGGTGGTGTGGGCTGATTCACGCGAGTCGTTCTTAATCAGCCCACGGCCTCAGAGTGCCGGCACTCTCTTCACCACCGCGCGCCCTGAAAGGTGTGCAGCCTCCCCGGTCTGCTCCCAGTAACCCCCTCTTTTATCTATCTATCCATTCCTTTGGGTCCGCTTCGGAGAGTTCTCTTCCCGCCTTCCTGAGAGGGTACCTGGCTTAACGGTAAAATGGCCCAGCCACGCCGCCGGGCTGTTTAGGAGGGACAGAGGCCCAGGACGGTGACAGCATGGCTCGCAGGTAACAGTGCCCTGGTTTTTTGTGGTGTGAGCACCAGATGGTGTAAAGATAACGGCTGTAGTATTTTTGCCTCTTTGGTTATCTAGAGGGGAGCACAGTTAGCATTTTACAGAAACAAGGCATTTTCTCAGCATAAGCTAGAGTAACGGGGCATTATTGTGTATCTCTTTGATGTCTTGCCCTGTTTTTTTTTTCTTTCTTAGCCAGACGAATTACCAGAAATACTGCACGAATTTCTCAGAAACCACATTGCCTCGAGCAGATCTAAGCGTTATCATTTACATGGATGCACGTTTCTTTTCTGTCGTTTCGTTTTTTTTCTTAAGCTCTCTCCAGTACCTGGGCCTCGTTTGGGCACTTGATGGTGTTTTATCCAGCTAGACATTACTTGACCGGTGAACTGCAGTGTGGTGAAACTATGTATAGGAATAGATAATGCTGCTTTCAGTGAAAATATTGAAAAAATATGCACTTGTCACTTCACCGCTCTGATTTATCTCTCTGCTCTGCCGGTTTCAGCCTGGTTTCAACTCATAATCCAATATAAACTTCCAGTGTTTAGGAACTTAATTCAGTTGAGTATTTGCTTTGAGGTTATATGATGGTATAACATATTACTGTCCAATTTGTTTGCTTAACTGCACGGGTGTTTGTTCTATTGATTTAAGGATTTAGTGTTATATTCCTCTGTTGCTGTAGTGTTGAATGATGGTGCTGTGAGCTAACTGCTGGAATCTGATGATGCTAAAATGCAGATGGCTTCATCATCTTGGAAACATTTAATGCTGCACGCTTCATCCTTTGTGACAGATAGGTAGGTCGATTTTCAGGGAATCATCATTCACACATTCTCCTTTTAAAAATATTGTCAGTGAGGAATTTTTTTTGATCGTATAAACAGTATGGGCTTTCCGCAGTTGTGTTTATTCTGAGCAAATTCGATCATCTGTTTAAATGACGGTTATGAATCCAGGACACCACAGTACATGCAGAGCACATACAGACACGGAGTCACAGCCAGAGTCATTGGATTTTCTGCACTCTCCGCCTTATAGCCAAAGAGCTGAAGTATGGGGCACACGGTGAACACGTACAAAACTCAAGAATAATTCAGGGCCATGACTCCAGAGCAGAGTCTTATCCGCACCATCACCATGCTGAACAATATCGCACAGAAAAATACTTAGTATTGATCTATCTTTATCTTAAGACCTTAGTTTGTGTTGCCTGGGACTTTAATATTGACTTAAGATGAATACCCAGAAACGTGCATGCCATTGTCTTTACTAAGGCTTGGCAGTCCTGCTGTCTCTCCCAGCCTCTCAGCTACACTGCCTCAGCCTCGTGCGTGTGGACATGTGGATTTCCTGCGTTCGGCTGAAGCCAGGAGCAGGAGTCTGTGTGTGTGTGTGCGGATCCGTCATGGCGCGCGGAGTACGTGGCACCCAGGCCTCAGCGTCGCAGGATTTTCTGAATTGTTTCACCTGCGCGCCTCCCACCGTCGCATCTTCCTGCTCCTGATTTCCACACAGTAATCCATACATGCACGGGAGCCTGGTGGCATCACACAATGCATATTTAAACCTGGTCGCAATATTGATGATCTGCTGTTTTGCCCTCAGCGGGAATCAAACTGTAGGCAGGCAGTTGTGTCGATTTCCAATGGGGGGAGGGCCTCCACGCCTGATTATGCATCCGGCTGCGCTTAACGAAGCCAGTCGCAAAAACACCTGGGCCTTGCGTGTGCAGGGTCGCTGCGATCTTCCTTCTGCAGTTGTCCACTGTCCCCGGAGCACCTGCTGCACATCGTGTTGTTAAGTTGGTGATTAGTGCTCATCATGGTGCAGGGCCAAATTTATTTAAACCTTTTTAGGTATAGTTCATATTTATAAAAATAGCTGTATAATTTGTGAACCCCTTGGAATTATCTGGGTTTTTACCGTTTTTAGACTGATGACCAGCAACTCTGTTCTGATCAAAAGACAGCCATATTTAATAAACAACATGCACAACATCTGTCTTTTCCAGATCTACAGAACAAATGGTAAAAGCAAGCCAAGTCATTCATGGAAAAAAAATATGTGAAGCCTTATATTTAGTAAGTAGTAGAACCTCCTTCATTGGCAGTAACCTCAGAGAGTCCTGAAAATGGTGATTGGCAATTGGCAGATACTGAAATCAATCTGACCAGTGTGGATCTGATCAGCAGCCACAGAAAGCTTTTGGTTGTGGTTACTGTTAATAAAGGATGTTAGTTGCTAAACATAAGGGTTTACATATTTCTCTTTGATTGGTGAAACCACGTATTCAATAAAAATACAGCGAGGTGAAATGCTGCATATGCTGTTTGTTCAGAAAACCTGTCTTTGTTATTAGGACTGATCTGACGTTTTGGAAGCTGCTCATGCAAAAATGCAGATAATTCCAAAGGGTTCTCAAACTTTTCCACATGACTGTATGAATGCGACTTCCCCACACCCCCCAGCACAGAGCTGTGAGGTCACAGTTCTGCCAAGAAGTGCCGCAGTGAGGGCTCTCGCATGGCTCACAAAGGCTCTTCTGATGCCTCCTCACGCTCGAACTGCGAATCAATATCAGGGCGTCCTTGACCCTGTGAAAGCGACTCTGTCCCTCTTATCTGCAGGCCCCGCGGCCGCTGTCACCAGGCACAGCCACTGATGTCACCGCCACGCGTCTGGCTGCAGTGCCACACCTGGAAAGCCCCTGCATGCTTTTGTCTGACCTACTTGGGAACTGAAACAATTAAATTTCTGCACACCTATATATTAGCAGTTAATTAGAGGTACCCCCCTCAGCATCGCCCGTAGATAGACTTGATGAAATGAGGACCTATTTGCCTTGGTGCCTCCTCTGTGAGCTGTAGCCGCTGTATGGACCCTACCGTCCTGCTCCTCTGTGAGCTGTAGCCGCTGTATGGACCCTACCGTCCTGCTCCTCTGTGAGCTGTAGCCGCTGTATGGACCCTACCGTCCTGCTCCTCTGTGAGCTGTAGCCGCTGTATGGACCCTACCGTCCTGCTCCTCTGTGAGCTGTAGCCACTGTATGGACCCTACCGTCCTGGTCCTCTGTGAGCTGTAGCCGCTGTATGGACCCTACCGTCCTGGTCCTCTGTGAGCTGTAGCCGCTGTATGGACCCTACCGTCCTGGTCCTCTGTGAGCTGTAGCCGCTGTATGGACCCTACCGTCCTGGTCCTCTGTGAGCTGTAGCCGCTGTATGGACCCTACCGTCCTGGTCCTCTGTGAGCTGTAGCCGCTGTATGGACCCTACCGTCCTGGTCCCGCCCTGGAGTAAAACATCATTTTCTCCAATGTCACCAGACTGACACAGTTTCTGACTTCGAGTGGGACGTTGAGGAACAATCTTGGATTAAATCATAAATAGTCAGCCGTTATTTCCTTCCATCAGTCATGATTTATGTCGGTTTCATGTGAGCAGGATAGACTACAGTGTATACTGGGTCAAATACAACATTGTAAAAATATGCATTGATCTCACACCTCTTACACTTAGTGCACACTTTTGGTTGGTTATTTTTAAATGTATTAAATTGTTTAGTTTAAAGAACATGCAAAAACAGTATCACCATACCACCTCTCTCTGGCTGCTTTGAGTACTGCCCGTACTTTAAGCACTGAATGAAAGAAAATGAGCCCAGCTGGTTAGAACTATTGTTTTTAAGATGCATAGATGTATAGACATTCCAGCCGCATTGTTCTTTCCCGCATTTCTGCACATCAGAGAATATTCAAAATCAAAACCTTTGAAATGGAGATGCTCTTAAATGTGCAGATAACGGTGAATGTTTGCTCGTATCGCGATGTTAATCTGCTCGATCTGTAACCACTGTATGCGTAAGCCTGATGTCATGACTCACATTTGTCATCATATTTGCAGTTAAAGCAAAAAAAGGGGGCTTTCCTCCTCAAATAAATTTCAATTCATGCGATCTGTTAAAATAAGATTTCTATTTTTTCCACCTAAAACTCAGCAGTTCCTCACCCATTTAACTTTAAAGTATTTCTAGTCACGGTCAAAGCAAAATCAACCACCTTTTAAACTGTGAGACATTGCAGAGATGGGGAGCCCCCAGCCCCCAGCCACACACCGTTGATTGGCTGCCAGCACATTGAGAAGACGTCAGGATGTCTCAGGGTGACCTAGCAAGCCATTTAGAATAATCGATACTCACAGTCTGAGAGGCCAGCAGAAAGTGATCTAGACTGTGTTACACTGAAACCTCCAGTTCCTTGGGGGTGTTTGCGTGCAGTCCTTGATCCTCAATGATCCTCTAAGACCTAACTCTTTACAAAGACATTTTTAAATTTGTTGTGGACGTGGTTTAAAACATGAGAATGCATTTGCCTGTAACAATGCTTTCCCATCATGTTTATTTTTTCTCCACATTTGTTCTTTCATTATTAGTGTTTTCATTCCCTTCAGGCGGCATTTAATTTCTGCAGTTTTTATACCACTCTAAGCACATTTGTTGTTGGCCCTTAATTCCCGAATCGCGGCGAAAGCCGTGCTCATTTTAACCGTAATCGAAGACATGTGGTAGGAAGCCTTCGCTCTAAATTGCACAGCACGCCCTGCGGCACCAGACTCGCCCCGATGCATGACTGTTAAGGGAAATGTGCTCAAGCCAGGGCCTAGATCCCTTGGGACTTCCAGCCTGTCCTTCATGGCTAGTCTAGATCCACGTGCGGTCTGTGCCCCAGAAGAGCAGGACAGACAAATGTGACAGCAGAACAGGCACGCGTGTACATGAAAGCACGCGTGTACATGTCCAATGACGGAAAACAGCAGCGTGCCAGTGATGGGAACTGCAATAGTGTATTGTAACAAAAAGTCAATTATCTTCTAGCCTTTTTAGGTGTTTTTTTTTCTTGTAAGCAGTTCACGGTAGTGTTTTTTGATAGTGTTTTTTACAAAGACTCTTGCTAACATTATAAATATTAACATTTTTCTGTTTGAATTAGTGGTTGTTTCTTCATGCCAAGACCTCCAAACTAGGCTGAGTGGCCAGACTGTTACCTCTTAGGAAATTCAATTAATGACTTTTTGGACAATGAAATTGCCTTTATTGACTCTGTGGTTGCACTACCTATCTCGTCTCCTCACAGTGCTCAGTGGGAAATGTCCATTGTCCTTGTGGACACATCAAAAACCTGAGCTGTCTTATATCTCATTGCACTGGTCCGTTTTCATTTTCCCAGGACAATATGCTGGAAAACTTGTAATCAGTGCTATCAGAATCAATTTCTGAGTGTTGTTGTAAAAATCTTAACGAACACCAGTGCTGCACAGACTGCGGCATCCCTGTTGGCTGTTGGGTATTAAACGTATTTAGGAGGAGATGTGCCCATTATTATTCTGCTGGTTTCGAAGCAATAAAGCAGGTGTTGGCTCAGGGATTATGTGTGTGTCACAAGAATGACAAGGCAATAAATTGCTGCTTTGCAATGTCGATGCTTTCAAGGCACTTCAAAAATGCTTCCAAAGGAAGTCCGTAATTTATCCTTTATTTGCACCATAAATCATAATCGGATGGGGTTAATTCATTTGAACTGAAATTTTCCTCGCGTATTTTACAACTGGGAAACACGGCGTCGTGCGGCTTGGCGCCCTCTCGCGTACCTTGCCGACGTGCTACCGCCGCCGAGCCCGTTTTATGGTTTTACAAGAACGGCCGTGCTGTTTTGTTGCGGGAAAGCACTAATGGCCTCTGCGGCTTGAGAACATCCTGCTGCACATCTAGGCTGTGCTCTGACTGCGGCACACCCTCTCCACACAAAAGGAAACGTGGCTCTTTCTGACAGTACCAGTGTAATTCCCAGCTTGACAAGTCCAAAGCTTTTATTTCGCCATACTGTCCTGTCCTTATTTGAATCATTTATATAACATGAGGACAATGCAGAGAAATAAATCTGAAGATACCATTCAAAGGGAATACGGTTATTTGTTTTTGAAGATGGCATTCCATGAGGAGGCTTGTAGTAACCGGCGGTTTGAACAGATCGACACTGAATACGCGTGACAGGAGCCGTGAGCACGGCTGCCGGTTTCCGTGGCGCGTAGCACCGCGTCCGAATTGCGGCATTTGCCGGGAGGCCTGTGAAACCAGGAGATGAGTCACAGAAAGGCGTTATTAATGCCCAGTAGAGCTTGAAGGCGCTGTCGGATCGGGTTTTTATGGCTGGACTGCGAAAGGAAGCTCGCCACAGGTACACGGTACCACATTCCATGCTGAAGGGCTCGAAAACGGCACAGGGAAGGTGGCCGCGTGCAGGGTGTGCGTCTGATGGCGATCACCGCCCCATGGCATTCAGAGAGATTCAGACGCCATGCTGTCGATGCGGTGAGAAGGTGCATGCTATCGCCGGCAGATCATTCACAGTGTTAAGGCCTCCCCTGCCAAGCCAGGGCTGAACAAAAGCCTTGGGCATGTTTGCCGAGCGCACGCAGCGAGCAGACAGGAGCCCAGCATGAAGAACGCGTTGTCATGGCGCCAGCGGCCGGCGCGGGGAAAGTGACTTGGGTTTGACGGGTGGTTTGACATCACAGCTGCTGGCTGTAGCTCCCTTCAGCTTAGTCTGCCCGAGACAGACAGGTGAGCGGGAAGATAGTGTCCCTAGATTATTTTTAATGGGGTGTGGAGGCAAAAATGAGGGCAGTTTTCCACTGATTCAGGCTGTAACTATCTCAGCGAGTGCTTGCGACCAGTGAGTCCTCCAGTGCCATACTATTATTGCGGCTGCTAGGTTGGTATCTTACGTTATTACATCCGCATCGCCTGCTGTAAAGCACACGGTGCTGCTCTGAGTTTTGCTCTTAGAACTACTGGCCACCCACATACATACAGACAGGAAGTGACTCTGATATGGGAGTTTGGCCTGTTGGGTGGCTACTGGCTGGTCGTCCGAGTACAGAGCGACGAGTGAGCGATGGAGAGCTGTTGCGTGAAGAAGACTGAGGCATGCGGAGTACTGCGGCTTCGTCGCATTCTGTAATCGTGACACTTTATTGATCCCTTGCAGGAGAATTCTCTTTTCGCCTACCCCATCTTGCTCTCCATGACACCCAGACACATATATAGGTTAAGGGCCTCGCTCAAGGGCCCACAGATGTGACTATCCTGCTGAGCCCAGGCTCAGACCAGCAGCCTTCCAATCACAGCCACAGGCTTTCCTCACTGAGCCGCATGCTGCCCCTGTCTTTCTCTGACATGGCGGCCCATTTGGTTGGGGGAGAAGGGACCCGCCAGGCGGTGACAGGGTACGAAGGCCCAGGTTCGGCCTGGCTGATCATGGTCCCTTGGTGTTCTTGAACCATCCACGCCACTGTGGTTTGTGTGGGGACATCAGCCCTGAAGCAGTTTAGCTGTATCGCTTATGAGCTTAGAAACCCAGACAGCAGAACTTTTCACATACTTTCAGGAACTCATTAACAGAACAGGCTGGCTACTCAGCCTGACAGAGGTCATCTGATATTGTTCTCGGCTTCTTCGCTGCCATTCTATCCCTGGCGCAGGCCTCGCCTTTGAGTCCTTCTGGCCTGCTGTGTCTCCTACTGCCCTCTGATTGATTGCTCAGTGGTCCTTTTATCCACTAGCCTGTTTTTGTTGTCATGATCCTTATAATCACATCTGAAAACAGTATCCCCAGAAGTCAGGTCATCATTTTCAATTAGGCAAAGTGGGAACAAAAGAATCATGGAGTTGGTGCCTTAAACTTCTACAGCAAGAAGGAACCCAAAAACACAAAAATACGCTTAAATGTTAATGCGTAACAAGAGTGTAAACAAAACCCTTGCAGCCAATGGTTCAGACTTTGTTCTCAAGACAAAGATTTCACACAGGAACAAGTATGCAGAATTTAAGGAGACATGGTTCACTGCTTATACAGTAAGTGCATTCAAGTGGATCTGGAAAATATTTACTCTGGAGCTGAAGGGAAACACTGTAGACGAGGCAAAGAGGATTTGAACTGCATCCTCTTTTAGTCCAGCCTCTCATTTGACTATTAGTCAGCAAAGAAGGCACACAATCCATGAGTCATAGGCCATTATAGCTGAATAAACCTGACATTTTTGTGTGACACTCACAAGGCTGTACTCTGTGGTCTGGGTTATAGTGCCGGAGAGTTTCCCAGGTCTGGGCAAGCCAAAGAGGAAGTTTCCGGCCCTAGAAAAACAACGGCCTTTCCTGTTCGAACAGCGCACTTTCTGGTTCCTTGTGTGTTCCATGACGTTTGGATTGATAGACCTCCTATTGCTACACTGGAGGCCTCCTTGGCGGGGTGGGGGGGACTCGCATGTGGACGGACAGGTCATAATGGGGTTTCTGTGCTTTGTCACTTTGCCCGGGGGGGGGGGGTGCGTACAGAACTCGCCTCCCAAACCCCTCCCCCTGTCAGTAGAGAAAAGCCACTCCGCTGTCTCTGAAACAAACAATTTTCAGTCTGCCTTCGCTGAACTAATGGACTTAAAGGGCTGTTAAAAGGGACAGACTCCTATTCCTCTTAAGCAGTGTTGCAAAGTGCATGCCTGTGAGCCTCTGCTCCCAGCACCAGCAGCAGAAAACGGACGGTGAAGCCTGCGCCGCCTGTATCCCCCGATGACACTTTCATGTTTCATGTTCTCACAATCAGCCCTCACATAAGGCTCACCCATGCTGTCGTGTTTGTGTGATCTGCCGACACAAATGCTGAGAGGGCGGCCACTTCTTTAGGGTAGGTCCAGCTCAGGTGACCAGCTCATCCATGCCCGTCGCCTGTGCATTATTACCAGTCCTAAAAGGCCGGTACCTGTTTTTCTGTCCACTCCCATAAAAATCAGTCGTCATTCTTGTCTGTCATTCTTGTCAGCTTTTCTTCTCTTTGTCTTCACATACTGTCTTGACTCCCATAATCCTTTGAGGTTTGGTCCCTTTGCAGCTGTGGTGTATTCCTCTTCAGTTCACAAAAAGCACACTAACACACATGCACAGATGGCACTCATTAAACCCACCCCCCCTCCTGCCTCCCACCTCAGGGCGTGAGCGGGATGTCCGTGGATGAGAAGCCTGAGGCCCCCATGTATGTGTATGAGTCGACGGTCCACTGCGCCAACGTGCTCCTGAGCCTGAACGACCAGCGGCGGCGCGACGTGCTCTGCGATGTGACCGTGCTGGCCGAGGGGAAGGAGTTCCGGGCGCACCGCGCCGTGCTGGCTGCCTGCAGCGAGTACTTCCTGCAGGCCCTACTGGAGCAGGCAGACAATGAGCTGGTGGTCAGCTTGCCAGAAGAGGTACGGCCGCTCGCTCGGAGCCAGCTTCACGCACGCACACTCACCTCAGTGACTTTCATCTGTCACTCGAAAAACCACCTAGCTAGAATGCAGTATCCAGAACTTCTCCTGGTTGTGGTTAGGGTTAGCCAGCAGTGACATGGTACAGAACTCCATCCTGAGAGTTAGGAAGGGGATTGTCACACGAGGGAGAAATTGTATAAGTCAAACACAGTTTCTAAATGTGGTCCTTGGGGACTTGCAGACAGTCCATGTTTTTGCTACTGGGACCTGGGAGGGAGCAAAAATGTGGACAAGCTGGGAGGGAGCAAAAATGTGGACTTGCTGTGGGACCCCGAGAACCGGGTTGGGAAACACTTCTTTAGACCAGTGGTCGCCATCTGGTTAATTGTGATCAGCATGTTGATAAAGGTTGGAGACCCACTGCTTTAGACAAATGTAGAGCTCTTGAGCAGCTCCTAAGTTTACATGGTACCATTCCTGGGTGTGTGAATTAAATATAGCTTGTATCTGAAGGTGTTTTTGCAGAAAATCAGGCTGCGGGCGATGTCCCTTCTCGTCATGCGACCAGCCCTGCAGAAAGCATGACTCATAATAGGGGACATTCAGGGGCTGGTTGCGAGAGTCATTCTGTCATTTCTTAAACCTGAACGGGCCATTTAAACTTAATTACGTCCACTGGCTACATAAATGAAAGATGACCTGGCAAGATGGATCAAACCTGCCTTCGCTCTGCTTGGCCGTATAGCCACGGTCAAAATGAACAGCCCCCCAAAAGTAAATGACCTCTTTTTCCATGATCTGTCACAGCATCTCCCAGACTGGTTCTCCTGTCAATAGTGCGGTCGCCAGATTTTATTGGAAAGAACAGAAGCCTCATTAAATGATCGGTCGTACAAAACTCTGAACAGCTTGGCGGGCTCAGGCCCTTAGCTGGATACTGAAAAAAGTTTGCTTCAAGAACTGGTCACTGAAAAATCTGTGTATTATTACAATTTTTAAAAACTTATATTACCGTCAGCACCACCTTAACTGCATAGTGGCAGTCAAATGAAGTTCTTAATTACAGCCTTTCACCCTCCTCTCATACCTCATTATGGCATAACCCATACTTCATTATGTTTTTGATTAAGCAGCCTGGGTCAGTTATTGAGTGATGGCCTGTTCATGATTTTTGACCACTTTCAAGTGTAATATAACACACCAAACCAGTGCCATTTCAAAAAAAGCAATTAAGAAAAGATTATTATTAGAAAAGTTAATAATTAGACCCCCTCTCTTTGCCTAAAACTGCAGCTTTTCAGACCTTCAAAATTATAAGATCTTAGTGTGAAATTAGATTAAAATCAGTTCCCGTGTACAAATGGCTTAGACTTGAATAACCTCCAATATGACATGAATTGAAAATGCATATGTAGAGTTGTGTAATTCAGGTCCAGAGAGTAAAAGTCCAGACTGGGATTTTGTTTCAACTAACCAGTTGAGCATAAAGAATCACAGTCATGGGGTACTCAGCTGGTTGGTTGAAACAAAATCCTAGTCTGGAGTTTTATGCTCTGGACCTGAATTACCCAAGCCTGTGCATATGGGATAACATGTTTATGACATGTAATGCTAAAATCCATCAAATACAGTGTAAAGTCATTCGAAGGACACACATTACCACTGAAAAGCTCTGCAAATGGGCAGTGAGCCTCAGTAGATGACTATCTCCACGCTGTGTGGCTCTACCCACAAATTGAAGCAGTTTATCTGGAGGCCACGGGCAAGAGGAGCCAGCAGAGTTTAGCGTGTATTCCTGTAAGGCCCACCACTGCATTACTTGGTGACATTTCCATGTTACAAATTCCTGAACATTTCAAATCCATCCATTTTCTGTAACCACGTATCCTATTCAGGGTCACAATCTCCATGAGCACGGAACCCTGGTGGAGACTTGAACCCTGGTCCCAGAGGTGTGAGATGACAGCACCACACCACTGTGCCACCCGCCATTTCAAATCCATCATAGTTATATCAGTAACTATTGCTAAAATTAACTTGTAGCTGGAAAAAACTACCCACAGATAGTGGCTCTTGCTGTCCACCCTAACTTAGAAAAGCGTCCTTGAATGGTGATATTAATCCTTTGATGATGTCTGTTTTTTTAACAATACCTTCGGTGCTGATTCCTCTTGCAGTGACACCTTATACTAACATATCCACACTGTGTACTACGCTCGATCTGTGTACTACGGTCTAACAAGCAACCTCTGTACTTCACAATGAGACGTCTGCACTTGCCAACAGGTAGTTTGGCCCACTCTTCCTGAGCAAACTGCTCAAGCTGTCTCAGGTTTGAAGGGTGGCGTCTCCACACTGCAATTTTCAGATCTTTCCGTAGATGTTGAATAAGATTAAGATCTGGGCTCATGGAGGGACATTTAAGAATAGTCCATTGATTTTTTTTCTCAGCAATTCTTGAGTGCTTTTAGCTGTACGTTTTGGGTCATTATCCTGTTGGGGGACCGGGACCCATGACCTGTGACTGAGGCTGAGCTTTCTGACACTGGGCAGTATGTTTCGCTCCAGGATGCCTTG
The DNA here is from genome assembly GCF_048594095.1 of Paramormyrops kingsleyae. Lineage (NCBI taxonomy): Eukaryota > Metazoa > Chordata > Actinopteri > Osteoglossiformes > Mormyridae > Paramormyrops > Paramormyrops kingsleyae. Next base: position 3,159,682 of record NC_132815.1, on the reverse strand, counting down.
GTAGTCTTGAGACTTCATTGTGTCCTGCATAGATTCAAGGTTCCCTGTGTCAGATGCAGCAAAGCAGCCCCAAAACAAACCCTAACCCCAGTAGGTATGGTGCCCCCTCCATGTCTCACAGTAGGTATGGTGTTCTTTTCTTTTAAGCATCATTTTTCACTTGGTAAACATAGACCTGATGTGACTGGCCAGAAAGCTCCAGTTTTGTCTCATCAGTCCAAAGGACATTCTCCCAGAAACTTTGGGACATGCATTTTAGCAAATTCCACTCTTGCTTTTTTATGTTCTTCTATCAATAGTGGAGCCCTCCTGGGTCTTCTTCCATGGAGCCCAATATTATTCAAAATATGACGGATAGTGTGATCAGAAAGTGACGTACCTTGACCTAGAAGCTCAGCTTTAATGGTTTTGGATGATTTCCTTGGCTCTTTTTCTACCGTCCGCTCTATTCTTCTGATCAACCTGGGGTTGCATTTCCTCTTGTGTCCACGTCCTGGGAGGTTGGCTACAGTCCCATGAACCATAGTTTTTAATAATATTGGTAACTGTGGTCACAGAAACATGAAGCTGCTTGGAGGTGGTCTTATAGCCTTTACCTTTAACACTGTTATCTATAATCTCCTTTCTGAGCTCCTCAGACAGCTGTCTCCTTTGCTTTCTCTGGTCCATGTTCAGTGTGATGCACACAATGATACCAAAAACACAGTAGCATGTTCTTTCCCTTTAAATAGGCTGAATGGCTGATGAAAAGCTTGAAGGCACCTGTGATACTAATTAAGGTTAAACACTTAGTTTGAAACATGATTATAATGCAGGGATAAATAGTGTCTTTAGGGGCACCAACAAATCTGTCCGTACTATTTTAGCATATCTTTGTAAAATAAACAACAAATCATTTCTTTTCACAATTTTATTGGTTTACTCTATCACATACTAAACGCATGCAGGTATACATTAGACAATTGCTTATAATTGAATCACTTTTCAAGTGAAATGAAGCATCGTTTCAAAGAGCTGTAGGGGAATCAACAAATTTGTCGACGTCTGTATATGTATTTTTTAAATGTCATAACTAATACCACCTGCAGTTCAGACCTGGTAACCCACCTGAAGCTAAGCAGGTGTGGGCCTGGCCAGTACTTGGATGGGAGACCAACTAGGAAAGTGGGTTGCTGCTGGAAAGGGTGTTGGTGTGTTTGACATGGAAGCCCCTCCTGTGGTCAGGGACAGGGATACTCCTATAAAAATGGTGCTGTGCTTTGGATGAGATGTGAAACTGTGGTCCTGACTCTGAGGTCATAAAAGGTCCCTGGGCATCTTCTGAAAGTGTAAGGGTGGTACCCCGATGTCCTGGCTAAACTGCCCACTGTGGTCCTTTCAAATCTGGCCTCCTAATCATTCCCTTTATCTAACTGGTGAATTCTCTCCTGCCCCTTCACCTTCGCTACTGTGTGGTGAGCGTACTGGTGCTGAATGGCTGCCATCGCATCATCCAGGTGGGGCTACACAGTGGTGGTGATTGAAGTGGCTCCCCATTGGTTCTGTATAGTGTTTTGGGTGTCTTGAAAAGCGCTATATGAATGTAACATTCATTCATTAATGCAGACATGGAAGTAAGGACCTAGGTGACCGTGATGAGAGAACCATTCGGATATTAGTCTCATTTAAAGATAATTGTAAGGAAAACGAGGTGACATATTGCTAGCGAAGCAGACAAAGCCTTATACTGCACTACCTGTGTGTAATTAGTACTATTACCTCAGTATCTCATCTGTTAAGAAAAACAATCATTATAATTGATTCTGTATATCAAGCTTCATGTAAAAATCTTTTGAATGTCCTGTACTGGCACAGCAAAGTGCACGCATGTATATAATACACACACACACACACACAGCCATGTGCATATATAAAGCTGGGCGAGCAGTGAATCAGGTAGCGCTAACACACTGCAGCCAGAGTGAAACCTGGCCCTCACACCATCACCAATTAGCACCTCTCCCAGAGTACCGCTGCGTGTGGTTTGCCACCCTGATTAGCGCCATCTCAGTCATTATCCTCTCGACACGGCCCTGCCTTCCCAGCGATTAACGAGGATGCTCGTGTGCAAGTCAGCCCGGGGATGCACGTGGAGAGCTGCCGTGCGCGGAGAGCTGCCGTGAAGCCACAGCTTACACTGAAAGCTGCTGGTCATCATATTCTGTGGGAGAAGGCCCTCCTCCCCTTTTTATTCATTATTTCCTCTGTATTTTGGGTTCCTGTCACCTTAGGGGCAAACTCACATTATAGACAACACAGCATTATCTTTAATGCAGGTCTGCTCCTTGTTAATTATTCATGAGCCCTGGCAGATCTCTGCTGTCAGGGTTGCCTTTTTGTTATGGTAGGGTAAGTATTGCTTACCGTGGACAGTAATCACACCCTGCCTCCTGCCTGAGACATTAGGGGAGGTAGCTAAAGAGGCACAGAGATGTGTGAAATGTTGTCAAAATCTATAATGCAGCATTTCCTGAACATATATAGAGGATGTCTATCTTTTAAGTTTATATCTGAATCGGTCACCCCATTTGCTAAATCTGTGTACACTGTTCAACGCTGCTATTTTTGTTTTTGCTTAAAGCTGACTGACCAGAAACCAGTAAAATGGAGACGGAAATGCTATTCTTTCTGTTTTAATACATTAACACGCGATCTCCTATCGAAGCAGGACTGGCTTCTGCGTGCTGAGCTTCTCACCAGGATATTTCTCCCTTCAATCGCGGCCCTTCAGTGTGGATTGTGCCTCCAGAAGCTTTGGCTGAGCATGCAGCCTCTGTCTGGCTGTGGGCCCACGCTTACGCTCCGCAGCGGCGCCGTTATCAGCCGCGGGATTCCTCCTGTCCCCGTCACCCTTGGCACTGGTGCCGCATGCCCGCCGTTCTCTCACCTTCCATTGTCATGCCTCTCCCGGCCCGGTGTCCTGTTACTTCCCCGCTGCCTTGCAGGTTAGAGGTGTAGGAACTAAGTAGGGTAATGAGGAGTGGGCTTTGGGGTTGCTTGGCCCGTTCCCACCAGACCCCCGGAGCGCGGTTCCACTTGGTTGCAGAGGACGTGTCCCGTCGCGCTGTGTTAAATCAGCCCCCGGCCCCCTGGAAGCCGACCGCACCTATACTGGATGGCAGATGCAGAGGGGAGCTGAAATGTGAAGCTGTCTGCCCCCCCAAGCCGAATCGCCTCCCAGGCGGATGACCTTGACACGTGCGGGGCACGTGGGGGGAGGGGGGGGGCTGGTGACATCATGGCCCTAACAGTGTTGAGCTAGTGGCTGCTCACCCAGGTCGCTATGTAAACAAGATCGGATCGCTTAAGCCGCTAACGGTGGCAGCTTTAGTGTCAGAGCGGGCCGGGGCGTGGCTTCCTCACAGTGATGGCACAATGTGCTTGTTTTGGGGGGGGGGGGGGGGCTTTGTGCCGCTGCTCGCCAAGGAGGCCTGTTATCACCAACAGTCCAATCAGGCAGCACCTCAGACAGCCTGCTGCTCTGCCAGAGAAAACTTCCAGCAAGTCGCCGCGGAGATGATGAAACCCTGTGCAAGCACCCCGCCTCGTTTGCCCAGCAATCTGCCCGCCTTGCTTCTCCCGTGGCCACTTGCGCCTCCTTGTCAGGGCTTCGCCCAGGCCCTCGACATGTGACTGTCCCTGACGCTCTCCTCAGTGCGGCTGGGTGTGGCACAGAGGGAACGTTTGCTGCCCCTCTCTCCCTCTCATTGTCAGGAGCCGAGCCCCTGGGAATAGCTTTCGAGCTCATTGACTTGGAGGTGTTACGTGCCATTAAAGCAGGTGTGCTGGCCATGATTGGCACCAGGAAAAGGCTCTGCAGAACTGCAGAAGCTGAAGCTGACGCACAAACTTCTGCATCCCCAGTGTCTCCATTCAGGTGTCCATCCTGTTCTGTTCACTCTCATGTTCTAACTGGTTTGTTTTCTACACGTCTGTAATCTGGAGTTTTCATGCTCTCTTCTCTGTTGTGACAGTTTCCTCTTGTCTCCGAAAGACATGCAGTTAGGCTAATTGGCATCTCTAAATGTGTGTGGGTGTGTCACTGCATGTTTGTGTTGTGGTCCAGGTATACCTTACTTTGTGAGGACTAGATGTCCCCACAATGTGATAAAACACTGTTATTTTGAAGTTGGGGTGACCATTTTTTTGGTCCCCACAAGGGGAAATTCAGTTTTATAAAAATCTGACTGCAATCAAAAAACTAAAAGTGTATTTTGTTTGGTTACTTATGGTTAAGGTGAGGACTAGGTAGGGGTTACGGTTGTCAAGTTGTGAATAAGGTTTTGCCCATAGAAAGAAATGTGTGTGTGCCCACGATGACCTAGCATCCTGTTCCGGGTGTCCCCCTGCTACCTGGAATAGGCTCCAGCCCCCCCTGGCACCCTTGCTCAGGTTACACAATAGGAAGATGATTAGGTGTCTGTAATGTTCAGATATCTTCTAGTCAGATGTGTTTCAGGCATGTTCCTGCACGGGGAGCAAGAAGGGCTTTTAAGGCTTACCGTCACCTTCTAGGTCTTTGAGAGTGCCAGCAGGGGGAGGCAGTCACTGTACGCGAATGAGGCAGACACCCCCAAGGCACGGAGAGGCCGTGTGTCTCTCCCCCCCAGCCAGCAGGATCCGGCTATGCCACATTACGCATCTCTGATCCTGCCCTTTGCCATGATTCGATCCCTTAAGGTCCCGCACTCCCCAAAGCCTCTATTTTACCTGGGGCCCAGTTCAGATCCTGTTCCATCGTTCCCCGGAAGCCTGGTGTGGCATTTGCTTGCGGGAACGAGACGTTTGTAGGCCCAGCTCCTCTGCGTAGGCGTTACAGGTTTGGCTGCCAAGGCCAAAAAAAGTCGAGGGCCTTGTTTGTTTTGAAATCAGTCTCCGTGAAATCCCCAAACAGGCCTCGGGCAGCTGCAGCGCACGCCGGGTCTTTGCCAGACTCGCCCGAATGTACCTTTCCGCTGGGATTTCGCGGGGTTCCGATGAGCCTCCTGCTGAATATCCCAGAGAAGTGTGTCAGGCTGGCTGCATCGGGCCATGAGTGTCAGTCAGCTCTGCACTGGGGCTGCGCTTTTCCCACCGCGCGCAGGAAGCTGCTCTGTTGTCATGCACACCGCACTCTCGTTTAAAATGTGTGGCGTGAATCCTCCAGATCCGGCTCAAATTAATGAGGCATCTCTGCCACTAGGGGGCGAAAGGCCATCGTAAGAGGTGGAAGGGGGTAGCATTGCAGTGTTTGCTCGCCAAGGGTCTTGGCTGCGCTCCCAGGGACGCCCGTGTGAGTTCTGGGGAGCGGCGACGGCACGGTTGGGCTGGGCTCGGCGTGAGCGTAAAGCGGCCCCGATCTGTCACTGTGATTAATGTGGCCGCCGGTCCCTCTTCTTGCAGCCAGTGCTGTTAGGTAGTATAGCCTGTCTGCTAATGGCTGCGAATCGCCCCCAATATTCTGCCCCCTGCCTCTCTGCTTTTTTCCATTTCTTCTCTTGTTCTCTGGTGCCCTTTTTTGTTTGATATGCCTGTCTAGTATGGATTTTTTTTGTTGTTTTCAGCCCCCGCCCCCCCCCCCCGTTGCAATCTTTCATGTAGCCATTGGTTGTAACAGTAGTGCATATGGTGGGGGGGAGCACACAGCGATGTGCCCCCGCAGGCAGCAGCTGCTGATGCAAGCTGAAAATAGATCCAGCGTATGCTCAGCACTTTTCCCCAACCCTGACCCCCCCCCCCGCTCCTTCCCTCCCCCACCACCTCCCTGTGCCCTGCTTGGAGTGGCTTTCAAGCGCCTCTCAGCCCCACAGACAGCTCTCCAGGTCGAGTTCTGACTGGGAGCCGGGCGGGGTGGCCCGTTTGTGACCCGGGTTTGACCCAGCACCACACGAAGCACACATGCATGTGACTGTAGGGGTGGGCAGGTAGGCAGGTGTCAGCACACACCCATCTCCTGACAGGCAGCTAGGAGGCTCTCCGCAGTGATGGTGCACTGGCACTGGTGTCCTGGGGAACCGGACTCGGCCGAGCTGTACAGGCATCGGGGTGGATGGGGAGGTGAGGAGGGGCAGAATCTGGCAGCAGCTCGCCGTCGTCGTGGGAGGAACCTCAGGCTGCTTAAACTGTGTGTATGCCCTGATACACAAAGGAAAGTGACCTGCTTTTATGTGTGCGGCTCTGTGGCACCTGAGGACCTGTTAGATCGCCATTCACAAGGCCGTCCGGAGAACGTAACCTCATTAAGCCCGCTTTGCCGGAGGACTCGCTGTGTCTGCTTAAAATACACTCCTTTGTTTTGAATATCCCCAGTTGACAGAAGCACAGTCTTTAGCAGTTCAAGAAATGTGCTGGGCATTTTAATTGTAATTATTAATTCCACCAGCTGTAATCACTAAGGATATTTGAATTTTTTTTTTTTTTTAGTAAAGTTTCAGATTAGGTCTGCATTTCTGGTGTAAACACACAAGCCTGCTATGTTTTTCCTTTGGAAAAATCTACAGAGCAGATTCTATATTTTTTCTGCCTGGTTCCTGGGGCCTGACATGGGCCTGTCTGCCTGGGGCAGCAGAGTGCGGGGCAGTAGAGTGCGGACCCTCCCAGAGATCAGTGGTGTAGTGGTACTCTCTACCAGCACGTTAATGGTGCCTACCTCAGGTCTAGGTGGCTGGGCATTTGACCAGGCACGGGCCACAGTGGTGCTTTCTCCCAGTGCGTTAATAGCGCCAACCTCAGGTTCCTTAAAGCCCAGGCAGGTGATGTGGCAAAGGCCATGGTGGTGCTCTCAGCCCGGCGTGTTAATAGCACTGCCCTCAGGTCGGGGAGGCCGGGCATGTGACGCGCCGCTGATCACGGTGGGGCTCTCGGCCGGCGTGTTAATAGCACTGCCCTCAGGTCGGGGAGGTCGGGCATGTGACGTGCCGCTGATCACGGTAGGGCTCTCTGCCGCCGTGTTGATAGCACTGCCCTCAGGTCGGGGAGGCCGGGCATGTGACGCGCCGCTGGTCACGGTGGTGCTCTCTGCCAACATGTTAATAGCACTGCCCTCAGGTCAGGGAGCCCGGGCATGTGACGCGCCACTGATCACGGTGGGGCTCTCTGCCGCCGTGTTTATAGCACTGCCCTCAGGTCGGGGAGGCCGGGCATGTGACGCGCCGCTGGTCACGGTGGTGCTCTCTGCCGGCGTGTTAATAGCACTGCCCTCAGGTTGGGTGCCATGATTAGCGTCAGCCATGGCACCTTGAGCCTTGCTGTGTCACCCCACCCTTTGTTCAGTATTTTTGCCAGTTTTTGCCAATGGGGGGGGGAGAGGATTTGGTGGCCAGCCGAGCATCCTGGGGCATTCCGGGGGCATTGCCCCCCAAACAGTGACCGCTTTTGAGTTAACCTTCTTTAAGGGGACTTCAGCCTCCCTAAAAAATAATTCTTTAAATTGCATTTTGCAATTTTTCTCCTATTTTCATAAATATTTCTTACAAATTTTATAGTTGGGAACCCCCCCCCCCCTACCCAAACCCCCTTGCAAATTTAAGCATACCCATGTTTCCTCAGATTGAAATCAGGAATACCTGTCGGATCCCCCTCTTTCAGATCATGGGGGCCAGAATTTTGGGGCACCTCGCAGGGAGCATTCTGTTGCTGGGCTTGGCAATCCCACTGTAGAACCATGTTACTTTCTGGACCAATAAAAGATGCAGTGAGTTTGTGTTGGGGACGCAGGGGTTACCTCACCATACTTCAGTAGTGAAGCTCTATCCACGCCGCCAGCAATCTAACCATTTCTCTGTGTCACCCTCCACAGGTCACAGCCCGAGGCTTCGGCCCGCTGCTGCAGTTCGCCTATACGGCCAAGCTGCTGCTCAGCCGAGAGAACATCCAGGAGGTCATCCGGTGCGCTGAGTTCCTGCGCATGCACAACCTGGAAGACTCCTGCTTCCGCTTCCTGGAGGCACAATTGCGTAGCGAGGAGGACGGCCTTTTGCTCTGCCACAGGGTGGCGCCGCTGCCCCCGGCCCGGGAGGGGGGTGACCACTCGGACGATGAGGCCATGCAACCAGAAGCACCCGCCTCCACCTCGCCTCATAGCGCCATGGGCAACCACGACGAGAGGCTCGCGGTGGGGGTCCCCGAGGACTGTGCCTCGGACATGCCCCGCTGCCCCAAGTACAGGAAGTACCAGGGCTACAACAAGCACAATAACAGCAACCCCTCACACAGCAGTACCTCAGGGTTTCCCGGCACGTTCGTGGAGAGCGGCGGAGGCAGCAGTGGCTTTCTCGGCCAGGCCAGGTCAGAAGTGGTGCACATCAAGGAGGAGCCGCGCACCGAGGACGAGGCTGTCTCGCTGTGCCTGTCGGGAGACGAGCCAGATGGCGTGGCCGGCATGGAGATGGATGACGAGGAGCTCAGTGCGCCTTCGCCCCCCTGCCAGCGAGCCTCCCTCCACAAACCCGCCGGAACGGTGGGCCAGCTGTTCGCCGCACAGTTGACCGGCCCCCAGGACAAGGGGGCTGCTCAGGGCGACCGCCGGAAGGACTACGGGCCTTTCGACACTGAGACAGGCGATCTGGTGACATCCCCCAAGGAGCTCGATGGCTTCCCCAGGGGTCTGCCATGGAAGGCGGCGTCCTGTGATGGGGTGTGCAGGCCGGAGACGGAGCCCGACCGCAGGAGTGTCATTTTCTCTTCATGTGAGCAACTTGGCCCCCCGGTGCACTCCTACCCCAGGGGCAACTCTGTAGAGAAGGAGCTTGCAGAGCAGGCCTCAAAGAGCCTGTGGGTGGGCACGGCCCTGTCTCTCACCACCTCCCAAGCGTACCCGCCCAGCAGCGGTGGTGTGGTGGAGCCCACACCGCATTTCCGGTCACGGCCCAACACCAGCTGTCCTGTACCGATCAAAGTGTGCCCCCGCTCACCTCCCTCAGAAACCAGGACCCGGACCTCCAGCTCATGCTCCTCCTACTCCTACGCCGAGGATGGCAGTGGGGGCTCCCCCTGCAGCCTGCCACAGTTCGAGCTCTCCTCATCGCCCTGCCCCAATGCCGCGCGCTGCCTCTCTGCCGACCAGCAGGACCAGGGTGTGCAGGCTGGGGACACCATCCTCGGCAGGGCGCGACCCAAGATCAAGTGCGAGCAGTCATATGGCACCAACTCCAGCGAAGAGTCAGACTCGCTCTCGGATGGAGACAGCGAGTCCTGCCACATGCAAGACCAGGGTCCGGAGGTGAGCGAATGTAGCCGAAAAAGGACTCTCTATTCCACTCTCCCTTTTATGGCAGCTCTTAATTTACACACACAATCCTAGTCCATGAAGGTGTATCCAGTGCTGTTTATTTTAGAACTAACTTCACCACACTCATACCCACTGAGTAGCAAAAAAACTGAGTGGCAGCGTTAGTGTTCAGCTTGAATGCCGCAAAAAACATCTAAAATGGGAAAGAGCTGTCATGCAATTGATTGTCCAAATAGATTTAATACAAACTGCCAAAAACTAAATAAGTATCAGACGTGGATCGGTCACATATGGCCAAGACCTGATCCATCAAAAAGGTCTGGATCAGTGCCGATACCGATCCGAAGGAACACAGCTTGGGCGGTATAATGGCACCACGGCATACCGCGGTAATTCCGTTTGTCGAAACTGTATCATGGGGCATTTCAAAATACCGGAATAGCGTTGCATTTTAAAGTACACCTCAGTGTAATTTCCACTACTGTTAAATATTTTGGTTATATATGACCCAAGCCGTTAATTCGTTAATTCGAAAATACTCCTCTGTCAAGACCAAGAACCAGTGACTAGTTTGGAAATTTCCTGCCACTAAACCCAAGGCTAGTCTTTATCTACAAACGTGTACGCCAGATGCGTAATAAACATGGTTTAAAGTGGGTGTTATATGTTTTTAAACACGCAGCTGTGGAGGGAAAGTCCACATATTTTTTCAAACATTGTTTCATTAATTTTGCTTTGTGTACCTCCTGGTATTAAGCTGCGTTATGGATAAAACTCATTTACCGATAAGAACCGGGCCTGCATACCGGCCTGCATACCGGGCCTGCATGCCATCCACTTTAGGCAGATTAAACAGAAATGTAAAGTCTGTCTGACATCAGTTGCAAACTGACGTCCAAGATTCTGAGTGTGGTTGTTAACCTCCTTCATTTTATCTTTAAATACCCTGTTTTTGTTTTAATAAAATATGGAAGCTACATAACTGCTTCAATTAAACATTTGTAAAAGCTGAAGTTAAACATGCAGTGTTATTAAAACATTGTGACAATTTTTGTCATATGTATAATCAAAAGCAAGAATCGATAAGAACTGGATTTGATGAGTCGATTCTGAATCAGATTTAGAATCGTTAAAATCCGAAAGTACCCAACTGGTGTGTGAGTGAGTGAGATAGACATGGATTAGACTGGAAAGCTAATGTGAGGCTTTCATCATCAACACAGGTTGGGGGCGATTCTGATCTGTTATTGGTCAATAAGTGGTCTTAATCTCGCTTGGCCCTTTGGTGACAATGAAACAAACTTTGGTGTTTATGTTTAAAAAAGCACCATTTAGCTTAGCGATTTTTTTCTCTTAAAGCACTACTTGTGAGTTTTTCTTTTAAAATAAAATATTGTATGTAAACTGTATGTTTATCACCAAAGTATTTATCAGTAATACAGTAAAGGATGGGAAAAATCAGAATGTGTTGCACTGAATGTAAATTTAAGTGGTGCGGCTAAATTTTGTGCCAGTGTTCCTAAAATAGTCAGTGAGGAGTACCAGTGCTACTAGCAGAAAAGGTTAGTCTGAGGCCCTGGGTTTATAAAACCCTGTGGTGTGAACATTTCCTGAAATCTGCCCCAGAATACATCCACACCAGGTGGAGCCTGTCCTGACAGGAGGCCAGGTGCTCTTTGTGTGTGTGTGTGTGTGTGTGTGTGTGTGTGTGTGTGTGTGCGCGCGCGTGTGTGTGCGCGCGCGTGTGTGTGCGCGTATGTGCGTGCGTGTACGTGTGTGTGTGTGTGTGTGTGTGTGCAGAACATGAGTGATGTTCACCTCAGTTCAAAGTAATATTTTAAATTTCTGCTTAAATGTTGTGGGGTCCTGTCAGAGACCTAGAGTAGATTGCTATTTGATTAGCATATAAGTGATGCAATTTGCTAACTTAGTTAGTTCCGCAATTATCCTGTTAGACACCTGGGTTGCCATGCCGTAATTGGAGTGCTTTGTTTATTGCAGGGAGAATAGCTATAGTGAAGTAGCCTGGCTGAGGACAGACCATAACCACATGAAAGCCATGCGTCGAAATCTATCTCACTCTCGTTATTTTTAGATATTTTAATTGAAGCTTTGCGGTAATTCTGCATTTCCACACAAAGTTATGCCTCTGATTAAATTAGCTTCTTAACAACAGAGAAGATTCCCAGCTTCTAATTAGGGGCATTAATTGTATTCTGGCCTTTGGGAAATACTTAAGGCAGTCCTGTTCATAAGGCAGGCCTGTTCATAAGGCAGGCCTGTTCATAAGGCAGGCCTGTTCATAAGGCAGGCCTGTTCATAAGGCAGGCCTGTTCAAATCACGTTCTCAAGGTCCGAGCGCTGCTGATTTCCAGCCTTCCTTTACCTGTGAGCCAGGTGTGAAGCCGCTGAATCAGTCATTATTAAACTAACTACCTGGGAGAACTGAAAACAAGGTCTGCATTTGGAATCGAGGGCCAGATCTAGGAGCCCTGACATATGGTTTTAGCACCTGCCCGCATCCACAGACACTTCGGTATGTGAGCCAATTACTCAAAAACTGTTTGACAGATTCACAGGCTTGAATGGGTGATGAGCTAAACCTGATTAAATTTTGAGGCAGATCACCCCAAAATTTAAGCCACATTGCATCATCATAGCAAAAAAGAGCAGTTCTGATACTTGTTTTTATTAAGATGATAACTCTAATTTTTTATGTATCTTCTTCAAACTTTGCAGAGGCATTGTATGGTTCCTGAAGTGGAATCATTTACATTTTTTTACTTAACGTCCAGGTGTCAGAATCCTTTCGAGTGAAATACAGGCACGTGTTGGACCGTTTCGCTTCACACACCTTAAAAGTAGCTACTAGCTAACAGTGGGCATCTGCTGACATCAGAGCAACTATAATGTCAACTACCAACGGCATGTGAGGCGCAGTGATGCTTCTGTTGCCTGAGCACCAGAGGTCATATAATTCAATTGACAGCTCAGGCATTTCACTGGCACCAATATGGGGCATTGAAATTTGCATTGCAGTACCGATCATATATATATATTTTTTTGCATCCATCCCATATATTGCATGAATTTATTGAAAAATAAAATGTATGATTTAATATTGTATCAACAGCTCACCTGTAGCTCAACAGATTGCAGTGACAACCAGTAGCTTGTGGTTTCAAATCCCCGTTGTAAAAGTGTCAGTTAAATGTAAATGAGTTACATGTACGACATCATGTGCACATATAAAGCTGCTGTCTGTGGCCCATACAGACCTCTGTACAAACTTGATGTATTCAGTATGTGGTCTATTGGACACGTTTTCATTATGTTGATTTGTTAGCATCATTTAATGTGTATAGGCATATAATATGCTCATGTTATTTTTAATATTTCTGAAGGTTGCCGTTTCAAAATGGATCTGCCCCCTTCTCAAACTCCCCACACAGTTTCTGTTTTTTCCCCTCACTGTGCCCCCCCCTGCAATGCCTCCCACCAGAGGGACCCCCTTTTATCTCACAGAAAATTTTGGTCATAGTGCAAAAGAGAAATAAATAGGTTATAAATATTTAAACATATAAAAAACAGAATTAATATAAATGACATATTCAGTCAAGGACATATAACACAAATGAACACAAGTAACCAGTGAATTGGTAGTGAAAGATTCTGCAAATTGTCATATAAGTAGAATGTGCACTAAATGAGTAAGTATACTTTCAAACCTACGTATCGCAACAAGTTAACCTTTACATTTCCAGGTCATTCTAGAAATTGTACTTCACTTTCACATTTCCTGGTGATCCATTCAGTGCTTCTGTAAACTGTAGAAGTTAGTGTATGTGGGACAGCTACGGCTTAGACAGCCACACTAAATGACAGGGCTGCCCAGGGAGTACAATGCCGTCCTTTCCGACAGCACCAGATCTAGTTCACCGGGGGAGCGGATCTTTGTTTCTGCGGAAGCAGACGTGGGAAAACAGAGTGGGGTGAAGGAAGTGTTGCCATAGCGACGGCTTTTACAGAACCAGCCCCCTTAAATGGTATGAGTAACGTGTCAGAGAGGAGCCTCTAACGGTGGCATCTGCACGATGAGAGGGGAGAGAGAAACGGCCCCGCGGTGGGGCGTCGTTACTCCCTCCATCACGCTTGTCTCTCGTCCCCATTTATGTGTCATGTGAATGACTGCTGAGATCATTGGCTGGAAATCATGTGGATTTAGCTGGTAATTCAGAGCCTTGGCGTTGTAAAAAGCTCAGGAAAAGGGCTCTTTCGACAGCTCCCTTTGCCTTTTATGTGTACAAGTGGAATTAATCTCTGTTTAAACTGTTCCTGTTAACTGGATCAACAGCCGTATCTCACGCTCGCCTGTTGCCAATGAATTTATTGTGGCGTAATGGCAGTTGTGGTGATTAGATATCTTATGAAGGCTGCCTTATTTTCCTGGATGCCCGTCGTTTACTGCTCCTGCAGCAACTTGTGCAAATAAACAGTGCTGGAGCGTGCCGTGTTTATAGGGCTCCCGTGTGCCTGCGGAGTGGGCGGTGAGCGCGGCCCATGGAGGGCTGGCTGCCTTAAGGAGTGGAAACAGCGGATTCTGGCCAGGAAGGAAGCTGTTAAACTGTGAGGCTGAGCCGGCGCTGCTGGACTGTGTTGGGGCTTTTCTGACTGGGTCCCTCAGCTGGTCCCAGCCCAGGGTTTGCTGATGACGACCCCAGCAGCAGCTCAAGTCACACAATGCTTGTTGCTATGCAGCAAAGTTCTGCCTTTTTGACCATAAAACATTCCTGCTTTGCCTATGTTTTAGCCTTTAAATTGCCTCTTTGAAGCAGCTGTGTGTGGCATGATACCTGTAAGGTCCACGAGTCTTAGTTGCAGCATCTACCAGCTTAGCATTGCAGTGCCAAGACATACCGAATTGAGTCGGTACAAAGAGCACTGGTGACTGGCTAGACCAGGGTGATGACCTCAGCTCCCCTTTGCCGCCTGTGTCAGGTGATCACAGGTGTGGAGCTGACAGTGGTATCATGTGATGGTAGCAGTTTGCTGCACAGTTCCTCTCGTATTCCTCAGCGTGGTACCTTAACCTCTTATTGGGCGTGTTACTCACACAGGAAGTCAGGCGCCTCCGAAGCCAGTCATGCCCTCAGTCTGTGCACTCTGCTCTCGCTATGATCGCCTTGTGGTTGCACTGGGAGTAGCACCTTCTCTCTTCATGAATATTTTAAACGCGTGTGATTGCCCCGGTGATACAGTCTTGTTGCCTTGAGCTCTGCAGTTCCAGTTCTGGAAGTCTAGCCCTAACAGTAGGATATAGAATGAGGGCACTTTCTGTCTTTGTCAAAAAGATAATGGCCAAGAACTCCCCGTCCAATCCAGTCTGATCCCCCGAGGCCACTGGTCCACACATCCTGCTGTGCAGGTTCTCAGGGACCAAGGGGAGGTCCTGGTGTTTGCTGTGAGTGTCATCTGGGCGCAGAGCCAGCTTCAGACTAAGCCTGGGCGGTATCTATATTTTCATACCATCATACTTTTTAGACATTTCACCCCAGTATATGGTATATGATGGTATTAAAAAAACGTAAATCATGTAGGCTACCATAAACTCCAGAATCAGAGATACATTAATCGGACTCAGTGTGGAAACTGAGCAGTAGAGAAACAAGGAGACCGCTCCTTGTTGAAGCAAATTATTTCTTTTCTACAAATTCTACAAATTATTCTTTTTTTTACAAATTATTCTTCTGCTGGCTATGTTCCCAAATCAATTAATTTCATTTTATATTTTGTATTTTCCATCAGTAAAACAAAAAAATAATAGCTGCAACTTCTATGTTTCAAGAATCTTTATTCACATGCACAATCTTAAATATTCTGAATGTAGAATGAAAATAAAACGAATGGATTAACTGGCTCACTTTCATCATTGGTAATAAATCCAAAATATTTCCAAGCAGGGGCAGAAACTTTTTTCTAATCCAGTGTTATTTGTACTACTTGGCAGTCGCCATCTTTCTTACCAGCAGATCGACACGTGCTGTGCAGAATATCATCTCAGTACAGCAGCTCCCTGTCAGTTAAGCATCTGTATTTTCGACAGTATAACCTTTAGGATGTCTAAATCCTGGGGCATACCGTAATACAGTCATACCACCCAAGCCTTGTTCAACCAGGGATCAGTGACTGTGACCCAAGATAGACTGGTCCTCTCAGGTACACTCATCATTGTACTCCTTAGACACATGTGGATTCCAAGTTCTGTCTGTCTGTGTTTGTCTGTCTGTCTGTCTCTCTCTCTGTCTGTCTGTCTGTGTTTGTCTGTCTGTCTCTCTCTCTCTGTCTGTGTGTGTCTGTCTGTCTCTGTCTGTCTGTGTCTCTGTCTGTCTGTGTCTCTGTCTGTCTGTCTCTCTGTCTGTCTGTCTCTCTGTCTGTCTCTCTCTGTCTCTCTGTCTGTCTCTGTGTGTGTGTGTCTCTCTCTCTCTCTGTATGTCTGTCTGTGTTTGTCTGTCTCTCTCTCTGTCCGTCTGTCTCTCTCTCTGTCTGTCTCTCTCTCTGTATGTCTGTCTGTGTTTGTCTGTCTCTCTCTCTGTCCGTCTGTCTCTCTCTCTGTCTGTCTCTCTCTCTGTATGTCTGTCTGTGGCATTCTCCGGCCCTTTATAGCAGGGCCGGCTGGGGAAGCTGCAGGTATCCTGAGCTGTAAATTCTCATGAGTAGCGACAGTACAGGCTGCTGTTGCTGTAGAGGCCACAGGAGGACAGTCAAGGCAGCACCTCTGTGAAAAGAGCCAGATACAGCGTGTGGAGAAGAGCAGCTTAATATAGACTCACACTGAGGCTGCTGTATTTACCCGCCGCGTGCTGTGCGGGCTGGAGTACTACACGCAGCAGGAGTGATAGTAGTGATAGTATTAGTAAGCATCACCATGGCAGCAGCCAGTGTGTCAGTAAGACACAGGAGAGGCACGGTCTCTCTGCCGCTATAGAGGCTCCGCCTCTTGAACTCCTGTCTTGCCAGCCTATGAGCCCTCGGCTGAGGTCAGTGGGATGTTTGGTCAGCGTCTGTGTGCTCAGGCTGAGCGTGAAACACAGCACCAGGTGACATGGGCTCCCCCCAAGAAGGCCCCCTCCACGCCACCTGTCACTTCCCTTCTGCTGTGGCCATAGCGGCCGCAGTGAGACAGGTCACTCGTCTCACTCTGGACCATAAGTAACAGGAAGTGAGCCAGAACCTGGGGCAGGGGCCCCGTGCTGGAGGACACTTTGTCATTGTAAGTGTGTTACAGGACAGGTCCCCCTAGTGGCCTGGTTGAATAACGACAGGGCAGCCCCTGATATCACAGCACTGCCACCCCGTTTACTCTGCGGCCGTCCACAGAGTCGCGTGTCGCAGGCGTCCGCGTGCAGCACTGCTCCTGGCCGCACGTCAGATAGCCAAGCACTCAGAGCAGCACAATTCAAAAATGGGCTCTAATTTGGCCTCGGGAGGGCTTCCTGTCAGGCGACAATCATGCTCTGCCCCCCCTGCCCCCCGTCACTCACAGGAAGATGTGTGAGGCTGCTGTGAGTGGCCCCCAGGTGCCCTGGGGCGGTAACACAGCGCGGCCTGGTGATATCGTCAGCAGAATATGTGGGATGGGGGTGTCCCATGCCGTAAATCAAGGGAGAAGCAGCCAGGCTAGAAGATGGCATTAAACAAAGCCTGAGCATCCGCTGAGGGTGGCCACGAGCTGCGCCGCCCTGTGGCCACGGGGACGTGTACACAGCTGCTGCCGAAAGAGCAGCCCATCTCGGGGTTTTTCCGCTGCCATATACGTTAGCGGGGTGACGGCAGGGCTCCCGCTCCTTTTTGTTCGTCTGCGCCTTTCCAGCGCTTTCTTATTCCCGCTCAGAGCAGAGCCTTTCTGACCACGATCCACGCGCGCGCGCGTGTTTCTTAGGGCGTTACGGCGTTTTTTTTAATGCATCTCGTACGTATCGCTTACATATTTCTTATAAATACTTTCACATCTCATAAATTTCAGCCTCGCTTCACACTTTCATCATGGCTCATATGAACACATTAATTGCCATTTTCAATCACTGACCCCTTTGACGTTTCCTCCAAAGGACCTTATTGCATCTTCTTAAATCTCGTTTATTTATTTTCATTATTTTATGATATTTTTTAGCACTGAGTTTTGCCTCGTTTTGACTCTCCGGTTCGCTTTTTGTTTCAGCCATGCTGTTGTGATGCTTTCACACCTGGCATTCTCACGCGCTCACACACGCGCGCGCACACACGGGCAGCGCGCGGTGCCCCGCGGGGTGCCGCTGCTTGCTCCGGCATTCATTCCACATAGCGATCCTCTGACATGCGTGCGAGTGCGGCTAGCAAGCCCCAGCACGCCGCTCTCTCTGCTGCCTTTCACGTTGACGGCATCCAGGACAGCCAGGCAAGACAGAGAGACAGCGAGGTGTTTTTCTTGGATTGGCCCCCTCACCTGCCACTCAAACCGGTTTGCACAGAAAGGGTTTTGTTGGCAGCTCCACTGCTGGAGCGCTTCGCGAAGCATGAGTCACTGCTCACTGTTCCAGGAGGTTATGCTCTGGGTATTAGCGGCTCAAAGGTTCCACCTAGTGACGGTTAGGGGTAACACAAGAAATAATTTTTATTCACCTTCCATACTGTCTAGAAATATCTTGACATCCCCCAAAATTGCTGGAATCCATTCCATAGGAAATGAAGGTTAGGTCAACCCTGTATGTTGGGCTCCCTGCATGAGTTGTCTGGAAAATGGATGGATGGATGTATGGATGAGTGAATGGAATGATCAGCCTTGAATAGCTGCATGCACATCTCCCCTCACAGGTCAAACTTCCCTTCCCTGTCGATCAAATCACAAATCTTCCACGGAATGACTTCCAAATGATGGTGAAGATGCACAAGCTGACCTCAGAGCAGCTGGAGTTCATCCACGATGTCCGGCGGCGGAGCAAGAACCGCATCGCGGCTCAGCGCTGCCGCAAAAGGAAGCTGGACTGCATCCTCAACCTGGAGTGCGAGATCCGCAAGCTGGTGAGCCGCACGCACGCGCTCGCACCATTTGCACACTGACACCACAGATAGAGGTGCGCATGCATTCACACAGACGTGCATGTCCTTACATACAGTGGCTGCATGACTCAGTCACCACAAAGCATTCACTCACAAGTAGTTATTACTGTCAGGAGCCCTTAATTTGCAGAGGAAAGCTATGACTCAGATACTTCATTCCAGTTGTGTAAACGTTTTATCAAAACTCTTCTGTGTTACATCTTGTAATATTAGATCTGTAGTTTATGCATCTGTGACCCTCAAAAGGCCTGAGGATGGATAGATGGATGGTTTCTGCACTATTTATATTAAGCAGTGATCTTTTGCACATGTGAGCTGAGCTTTAAGCTGCTGGCAGGTGTAGGCAGGGTGAGGAGGCAGTTTCCAGAAAACCCCCTGGTTTCCATGGCAGCCGGGGTGGCGTGGAGCATGCCATGTCCTCAGTCAGGCACCAAGCAGTAAACAGACACCTCTTTCATATTTCCGGGGCTCCTTGACGTAATCTCATAGAGATCACAGAGATTACATCAAGGATGCCACAGAGTAATCTGTGTGAATTAAGTGCGTCGTTGTGTTTATTAAATTTGGTTAGCAGAGCACCACATGCTACTGTTTTAGTATATCATGGAAGGGATTAGCGCTGAAGCGGCGGTGAAGAGAGGTACAGGTCAACAGCCACAACATATTTTAAAAGAGGAGATATTGTGGATAAACAAGTTAAAAGGACATTGGTGCTGTGACTGTACTTTTTGCAGTTTAAAGTCTGATGTGTTCATTTAACATAAGGATACGTCAAATTTATACAGATTAACTTTTGGGAGTCACAATACGGCTATCATTGATATTTTAGGCGTGCTGCTAATCTGCTCATCAAATTGTCGGTGTAAATAAATGTCTGTATAGTACTGAAATGCCGGTGTCCGGTGTCATTGGAAGAAACCTTGGGAGGAACCAAACTCAAAGGGGGAGCCCATCCTGTAGGGGCTGGCAGAGGATGTCCAGAATAACAAAGACCCGAATTATAAATCAGAATTGTGAAAAGCAGAATCGTGTCATTCTATGGCTGTGTTAGGCTGTGTCATACTGTAGCTGTGTTAGCCTGTGGTGTCCTGTAGCTGTTTTAGGCTGTGTGATCCTGTAGCTGTGTTAGCCTGTGATGTCTTGTAGCTGGGTTAGGCTGTGTGGTCCTGTAGCTGTGTTAGCCTGTGATGTCTTGTAGCTGGGTTAGGCTGTGTGGTCCTGTAGCTGTGTTAGCCTGTGATGTCTTGTAGCTGGGTTAGGCTGTGTGGTCCTGTAGCTGTGTTAGCCTGTGATGTCTTGTAGCTGTGTTAGACTGTGTGACCCTGTAGCTGTGTTAGCCTGTGATGTCTTGTAGCTGTGTTAGCCTGTGATGTCTTGTAGCTGTGTTAGGCTGTGTGGTCCTGTAGCTGTGTTAGCCTGTGATGTCTTGTAGCTGGGTTAGGCTGTGTGACCCTGTAGCTTTGTTAGCCTGTGATGTCTTGCAGCTGTGTTAGGCAGTGTGACCCTGTAGCTTCGTTAGCCTGTGATGTCCTGTAGCTGTGTTAGGCTGTGTGACCCTGTAGCTTCGTTAGCCTGTGATGTCTTGCAGCAGTATGACACTGAGTTTCCTGTGTGTGACTCCTTGTCAGGTGACTGAGAAGGACAAGCTACTGACAGAGCGCAGCAAGCTGGAGGCCTGCATGGGTGAGCTATGGGAGAACTTCTCCTGCCTGTCGCAGGAGGTATACCGGGATGTGCAGCTCAGTCCAGAGCAGGTCCAGTCACTGCACCGCTACTGCCCAGTGCTGCAGCCCAGCGAGCCCTCCGCCACCACCACATCCCCCACTGCCTGCTCCCCCACTGCTGCCGCTGCCTCCACCAGCATCGACCTCACTACCAGCTCCAGTTCACCCACCCCAGAGCCCCGTGCCCTCAAGTCCCCCTGCCCTCCTGAGAGCGAAGCCGGCCCAGCCCGCTGGGCTCTGGGCAACGGGTCCGACAACCTAGGGGGTGTGGTTCTAGCCAACGAAGGTCGAGAGTCGGCCGTGTACCTGGAGTCAGGGCTGACCTTCGAACAGACTAACCAGACAGTCACCGATTTCTGCCAGGAAATGACCGATAAATGTACCACTGACGAACAGCCCAGAAAGGAGTACACCTAGTGACGGTGACATCACTTCCTGTTTTTATTTAATTTTCTCCTGACAAACCTCTGCCTGAGGTTAAGTTTCTCGAGATCTGCCAATGTTCTTCAGAAAAAAAATCATTTTGTTTTGTATTTTTGTATTATGTTGTATTTTTTTGAAGGTCAACACTACAGTGGTCTTAACAGCAGCAATACTTATCTCCAGGTATTTCCTCCAAACCATGACATTGTGAGATCCTCTCACAGAACTTCCTCTTGACGGTGCTACCCCGCCACACCCCGGCTGTGACCTCTGCAGTGGAAACACTGCCTTTGTGTTTTACACTTTCACAACAGGGATGGGCAGTTCACATCTCAAAGCTGAAATCCTCCATGCAGCTCTG
Source organism: Paramormyrops kingsleyae (assembly GCF_048594095.1). Taxonomy (NCBI): domain Eukaryota; kingdom Metazoa; phylum Chordata; class Actinopteri; order Osteoglossiformes; family Mormyridae; genus Paramormyrops; species Paramormyrops kingsleyae. The sequence continues at coordinate 3,138,831 of NC_132815.1, read as the reverse complement.
ATCGCTCTCTCTCTCTCTCTCGCTCTCTTTCTCTCCCTCTCTCTCTCTCCTTCTCTCCCTTTCATTTTCAATGGCCCTTGTCACAGCAATTCAGTCTCAGGAAATGTTTTCTGAATGTTCAATATTGTTCATGAAAATAAGAGTACAACTTCTGTACACTGGGAATTTTATACAGCCCCAAGACTGTACGTGTCCATATGCAAAAATTTCTCCTGTACAGCTCATTTATAGCGTTTCGATACTGGAACTCCCGACGTATATTGTACAGACGTTTGTACCTAAACATTCCTCTCTTGCCTTCTGCAGTGCTGAAACTGAAAAAAGACAGAAACAAGTGTTGGTACGTGGTCACATAGCTAAGGTCCTCACACATCAGCAATACCATTGTTTATGGGCGCTTTTAACAGTTGATATTTAAGTGCTCGTTTGTCCAGAACTGTATTGTATATAATATGAAGCATGGTGACATTTGTCACAGTAAAATTGTACAGGTAGTGGTTAATGTTTTTTTTTTTCCATTGGGTTTCATCAAACATCTTTTGCTGCTGGAAAATATTATTTGGCTGTTTCCTGTCAAGATTGAAAGTGGAGTATTCTGAAACTCAGGAAATCAGCTTGTCACACACACATGCAAAGACATACAAAGACGTACATGAACACCCACGCACACACTGCATATTCACACAAATAGGATCCGGAGCCCATTGCATGTTCCTATCAGTTACAAATTGGATGTTGATGAAGAGGTCAATAGGAAGTATGTTTTTAAACAGTGGATGCTTTCAATTTGATTTTATGTGAATCTTTTTTAACTTATGGAAGCAGCTTTGGCTTGAGAGAAAGTTCTGGAATGTGTTGAGATGTCTTTCTTCCTCATCGGTTTTAAAGGCTATAATATGTATTGGAGAAATCCTTTTCTTAAGAAAAGTGGTGGGAAATTTCATCAGTGTTAAATGTCCTGATGTTAAGGATGAATGCCACTGGGAGGCGATGAACTGCTTGATGCCATTTACAATGGAAACGAGCTCTCCATTTAGACATTATGTAGGGATGTAGATCTCCACAGACTTCAGTCTAGATTCTGGCACTTTCTATCTCGCACTAGGCACTCGCAACACCAGTAAGCACTTCGAGGAGGGGTATACCCTCCGTTCAAATTCCCAGAAAGGTAGAAAATTAAAGCACTTAAATTGGCATCAGAGGTTTTACCTCTAAAGAATTGGTGTGCTATTCTCTTTATGTTGTCTTTTAGTGTCTAATATGAAAAAAGAGTTTATTCAAAAATGCAAACTATTTAAATTCCAGAATAGGAACACAGCTGTTGCAATCTGTGGAGATATTGAGTATTTGTGTTTGTATTTGTTTGAGGATAGAATAAGCTAATTAAGGACTGAGTTCATTTGCCCTGTGGTCAGTTAGATGTTGTTTTAAAAGAAAAGATAGTGGAACAATCATGTGAAATAGTCATATTTTTCCCTAATTGTAAATTTTGTTAAAAACCTATTTCTGCAGTGGGAATGCATGTTCCTTGTATTATTTCTCTTGTCTTGCGTTTTCTAGGTCTGTAGTCCACAGATGAATATTTAGTCTCCCTTGTCTTGATATTTGCAAAAACAAAAACAGGAATTGCAGAATCAGATCACTGAGAGACGTGCAGGGTTTCAGCTAGAAGCCTGTACTGATGGTACTGTATTCAGAGAGAATGTCATTTTTGGGTGAATATTGTCTCAGTGTAAAAGGTAAAGGAGCAGAGAAGAACATCTTTATTCAAGTTCTCTGAGAAGACAAATGAAAGACTTTCTGTCTCACTTTGGCTCACTTACCCAGTTTTCTTAGTTTGCGCATGTGTATGTGAGTCTGAATGTGTGTGTGTGTGTATCTGTGCACGCACGCATGTATGTGTGTTTTCGCTTGTTGAGAGAATTTTTTAATGGAGGGAATGTGATCGTGAGTATCCTTTGTTTTATTTTCTAATTTATTTTATTTCTCTTGTGTTTTTCTGATGTTACCACCACACTCGCGTTTAGTGGAAATGAAAACCATCATTTGGTGAAAAGTTAGGAAATGACGAACGATGTCAGATACACACCACACACACAAACACGCAGGGCGCCCCCTGCTGGCCCTGGCTTTGAACTTTTCCCCTCAAAGGTGACATGGAAAGTAAATGCGATGAAAAGCACATTCAAAATAGGACAGCAAAAATGAAGGGGCAGCCTTGCACCGGCTGCTGTCACTTTCATAAACGCTTTAAGGTTCCTGCAGTAGATAGTCATTCTCATCCATATTCCATGTTTAGCACAGTTAGCGTTGTCTGTAGCATTGTGCTGAGTCCCTTCTCCATGTCATCACTCCCATCCATCCCGTTACTGTACCAAATGCACACCTGGAGTCACGTCCGCTGTGCTTTCTGCGCGGGTGAGAGTGTTTCTCTTTCTTATGGGGACTTTCCTGCAATGGCTGAATGAGCACACATTCCTGCCCAGCCCTCTGCGCTCTGCTGTCACTCCGTTTCCTTGGCAACTGACAACTACCTGGTCAGATCTGACTCCATGCCCAAGTCTAATAAGCTTTTGTGCACTGTCATCTCAGTAATATGTTGACTTTTATGGTGATTCTACCGTGAAGTTTTTTTTTTTTTTAAACATGTTCTTTGATATCGTCTCAGGGTGCCAATTTTTTCCACATTCTGACTCTTCTGCCATAGCATTTAGTGAATTTTTGTTTTGGGTATTCTCCTCATTCAGTTATACCATATCTCAGACTTTTCTATGTAGCCATCTCCAAGTCATTGTCACTAGTGTAGATCAGACATGCACAGTATGGATGGCCGCCTTCTTCAGCTATCTAAGGTGACGCACCCTAGTAGATGTCCAAAATGGGTGATTTGCCTCGGGTGCCGAAGTACTGAGCCGGACATTTATGAGAATTCAGTCTGGCCGCGGACAGAGACGCTCGACCTGACGGATGACGCACCGTGTTTTTGAAAGCTGTAATCGCCGATTGGCAGAATTAAAGTGATGCTCTTAGCGTTTTATGTTGGACTTTGTGTTTGTATATTCGCTGCTTCTCTTCTGAGAAATAACACTGGCTTTCCAGAGGAGTCATTCTTCATTATTTGCAGTACTTTATAATTCTTGGAAATATGAGCGAACGCACAGGTTGATGTCATGTATAGAGGACGAAAAAACGATAATGTTTACAAAACTAGAGTCATCGCGTGTTGTGCATTCAGTTGACTAGTCCTGTATATAGAATGAAATTCAATCGGGTCGAATGTTCCGCTCTTGGAAGCGTGTTCAAAACTGAAAAAAAAATGGCCACTCTTTACTATGCGTTTTACCTTGCAAATTACCTGATCCCCTGGCGGCGTGTTACTATGGATACAAGTGCACCTCTAATTTTTGCCTTAGACTTTTACAGAGGCCATAATTCACATTTAAGTGAAGTGTATGCAAGGGCCTGTGCCCCTTTGCTGAGTCAACAGTATAGACTTTCTCACACTTATCTACCTGTGAAATGTTCATACCTCTCATAACTGGTCAATGGCTGTATCAGCAACCACATCAGGTGTTTTTTCTACATGCTTTTTACACAGATTATATGGATTATTGTATTAGTAGGTTTTGGTGCACCATTTTTTAAATGTTAACGGTTCTTAAGCTTGTAGTTCATTTATTTTCTCTTGGTTTTTTTTTAGATGACTGTTTTGTGTTAATATTGTCGATTTTGAGATAGCTGTGATATGCTTATTCTCTTACCTAGACTTTTTACTTTTTTGCTACATAACCCTAATTAAATTTAATTACTTTTCCCCAATTGTAAATACAGTATTGTGCAACCTCATTTTCATTCATTTCAAACGGTAGTGTTATATAAATGATTTTTTTTTTTTTTGTCTGGACACCATTTCTGTTAATGAAATAAAGAACATATGTATACAATGTGTCAGATGGGGTTTTTTTTTCTGTATCTCACTCATTTTTGTCACAGTTATGCAGATGTTGACATTTCTGATCCAGAAAATAAAAATCCAGACCAAGATTTTATTTTAGGCAAAAAGTTGAATACACTGTGACTATATTCATCTGGTTGGTTGACACAAAATCTTGGTCTGGACTTATACTTTCTGGACTGGAAATGTCCTCCAGGACATTTGGGGCATGTGGCTCAGTGGACTAAGCCTGTATGCCTGTAATTAGAAGGTCACTGCTTCAAACCAAGCCTCAGCATGTCTGCAGGTCCTTGAGCAAGGCCCTTAACCCCCAGCTCCCTGGGCACCGCTACGGGTGGCTGCCCTTCACAGACAACTTACTCCACAAAGAGCCAGTTGAGGGAGGCGTAAAAACAATTTCCCCACAGGGGTTAATAAAGTATCAATTATTATTGTTATTAAGATCCAGTAGATTAGTCCTGTTGATAAGGAAGCCCTTGGGTGTGGTCAGTAAATGACAGTGTGCAGAAAAGCCTGCATGTGAAGATGGGTGGACCAGTTACTTTCAGCTGAAGGTAGGACCAGTTTTGCCACAAGTTTCAATCACAGGGTGTGAATCTGTAGTTTGAGTTAATAGTCAGAAGCAAAAGGCTTCTGCAGAAGCTTTTAATAATTCAATAACCCTTGAGATCCAAGTTTCATTCGTTCTACAGCCTCCACATTAGGACTGCAAACCAAGCTGCTTGAAGGTAAGTAGGGAAGATGTCATGGCTTAATGCGTAATTCTTTCCTTCTGTTACTCTGTTCTAATACTGTTTCTCGAGCTGGGCTCCACCAATCTGCCCATAAAACGGTGAGATATTACCAGGCACCCTGTCTCTCATCGGCTGAACGACATGATGGTGAAACGACCCAACAAGCAAGTAACCTGCCAGATGTCAAGTCAGCAGAGTGAGTTTTTTTTTGCTTTAATTCAGGCTTCTGTTACGGCTACGGCTTCACATGCAAGATTCTGTCAGTTTTCAAAGTCCTCTGATCCTTATATTCTTTGGAGTGAAATGACACCAAGCATTTGCACAGAATAAAGTCAAGAAAAAGAAAGAGGAAAATCTTTTTGCATGAGTTTCTAAAATCACTGATATTTAAAAAGGTATAATCAGTTGCAAAAGAAAAGCAGAGTTAATAATAGGTTCTTCTGTGGTCAGTAGTGGTTACAAATATATGATGATGTTTAAGTGTAGCTTTTTGCAAATTGTTCTTTTGAGAGAATTCTGCTTATCATAATTTTTTATTAGTTTAGACTAATGGTCAATACAAAACAAGTCTGTATGAAATGCTCTTTTTACGTAATAATATGCAAACACCATTAAACAGTGTTTGTTATATAATATGTCTCAGTTGATGGGTAACTCATTTCTCTCTTTTAAACCGTGATAGGTCTTTCAGTGTAAAAACCACTCCTAGGCTACATAAGCGGGACAAAATATAATGTAAAAATTTACACGGTGCTTGCAAAGTCTCTGCTACTAAAACTGATTCAAATTTATTATACATAGCTATTTCAGTTTCGTGTTGTAAAATTAAACACGTCTGCCTGAATGAAGCATAAATGTGTTACGGAAATGCAACGTATGCAATGTAGCGTGGGGTGAGCGAGGCGGTTTGGCCGATCATTCTCAAATCGCGAGCGCCCTCTACAGGCCGAGGAAGTATTGTCGATGGCTTCATTTTTTCATAATGGAGGATAGCTCCAGGATCATACTCTAAAAAAGAGAAAGACATATAAAATTATTAATACACACGGCATATTATGTTGGCATCTGAGGTGAATGTTGGTCCACATCCCAATATCTTCCATCTTTAATGTCTATTTGTATCTTTATTTGTTTGTTTAAACTTTACCTGTTACTAACACTTTCATTTTAGGCTCTTGTTTTCTTACTTTTCAGATGCAGATGCCTATGACATTTTCTGCAACGTTCACATCAGCGATTCAGGGCTAATATAAAACTGTTACTTTTAATACACTAAGTTGATATGCAAATCGCACATTAATATCGGGAAATAACTGAATAAAATTCCAAGTTAATGTGATCTGATGATATTCTGCTTATGCTTTCTGTGTACTTGCCATTGACATCCTCCTTCCACTCGCCGGGGGCGGAGTCGCAGGCGGACTCTCCGCCTGCGAGATGCGCTTGGGGTCGGGCCCGGAGCCGCTTCCCGAAGCCGGGCTCGCAGGTGGGCTGGCCAGCTTGCTCTTGGACAGTTCGCGGGACATGAAACTGGGCTTCCGCGTTGATGGGTAGTGGCCGCTGTCCGGAGAAACACTCCGATCTTCTCCAAAGTCCTTGTGGCAGCTTATACGACTCTGTCTGCGCACTGCGTTACGGACGGCCGCAGGTATCTCCATGTGGCTGGAGTGAGATGCTCGTTTGGGGTGCGCTCCTCCCTGACCTGGATAACCTTGTGTCCTGGGTCCATTTCCCCCATTTGAATCACCGCTACTGGATGACTGGTCTCGGTTTTCCAAAGTATTTCGGCGATCTGAGGCGCCAAACATCCGCTGGGCTTGGATCTCGCCTTGACTAGACTGCTGTAGCTGTTCTCTGTGGTGCTGATCGAAGACCTTCAGATGATCACGATCCCCAGCGCTGCTGTCTGGCTTCAGCGACTCGTTATCTGCTGGGGGACCAGATGAAGGCATGTACACTGGAAGAGGCTCCAACTGCCCATACGGCAGCCCTGGGTAAGTAGTTAATTGTATAATCTTTTGCGGAGACGAGCTTGTAAGAACACCGACTTGTTGCATTGTGTTTTTCTTCAGTTTACAGATGCTGTCATCGCCCGCGCAGCCGTTCCCGTATAAACTTCGTCTGATTTTTTTCACCCCTAAGTGAGATATTTCGAGGATGTTGAGAGACAGGGAAAGACCGGCAATCGCTAACATAAACACCATGAATATTGTTTTCTCCGTCGGTCTAGAAACAAAGCAGTCTACGCTGTTTGGGCAAGGCGTTCTTTCACATTTGTACAAGGGCTCCAGTCCAATTCCATAAAGGACATACTGGCCCAGTATAAATCCCAGCTCCACCACCGATCTAGTTAAGATATGGAAAACGTAAGTGCGCAGTAATGATCCGCGTAAAGGTGCCTTGCTTACTTTCTTCTGTTCTTCCAACTTTCTCAACTCCCTCTCCATCCGTTTGTGCTCCTCCAGAATGGGATCCGTGTCCTCCAGCTCGATCTTCAGCTGAATCTTTTTCTTACGCCTTTCTTTTTCAAGAGCCCTTAAGCGGTACAGAGCGTGGCCCATGTACACCAGCGATGGCGAAGAGACGAAAATGATCTGAAGCACCCAGTACCGTATCAGTGAGATCGGAAAGGCTTTGTCGTAGCACACGTTACTGCAGCCGGGCTGCTCTGTGTTGCAGGTGAACTGGCTTTGCTCATCATTCCAAACGTCCTCAGCGGCCACACCAAGGAGAAGCATCCTGAATATGAAAAGGATGGTCAACCAGATCTTCCCCACTATGGTGGAGTGAATATGGACTTCTTCCAAGATGCTTCCTAGCAAATTCCAGTCCCCCATCTTCAGAGCTACATATTTTGCACGGAAAAGTAGGGAGAAGGACTGATCTAAACAAGGTTCTCAAAGTTTCATTTTTTTTAAAAGAACGATAAAGAACGCAGTGATGTTTTCTGTTATAAATTGTCACCAAAAAGTCTTTTAAATAGACTAGATGGAATCTCAGCACTGCACCAGTGAAAAAGTGGCCACAAAATGAACAAACACTGTCCTGCCTGTGGAGATGGCTAATGTGAATGTGCTGATGATCCATCGTGCAGTTTATAGAAGGATGAGATCGACCTGGACCCAACTGGACAATAGCCTGGGGGGTGATTTTATAATGCAGTTGTTGACAGCACTGTACAGTACAAGGTGCTCACAAATAAAGTCACATACTCATCAATATAACCCCTACGAGCACATGCTCTTCCCAGTGGTCCGGCACGGTAAATTACACCGCGTTTACCTGTATTTGAAGAATGGAGATTGGCTTGTATTCCTACCAGTTTGCAACAGCATAAGGATGCTTGATTTTATGAAGTTTGGCAAAGTAATTAACTAATGTCCAATCCATAGGGCCAGACAAGATGATCAATGAGTCACGTCCGATTTTATAGTCAACTGCATGGTGTGCTAGTTTAGGCCATTTGCCAATGAAAGACGGCAGGCTAAACAGCAGAGTCCAATATGGGCAGGAACTGTTATTTCCAAGAGGTTTTTAAATAAGGTCACGCCTATGACCTCAGAAATGCACCTTATGTATACTTGGTCAGTTGGGTGATGACTGAGCATTATTACCTTGCAGTGACTTTGTATTTTTGCACTTGCGATTATATTTGCCAACACCAATTAGACAATGAATGCACCAACTAAATAAATTAGTTTTATTAAAAACCAGTCACATTTAAAGAATATTTCCAAATCAAATTTGTGACTTATCCTTTAGCAAAAACTAGAAAAGCAAACATTCATCCAAAGTAATTTCATTTCTGTACACATTTATATATTAAAAGTCATAAACATTTCATAAACTTTATGAACTTTTTTGACATTCACTTTTAACCAAAAATGCAAATGGCCTCAAAATAACTTTCAGTTGTGACTGTGACTGAAACAATATTTTGCCCGATTTCTTTTGTAGATGAGCCCTTGCTACATCATGAGCACTTGGCTGGGCTTCTGGCATTGCGGCAAAATCTACTTCAGCCCTCCGGTGACATAAGCAGGAAACGCTGACATTTCACATCCCTCAACAGCTCAGCTCTTCATCTTCTCCTTCTCCTTGAAGAGCTTCATCAGTTGGGAAAACCTCTCCTCAATCTAGAAAAAAGCAGGGCATCACATGGAACACTACAGTACTGACCACAGTTTTTGCATGAAAATGAACACTATACATGGTAATCGGGTCGTTTAAGATACCTCGGTAGGTGATTTGTTTATCTTGGTTGACAGAGCTGAGAATGTCTCTTGGGAGGCCCCCTTCGTCATCAGCTCAATAAGAATATCCCTGTCCTCTTCCCTTTATGAGGGGAAAAAGCATTCTATATGATGGACAACATACAATTCATTGGACAAATGGCACCAGATGTTTCTACATGGAAAAAAAGCTCAAAGGATGCTCAAGATTTATCAAGGTGAAAGGTCAGGACTATAAACTATAATACATTGAGGATGACATACCTGGTCCACGTCACCACCACTTCTCCTCTTTTCCTAACTACATTCCTTGCAGACAGACTGTTGGGTGACAATGGGATAGACACTGAGCCACTCCTCTTCTCCTTTGGGCTCCTCATCTCTTTGTTCATGTTTCTTGACTTCTTCTGCCTTTGCTTCCCTCCCTGTGCCTCGTCAGTCCTCGCTTTCTTGGCCTTCAACTCAGGATGGTGCTTCTTCCGCTTTCCAGCCTTGCCATGACTTTTTATGAGGACGCTTTCATCATTCTCCACAGCTGGTTCATCATGAGCCACCAGGGATTCTGTTTCACACCCTGCTGGCTCTCTGGCAGCATCTCTAGAGGAACATGCACCACCAGCATCGCAGGTGACATTTCTGTCCTGGCAAGCCAACGTCGGAGACTCTTCACCAACAGATACCAACTCTGAGGCTGAAAGCACGGCATCCATTGCACCTTTTCTCTCTCCTGAAAATACCGATTGTGGTTTGTCTGGTTTGTCTAGGTCTACAGGATTGTGGATGGTACTTGACACAAAAGCAGTGGATGCGTGTCTAATTCTTATAATGAATTGACCATTGGATTTCTCCATCAAAACCGCCTGCATCGGCACATGAGGCTTGATCTGAAACACAGGTGACGTGATGGCCTCCTGTGAGACACCTCCTCCACTAGACTCAACACTTGTGTTGTCGGAGTCCAGGGCTAGGTGAATGTCTTGTTCGGCAGCATCTTCCCAATCCAGCAGAGCATCCTCGCTTAAGCGTGCACTGATGACACTGTCAGGGGCTGAGGCCGGCCCTCTGTTAACAGAGCTCAGGAAGCTTGGGTGGCCATCGGACTTCAGCAGTGAAGGGATAGTGAGATTTGCCAGATCCTCAGGCAAAATTGAATTAGCTCTTTCTGAAATCACTGTGGAGGATGGTGTTACTCTGTCGAAAGCAAAGCTTGGGGGGACCTCCAGCATACAACTTTCGTCAAGCACAGCTGGGTTCAGAGGGATGTGAATTTTTGAGTTGGGAGAGAATTTGCATGGTGAAATGTCTGACCAGGCTGTTATGAGTTTTGATAGAGTTGCAGCCTCATCTGGAGGTATCCCTGCAAAACTCTCGCCACAAGTACCGTCTTTCCGAGGTGTACTGACAGACCAATTGTTGGAGTCTGCTGCAGATACACTGTTTTCCATCAGATCTAAGCCATCCTGCAACAAACACTCGAAGATCTCTCCCATTTGGGAGTCTGTGACTAGGTTAAAGGTCAAGCTGGATGTCTGCTGCTCAGTGAGAATGTCATAGTCAGATTTATCCTGCAAGGAGGCACTATGGGAAAGGCGACGGACCAAAGCAGGTGGTTTTTCTGGACTATTAGCATTATTTGAGGGTGTGAATGCAGAATGATGAACAAGTTGCAGATCTTGCTTTTTCCTTTCTGGAACCTTATCTTCCTCACTTACAGTCATCCTCAGATTTGGTGGTGAAAGAGTTTTTTTCCCTGGCGTTTCAGAAGTCTTGTGTTCTAACTTTCTTCTGGGCATTGGAGTAACTGAAGATTTAACTATGCTGTCAGGCAATTTCTTCAGCAATGGAACCAGATTCTTTTTTGGATTTTTGAAGTTGCACTTGATCATGGAGGAATGTTTCACATCTGCGGGTCTGCACTGACTCAAAAGGGTGGCCTTGATTTGCTTGAACAAGAAGTCAAACTGACCTTCCACAAAACTCCACAGTTTTTTCTTCAGACTCGGGGACTGCTGTTGAAAGATGCGCTTGACGATACCATTATTGGAAATTTTATTCATGCAGACAGAAATGATGTTGTTCAGCTTGGGCTTTAGGTTGTGCTCCGTACTACACAGTTTACTAAAGTTCACATTATTTACAAAGTCTGTAAAGGAGACTCGAGACATGTCAATTATATCGTAGAAGTACTTTTTGGGAAATGTTTTATGAAGTTCCATATACTTGTTTCTTGTGTGTGTGTGAATCTGTGTGAACATGTCCATGACTTCAGGGATGGTAGATGGATTTGTTTTGGGCAAAAGTGGCACAAATGTTTTGAAGGGCTTCTTATTTGGGAGAGACATCTTCTTAGATTTGCTCTGCATTGCTTTGCCTCCAACTCCAGAGACACCAGCAGAAACCTCCGGCGCCTTCCGGGCATCTTTCTCGGCAAGTCGAGCGGACCTTGGGCTGGACTGATTACTGCTGGCCAACACAGAACTGGTTTTATTCTGCAGTGGACTGGCAGGGACTGGAGAACCATCTTCATTGTCACTGACGATCGCTCCCTCTTCTAGTTCATTTTCATCCTCTGTCGTGCTGGAGGAGGAGAGGGAAGAGGCCGCCGGCGGGGTCTGGTCCTTCTGTGGGAGCTTCACGGAGCTGTAGTTGGGTTTCTCATTCTCCTTATTCACGTCCATTTTTCTTGTGCTGGTGCTGAAGGTTACAGTCACACTGGAGAATTCTGGGGGAAAAACAAACAGAGGCAGTGTTACTAGTGCTAAAGAAACACATGTAATAACAATAATTGATAAATTCCACACGGATCAAAGTATCTTTACGCCTCCGCGAACTTACTCTCTGTAGGTGACAGAAGCTGGCTGCGAAAAGTGCTAATGAAAGTGTTTAAATGTTTAAAAAGCTTCCTTGTACAGTAACAAATCAGTACTAGAACAATTTTTGAGCTATGAAATATCAAAAGTGTTAAACGAAATGGTTCCGTCTAATGTTACATGAAATCGTTGTGACATCTTGTAAACAACTGACAGAAAACAAATATTTATACGTACCTTTACTCAGGCTTTTCACGTGTGGCGCCTTCCCAGAGGACAATGCTTGGTTTTTTACTGGGCGGACAGGACTGGTAAGTGGGCTGATAACATTTGGGAAGAACTGAATGCTCTTCAGAGTAAGCATCATAGAGTCTTCATCGTGGAATGAAGTGGAACTTGAGGGCACCGGGTCCTGGTCCTCATTCCAAGTGGAATTAGGCTCAGAACAGTTTTTAGGTGAAGGAAAGGAACTACTGACTTCCGGTTCAGGCACCACATGCGTTGTGAACGTCCTGCTCACCCCAGACAATTCTAGGGTGTGATCTTTTGACAGGCTGTGCTCCGGTGCTGAATTTTTAACATCGCTTTCTGGCTCTGTACTAGAAATGGGGCTTTTCTCCAACGGCGTAGATCCGAACAGCTGATTGTCAGAGGCAGGAGGGGATTCAGCCTGCTTGTCATTTCTTAAACTCTCGCGACTCCCTGATTCTGCTTCTTTCTTACACTCAGCTTTTTTCGTAGAGCTATCCCTCTGACCTTTCTCACTTTCTTTTCTCCTCTTCCGCTCGTGGTCTTTGCTTTTCTCCATCCTAGAGCTTCGCTCTTGCCTACTCCCGCCGCCCTCATTTCCAGAACTCTTATCCTCTCTCTGCCGATGGTCCCTTGGTGGACTCCTCTCCCCCCTGCGCCTGGATGAGGAGCTTGACCGCTCTTCAACACCACTCTGGCTTGAGCTGTGCTGCTTTCTCTCTTTGCCACTGGATTCTGCAGTGCTCCTGTCCAGCCCATTCTGGTCATGGTTGGGCCTTCGCTCCCTAATACTCTTTGCCTCAGCATCCCTGGAGTCCTTGTGTCGCCCTTTTGATGCATGCGAGTTGGAAGGTCGGTGGTGCAGAGCTTCTGGAGTTGGCCTCTTCTGACGAGGAGGGCTGTGGACCTTCTCAGATTTCCTTGAAAAGTCAGTGGTGAGCGGGTGGCTTCCTTTGTTTGGCTTGACGTGATCTTGGCCTGCTTCCCGGCGCTCTGAGTTCAATCCTCCTCGATCCTTCACCTTACATTCACTGCTTACACTAGAATCATCACAATTGTGCGGGCCTCTTTTCTCAGTGGACTCACACTTCCCACTCGTTCTTTCCTGGAAGGCAAGTCCCTGTGTTACAGTGCTTACCTGCAGTCTATCATCATTCCTTGTACACTGTCTCTCAGATGGAGCTTCTCCTTCCCTGCCAGCAGGACGGAGAATTCTAGAATCTCTGCTCTTATTCACATGTACAAAATTAGCACGTTTACTGGATGCCTCGATGGCTGTACCCACGCCCCTTGCTTTGTCATGTACTGAAGAGTTCGAAAGCGGGGCATCCGCAGCCTCAACATTGGGCCAGTGAACAGGAACATTTCTGTCTTTCTGGGATGGTTGAGGGAGGTCCTTTTGCGCAGAGCTGACCCTGTGTTCTTGTGTTTGTACTGATCCAGCTAGATCACATGTCCCTGCAGGGTTTAATCTGGTAAATTCACGTCTTTGCAAGTTGATCTGTGATCGAGGAAAGGGAGGGCCGCTACCAAAACGACCAGACCTAGAAATGCGAAAAAACCCAAACATTTTCACAAAAATAAATAAATTAAAGAAATGCTACACGGACTACTTTGACAGAAATGCTCAAAAATTTTATTTTTGTAACCTTAAAAAGCAACTAAATGGCCATTACACTTCTAATCCATTAAATTTATTTTTAACTTAATCCCAAAACAAAAATACCACTTAAAACATGTACTTTTTAAGGGGACAAAGCACTTGCCTATGATTCAGTCTATTGATCTCCTCGTTCACGCGCCCAATTTCCATCTTGGCTGTTTTAATAAGGGCACTTATGTTCTTCTTGAGTTGCATGTTTTCATTGAGCAGCTTTTCATTCTTAACAAGACAAAAGCCAAAATGAATACAGCACAGAAAGTCATGGATTTGTGCTATTCTACTGGAGAAACAGTTAAGCTAAAAATGTCTTACAGACAGGGTAACATTTTGTAAAGAAAGTTAATATTATACTGCATAAAAGATTTCCCCAGTGCATAACAGTTTCATGCCTTTGACATTCCAATGTGTAAAAATCATCAGTAGCCTTCAATTAAAGTAACACAGGAAAGATAGATAACAGTATTAAATGTTTCTGTAATGATTTTCATTCTGTAAGTTTGTGCAAAGCTTTAAAACAAAACCAAGACCTGCAAATTAATTCTTTAACATTGTTTTCTGCTGTGTCCAGTTTGCTCTTAAGCTACGATTAGAAAAAAAAGGAAAATTTTCATAAATGCTAGATAGGAAAACGTATAGCAAGTACATGTGAAGTGTTAAGCTATAAACCAAATGTGCTGCTTTCGATTCAAGGCTTGATAAATAAACAGACTGATGCCTAGAAATTCTTAAAATGAACAATGTGTTTAGCAGAGGTGGACAGTTTAGCTCACCTGACTAAGATTTTGTTTCAACCACCCAGTTAAGTACAGTAACCCCTTCACATTCATGGACTAGACATTCGCAGTCTCAGTTATTTGCATGTTGGCTGCAAACAATTAAATGGTAATATTTTCGGAGCTCGCTTAAAGATCACAGACACAATGTGCAGGTCAAAAACAATACTGAAAATGATTCAAATCACAAAGTCAAATAATATAGAAATATTAGCGACAACATATTTGTTAGTATGCATACTACATCATTAATATTAAATCTCTTGGCTTGAGTACACCGTGCGTCTGTCTCAGCAACCAGCCTTATTCACCTGTTAGCTGTCTTTGTGACCATGGAATCTCACATTTCTCACAACTTTTAAACTTTCCAAAGCCGTTAATTTTGCATTTTTAATAAAGACTCCAAAACACGGCACTCCCACTTTGTACAATAGTAAATTTGTACAAACAGGGACATAATTTACATGGTTTGTATATTATATACAAAGTTTAGATAAGAAATGACAGCAATTTAACAAGAAAAGTGTACAGTGCACTGTGTTTAGAAATTGGTAATAAATTGTCATGTTCATTCAGACTAGCAGACCTTATGCGAATATGGAGGAGGACTGTACTCTGTGACTATACTCAACTGGTTGGTTGAAACAAAACCTTGGTCTGGATTTTTACTTTCTGGACCTGAACTATCCACCTCTGGTGTTTAGAGTAGAGTTTAAATGGCCCAAACCTCATTGTGAGTAGATTCTTTATGCTGCTGCTCCTCAGTGATGAATTCTTCATATAGATCAATGAAATCTTTTAACTTCTGGCATAAGATGGGTGTACTAACAATCTCTAAATCCAAGCACAACATATACCAAATTACTGTGAGGCTGAGTATACAGAAGGCTCCATTAACAGCACAATTACCACTTATTACAAGTAATAGTTACTACAACAGTTCCTCTCATGATCCAGACTGTTTTCATAATTTTAGCATACTGTGTAGTGCTATGCACAGAAATGGCTTTGTGTTAAGCATTTCAGAATAAAATTTCCATTTGTTTGTTCTTAAAATTTCAAGAATCCCATTTAAACCTGTCAGATTTACCTGCATTTTTACTGTTGACGGGACTCTGGTCCAGCCCCCAGTAAATATCCACTGAATCCTCATTAACCACAGGTGAGTCTGAAAGACAGAGAGACACATTACTTTTGAGTGTCTTGATACCCTACAAGTGTTGTTGCTCAGTATTATCTGAAGCCTTACAAGCTTTCCAAGACTGACTTAACTTTGACATTTGAGCAGAATAGTCATGTAACCATATAAAATATACTTAAAGTGTATATAAAGAGCACAATAGCAAAAAAAGAGAGAAAAACGCACCACAATTTTTCAAACTGAGATCTCCGTTCATCTCATCTAAGAAAATCTTCTCCATGTTGTTTCCTGTTGGCTCATCCATAAATACTTTTACAGAAGGCACTGCAAATATACTTCAAGTTTAACAAAGCATTAATATTTCGTCGCATTTGGTACAATTCAGACACGTGGTCATATATTAAAAGTCATTCTGCCATCTCATCTTAATGTGGCAAACGTTAAATGTTCAGCTATTTAAATATTTCTGGAATGCATGCCAAAGTATATACACAAACTCTGACAATTAAAATACGACAGCATACAGAAATCTGAAATCAACTGCTAATTGCTTATTTTGTTATTTAAAACGTACAGTTATTTAAAATGGAACCTATCTAAGTGAGGTAGCTCAAAATAGGCAACTGGAGTCTTCATTCTGGTCCCAGGCACGTTTAACAGTAAGACGAAGCTCGCTGGCTCTTCTAAGCATACGGCAGGACAGCTAGCATAATATCTGACAAAGAAAAACCTGCCAGTACCTGCTCCTCGTGTAGACTACAAGTAACTTATCGGAAAAAGGTCGACAGTTAAGTGACAGTACACTAACACTTGCTTTCCATAGCAAGAATAATTTCAGGGCTAGCATGAGAATTAGCCTAAAACTACAGATTCTGCACTGATCTCTCTATTGTTGTAATATGTAATGTAAAAGACGGAACAAAATTATCAAACGTGCATTTACCTTTTGTAATTTGCTGGACTGCTGTCTTTCCTCCAACATAACTTTCACAGAGATATTTCGCTGCTGCCTTTACCCAGAGCAAGTCTTGCCTGGACTGGACTGGCCGTATTTAAGGGGCTTTTCCAGCGCACCATGTAGCCTACCCTACTTTTGGCACGGTACTTTCGGTACTTTCTTTTAATGACTTCATTAGAAAAGAGAAAGTACCAAAAGTTCAATACCAAAAGCACTAAATGACATCACAACGCGTGGCGGGATATTTTATACTGAATTTGAAAAATGGTCGTAATATGTATAATAGCTTCTCAATAAGGACACACGAGCAGCCAAGTCGAATTTGCCCTTTTTACTGAACACCACACACCGTAAACATCAGTGTTTTCGCAGCCGCATACATAGCTAATCATGCTAATTAACAAAGCCTCTATTGCCACCTATAGGGCATCTGTAACAATACACTCCATTTACTACAAATATTATAAGGTTTCTCCTCCTTGGATTGCCACCTTATCGTGGTGGAGGGGTTTGCGTGCCTCCGTGAACCTGGGGGCTATGTTGTCCGGGGCAATAGCCCCTGGTAGGGTCTCCCAAGGCAAAAAGGTCCCAGGGGAGGGGCCAGACAAAGAGCAATCCAAAAGAACCTCATGAAAAAGTTAAATATCAAAGTCCCGTTGCCCTCGCCCGGACTAGGGTCACCGGGGCCCCACCCTGGAGCCAGGCCTGGGGGAGGGGCTCGTAGGCGAGCGCCTGGCGGCCGGGCCTTGGCCCGTGGGGCCCGGCCGGGTACAGCCCGAAAGAGGCACGCGGGACTGTCCCCAGGTGGGCCCACCACCCGCAGGGGGAATGTCAGGGGTTCGGTGCTTTGTGGATCGGGTGGCGGCCAAGGGAGGCCCTGGCGGTCCGATCCCCGGCTGACAAAACTGGCTTTCGGGACATGGAATGTCACCTCTCTGGTGGGGAAGGAGCCTGAGCTTGTGCGGGAGGTTGAGAGGTATCGGCTAGATATAGTCGGGCTCACCTCAACGCATAGCTTGGGTTCTGGAACCAATCTCCTGGAGAGGGGCTGGACGCTCTTTTACTCTGGAGTTGCGGCGGGTGAGCGACGCCGGGCTGGGGTGGGGCTATTGGTGGCCCCGCAGCTCGGTGCATTAACAACGGAGTTTACCCCGGTGAATGAGAGGGCTGTCTCTCTGCGCCTTCGGGTCGGGGATAGGTCTCTGACTGTCATCTGCGCTTATGCGCCGAATGTCAGTTCGGAGTACCCGGCCTTCTTGGATTCCCTTAGCGGTATGCTATTTGGCGTGCCGCGGGGGGATTCCGTTGTTTTTCTGGGGGACTTCAACGCTCACGTGGGCAATGACAGTGTAACCTGGAAGGGGGTGATTTGGAGGAACGGCCTCCCTGATCTGAACCCGAGTGGCGTTCTGTTATTGGACTTCTGTGCAATGCATGGTTTGTCCATAACGAACACCATGTTCGAGCATAAGGGTGTCCATAAGTGGACATGGTACGAACATGCCCGGGGCTACAGGTCGATGATCGATTTTATAATCGTATCGTCTGATCTGCGGCCTCCCGTCTTGGACACTCGGGTAAAGAGAGGGGCAGAGCTGTCAACTGATCACCACCTGGTGATGAGTTGGCTCAGGTGGCAGGGGAGGAAGCCGATCAGACCTGGTAGACCCAAGCGCATAGTGAGGGTATGCTGGGAACGTCTGGCAGAGGCTCCTGTTCGCTGGAGCTTTAACTCGTGCCTCCGGCAGAATTCCAACTGCATGCCGGGGGAGGTTGGGGACATTGAGTCTGAATGGACCCTGTTCCGGACCTCCATTGTGGAAGCGGCCGTACGGAGCTGTGGCTGCAGGGTGGTCGGTGCCGGTCGTGGCGGTAACCCCCGTACCCGATGGTGGACACCAGAGGTGAGGGGGGCCGTGAAGCTGAAGAAGGAGGCTTACCGGGAATTATTAGCCCGGGGGTCTCTGGAGGCAGCTGACGGGTACCGGCTGGCCAGGCGCAACGCAGCTCGGGCGGTCGCAGATGCAAAAACCCGGGCGTGGGAGGAGTTCGGTGAGGCCATGGAAAGTGACTTTCGGTCGGCCTCAAAAAGGTTCTGGCAAACCATCCGGAGTATCAGGAGGGGGAAGCAGCTCCTGATTCCTACTATTTATAGTGGGGGGGGGAGGCTGTTGACCTCACCTGGGGACATCACCCGGAGGTGGAAGGAGTACTTTGAGGAACTCCTCAATCCTGCCTCAAATACATCTACGCACACTGCCTTTGAGACATCTGAGGGCACAGAGCCCGAGGGTGCTGGGGGGGGCTTGCCCATCACTGGGACTGAGGTGGCCACGGTGGTTAAACAGCTCCGTGGTGGCCGGGCCCCGGGGGTGGACGAGATTCGCCCTGAGTACCTGAAGGCTCTGGATGTTGTGGGGCTGTCGTGGCTGACACGCCTTCTCAACAGTGCGTGGAGGTCAGGAACAGTGCCGCTGGATTGGCAGACCGGGGTGGTGGTCCCCTTATTTAAGAAGGGGGACCGGAGGGTGTGTTCCAACTACAGGGGGATCATACTTCTCAGCCTCCCTGGGAAAGTCTATTCCGGGGTACTGGAGAGGAGGGTGAGATCGATAGTCGAATCTCGGATTCAGGAGGAACAATGCGGTTTTCGTCCTGGTCGTGGAACACTGGACCAGCTTTATACCCTTGCAAGGGTACTGGAGGGGGCCTGGGAGTTTGCCTATCCAGTCTACATGTGTTTTGTGGATTTGGAAAAGGCTTACGACCGGGTTCCCCGAGGTGCTCTGTGGGGGGTGCTTCGAGAGTATGGGGTCCGGGGTCCGCTGTTGTGGGCGATCCGGTCCCTGTACGAACGGAGCAGAAGCTTGGTCCGCATTGCCAGCAATAAGTCGGACGTGTTCCCGGTGCGTGTTGGGCTCCGCCAGGGCTGCCCTTTGTCATCGGTCCTGTTTATAATATTTATGGACAGGATTTCTAGGCGCAGCCAAGGTGTCGAGGGTGTCCAGTTTGGTGACCTCAGGATTGCCTCGCTGCTTTTTGCAGACGATGTCGTCCTGTTGGCTTCATCAGCTGGGGATCTCCGGCATGCACTGGGGCGGTTCGCAGTCGAGTGCGAAGCGGCAGGGATGAGGATTAGCACCTCCAAGTCCGAGACCATGGTTCTCAGCCGGAAACGGGTGGTTTGCCCTCTTCGGGTTGGGGAAGACGTACTGCCTCAAGTGGAGGAGTTTAAGTATCTCGGGGTCTTGTTCACGAGTGAGGGTAGGCGAGATCGGGAGCTGGATAGGCGAATCGGAGCGGCATCTGCAGTTCTGCAGGCGCTTAACCGGTCCGTCGTGGCTAAGAAAGAACTGAGCCAAAAAGCCAAGCTCTCGATCTATTGGTCCATCTTTGTTCCTACCCTCACCTATGGTCATGAGCTATGGGTAATGACCGAAAGAACGAGATAGCGAATACAAGCGGCCGAAATGAGGTTTCTCCGCAGGGTGTCTGGGCTCTCCCTTAGGGATAGGGTGAGAAGTTCGGATATCCGGGAGGGCCTCAGAGTAGAACCGCTGCTTCTTCACGTCGAAAGGAGCCAGTTGAGGTGGTTTGGACATCTGGTGCGGATGCCTCCTGGGCGGCTACCCGGAGAGGTTTTCCGTGCATGTCCTACAGGGAGGAGGCCCCGGGGCAGACCCAGGACTCGCTGGAGGGATTATATCTCTCGGCTGGCCTGGGAACGCCTCGGTGTCCCCCCCGAGGAGCTGGTGGAGTTAGCTGGGGAGAGGGAGGTCTGGGTGCCTCTCCTGAAGCTGCTGCCCCCGCGACCCGAGCCTCGGACAAGCGGTAGATAATGGATGGATGGATGGATGGATTACTGTATAAGGTTTGATGATGTGCGATATTAATACCAACATCTCATGTTATGCACATCCCTAGTCAGCTAGATTAAGATCAGGCTTTTTCTTACTTTCAATTTCGTATGGACATTATAGCGCAGGGAGTTGAAGTTTCGCTAAAACAGTTTTACTGTCATACAAAAAAAATGTAGCTGGCTTTGCAATTTTAATGATTATATTCCCTTTTTTAGATTTTCTAAAGTATGTTTAAAATCAGTTTACACTGCTTTTTCATAAGCGCTGCATGCCCTCGCCGAACGAGGCTCAAGCTGGCACCTTTTTTATATATATATTGCCCACCACCACCCTCTTAATCACATATCCTTATTCGAATTTTCCGGTCCACCTTAAATGCGATGCAATTTGTGCGATTGTATCTGTAGGAGGACTCATTTAGTGAGATTTACCTTCAGAACTGCATTTGGCTTTCGATTCGTATTAACTGAGCACGCTTCGGCTGACTTGTTAGCACTTTGAGGAAAGTACAGTCATGTGAAAAAATAGGAAAAATATCAATATTAAATCTTCTTTCAAATTATATCTGTAAAGGTGATGTAATTGCATCATCTATGCAAAAACAAGAAACAAATTCACTTATTTACGAAAAGAAATTAACTAAGATGCTAATTTCCACTAAGGAAAAAGTTAGGACACCCTCACATTCATCAATATTTAAAATTCTTAGAATTCAGGTGCAACATATCAGATGAAAATGATTAGGACATTGTCACGCAGCTTTTTGGTGGAGCCTGTCTTATTTACCCCAAGCAAGTAAGTAACCTGCCAGATGTCAAGTCAGCAGAGTGCGTTTTTTTGCTTTAATTCAGGCTTCTGTTCCGGCTATGGCTTCACATGCAAGATTCTGACAGTTTTCAAAGTCCTCTGATCCTTATATTCTTCGTAGTGAAATGACACCAAGCATTTGAACAGAATAAAGTCAAGAAACAGAAAGAAGAAAATCTTTTTGCATGAGTTTATAAAATCACAGATATTAAAAAAGGTATAGGCCTAATCAGTTGCAAAAGAAAAGCATAGTTAATAATAGGTTCTTCTGTGGTCAGTAGTGGTTACAAATATATGATGATGTTTAAGTGTAGCTTTTGTCTCAGTTGATGGATAACTCATTTCTCTCTTTTAAACCGTTATAGGTCTTTCAGTGTAAAAACCACTCCTAGGCTACTTAAGTGGGACAAAATATAATGTAAAAATGTACACGGTGCTTGCAAAGTCTCTGCCACTAAAACTGATTCAAATTTATTATACATAGCTATTTTAGTTTCGTGTTGTAAAAACACGTCTGCCTGAATGAAGCATAAATGTGTTACGGAAATGCAACGTAGCGTGGGGTGAGCGAGGCGGTTTGGCCGATCATTCTCAAATCGCGAGCGCCCTCTACAGGCCGAGGAAGTATTGTCGATGGCTTCATTTTTTCATAATGGAGGATAGCTCCAGGATCATACTCTAAAAAAGAGAAAGACATATAAAATTATTAATACACACGGCATATTATGTTGGCATCTGAGGTGAATGTTGGTCCACATCCCAATATCTTCCATCTTTAATGTCTATTTGTATCTTTGTTTGTTTAAACTTTACCTGTTACTAACACTTTCGTTTTAGGCTCTTGTTTTCTTACTTTTCAGATGCAGATGCCTATGACATTTTCTGCAACGTTCACATCAGCGATTCAGGGCTAATATAAAACTGTTATTTTTAATACACTAAGTTGATATGCAAATCGCACATTAATATCGGGAAATAACTGAATAACATTCCAAGTTAATGTGATCTGATGATATTCTGCTTATACTTTCTGTGTACTTGCCATTGACATCCTCCTTCCACTCGCCGGGGGCGGAGTCGCAGGCGGACTCTCCCCCTGCGAGATGCGCTTGGGGTCGGACCCGGAGCCGCTTCCCGAAGCCGGGCTCGCAGGTGGGCTGGCCAGCTTGCTCTTGGACAGTTCGCGGGACATGAAACTGGGCTTCCGCGTTGATGGGTAGTGGCCGCTGTCCGGAGAAACACTCCGATCTTCTCCGAAGTCCTTGTGGCAGCTTATACGACTCTGTCTGCGCACTGCGTTACGGACGGCCGCAGGTATCTCCATGTGGCTGGAGTGAGATGCTCGTTTGGGGTGCGCTCCTCCCTGACCTGGATAACCTTGTGTCCTGGGTCTATTTCCCCCATTTGAATCACCGCTACTGGATGACTGGTCTCGGGTTTCCAAAGTATTTCGGCGATCTGAGGCGCCAAACATCCGCTGGGCTTGGATCTCGCCTTGACTAGACTGCTGTAGCTGTTCTCTGTGGTGCTGATCGAAGACCTTCAGATGATCACGATCCCCAGCGCTGCTGTCTGGCTTCAGCGACTCGTTATCTGCTGGGGGACCAGATGAAGGCATGTACACTGGAAGAGGCTCCAACTGCCCATACGGCAGCCCTGGGTAAGTAGTTAATTGTATAATCTTTTGCGGAGACGAGCTTGTAAGAACACCGACTTGTTGCATTGTGTTTTTCTTCAGTTTACAGATGCTGTCATCGCCCGCGCAGCCGTTCCCGTATAAACTTCGTCTGATTTTTTTCACCCCTAAGTGAGATATTTCGAGGATGTTGAGAGACAGGGAAAGACCGGCAATCGCTAACATAAACACCATGAATATTGTTTTCTCCGTCGGTCTAGAAACAAAGCAGTCTACGCTGTTTGGGCAAGGCGTTCTTTCACATTTGTACAAGGGCTCCAGTCCAATTCCATAAAGGACATACTGGCCCAGTATAAATCCCAGCTCCACCACCGATCTAGTTAAGATATGGAAAACGTAAGTGCGCAGTAATGATCCGCGTAAAGGTGCCTTGCTTACTTTCTTCTGTTCTTCCAACTTTCTCAACTCCCTCTCCATCCGTTTGTGCTCCTCCAGAATGGGATCCGTGTCCTCCAGCTCGATCTTCAGCTGAATCTTTTTCTTACGCCTTTCTTTTTCAAGAGCCCTTAAGCGGTACAGAGCGTGGCCCATGTACACCAGCGATGGCGAAGAGACGAAAATGATCTGAAGCACCCAGTACCGTATCAGTGAGATCGGAAAGGCTTTGTCGTAGCACACGTTACTGCAGCCGGGCTGCTCTGTGTTGCAGGTGAACTGGCTTTGCTCATCATTCCAAACGTCCTCAGCGGCCACACCAAGGAGAAGCATCCTGAATATGAAAAGGATGGTCAACCAGATCTTCCCCACTATGGTGGAGTGAATATGGACTTCTTCCAAGATGCTTCCTAGCAAATTCCAGTCCCCCATCTTCAGAGCTACATATTTTGCACGGAAAAGGAGGGAGAAGGACTGATCTAAACAAGGTACTCAAAGTTTCATTTTTTTTAAAAGAACGATAAAGAACGCAGTGATGTTTTCTGTTATAAATTGTCACCAAAAAGTCTTTTAAATAGAATAGATGGAATCTCAGCACTGCACCAGTGAAAAAGTGGCCACAAAATGAACAAACACTGTCCTGCCTGTGGAGATGGCTAATGTGAATGTGCTGATGATCCATCGTGCAGTTTATAGAAGGATGAGATCGACCTGGACCCAACTGGACAATAGCCTGGGGGGTGATTTTATAATGCAGTTGTTGACAGCACTGTACAGTACAAGGTGCTCACAAATAAAGTCACATACTCATCAATATAACCCCTACGAGCACATGCTCTTCCCAGTGGTTCGGCACCGTAAATTACGCCGCGTTTACCTGTATTTGAAGAATGGAGATTGGCTTGTATTCCTACCAGTTTGCAACAGCATAAGGATGCTTGATTTTATGAAGTTTGGCAAAGTAATTAACTAATGTCCAATCCATAGGGCCAGACAAGATGATCAATGAGTCACGTCCGATTTTATAGTCAACTGCATGGTGTGCTAGTTTAGGCCATTTGCCAATGAAAGACGGCAGGCTAAACAGCAGAGTCCAATATGGGCAGGAACTGTTATTTCCAAGAGGTTTTTAAATAAGGTCACGCCTATGACCTCAGAAATGCACCTTATGTATACTTGGTCAGTTGGGTGATGACTGAGCATTATTACCTTGCAGTGACTTTGTATTTTTGCACTTGCGATTATATTTGCCAACACCAATTAGACAATGAATGCACCAACTAAATAAATTAGTTTTATTAAAAACCAGTCACATTTAAAGAATATTTCCAAAGCAAATTTGTGACTTATCCTTTAGCAAAAACTAGAAAAGCAAACATTCATCCAAAATAATTTCTGTACACATTTATACATTAAAAGTATTAACATTTCATAAACATGGGTTTTGTTGGCATTCACTTTTAACCAAAAATGCAAATGCCCTCAAAATAACTTTGTAGTACTGTGACTGAAACAAAATTTTGCCAGATTTGTTTTGTACATGAACCCTTGTTCATGTACACATTCGTGTTCAAGTTCAGAAGTGGTAACTGTTACGTGTCTCCATAAACTGGTGTACACTGCACCTGGCTTTATTCGGAGAGCTATTGCCAAGGCTGAATAAAACCGCAACGTTCTGAAATTTCTGCAACTGTACACCATGTGTAGCCATAGCATGAGGATCTAAATGTATTTATACAATAACATAATGATACTGACATCAGCAGAAGAGCTTTCTCTAAAATCTGGCAGCAGATGAAGGCTTTAAATTGCGCAAGGGCCCGATTCATAAAGCTAAAGAAGAATGAGGTAGTTCTTGAAAACAACAAGGACTGCCAGTAATTAAAAGAAGACACTTCAGTACAAAAACAGTCACTTTAGCACTGGCAACACTGGTCACTGTTCCCAAAGAGCATCATAGTTTCCTTTGAGTGGAACCACGTCACTAAATGTTTTGTGCATTTTGAATAATTCAGTAAGCTCCAGTCATTACTGGATGGAAACCTACTGTCCAGCAAACTCAGGTTAACATGTTTGCCACTTACCAAGTTGAACATTACCACTGGTAAATAGACACTTCAGAAATTCTTTGTCGACAGTCTTCCTTGTTTCAGCAGTGTGCATCAGGAGTTCCACTCCATCCCCTTATCCACCCTCCGCAAAAATAGCCTTTATAGGGACAACTAGTACTGGCTCTGCAAGTGGATGGCCTAGGGTTAGGGTCCTGTCTATCTCCACTTGATGCACCCCCAAGGGGACCATAGCTAAGACTGATTCAGGTTCACCCGCCAATATTAAACGTCGCCCTGTTTCCAGGCCACTGCTACATCATGAGCACTTGGCTGGGCTTCTGGCATTGCGGCAAAATCTACTTCAGCCCTCCGGTAACATAAGCAGGAAACGCTGACATTTCACATCCCTCAACAGCTCAGCTCTTCATCTTCTCCTTCTTCTTGAAGAGCTTCATCAGTTGGGAAAACCTCTCCTCAATCTAGAAAAAAGCAGGACATCACATGGAACACTACAGTACTGACCACAAAGGCAGTGACCACAAAGGCACTGACCACGGCTCTTGTATGAAAATGAACACTATACATGGTATTCGGGTCGTTTAAGATACCTGGGTAGGTGATTTGTTTATCTTTGTTGACAGAGCTGAGAATGTCTCTTGGGAGGCCCCCTTCGTCTTCAGCTCAATAAGAATATCCCTGTCCTCTTCCCTTTATGAGGGGAAAAAGCATTCTATATGATGGACAACATACAATTCATTGGACAAATGGCACCAGATGTTTCTAGATGAAAAAAGCTCAAAGGATGCTCAAGATTTATCAAGGGGAAAGGTCAGGACTATAAACTATAATACATTGAGGATGACATACCTGCTCCACGTCACCACCACTTCTCCTCTTTTCCTAACTACATTCCTTGCAGACAGACTGTTGGGTGACAGTGGGATAGACACTGAGCCACTCCTCTTCTCCTTTGGGCTCCTCATCTCTTTGTTCATGTTTCTTGACTTCTTCTGCCTTTGCTTCCCTCCCTGTGCCTCGTCAGTCCTCGCTTTCTTGGCCTTCAACTCAGGATGGTGCTTCTTCCGCTTTCTAGCCTTGCCATGACTTTTTATGAGGACGCTTTCATCATTCTCCACAGCTGGTTCATCATGAGCCACCAGGGATTCTGTTTCACACCCTGCTGGCTCTCTGGCAGCATCTCTAGAGGAACATGCACCACCATCATCACAGGTGACATTTCTGTCCTGGCAAGCCAACGTCGGAGACTCTTCACCAACAGATACCAACTCTGAGGCTGAAAGCACGGCATCCATTGCACCTTTTCTCTCTCCTGAAAATACTGATTGTGGTTTGTCTAGTTTGTCTAGGTCTACAGGATTGTGGATGGTACTTGACACAAAGGCAGTAGATGCGTGTCTAATTCTTACAATGAAGTGGTCATTGGATTTCTCCATCACAACCGCCTGCATCGGCACATGAGGCTTGATCTGAAACACAGGTGACGTGATGGCCTCCTGTGAGACACCTTCTCCACTAGACTCAACACTTGTGTTGTCGGAGTCCAGGGCTAGGTGAATGTCTTGTTCGGTAGCATCTTCCCCATCCAGCAGAGCATCCTCGCTTAAGCGTGCACTGATGACACTGTCAGGGGCTGAGGCCGGCCCTCTGTTAACAGAGCTCAGGAAGCTCAGGTGGCCATCAGACTTCAGCGGTGAAGGGATAGTGAGAGAGACTGCCAGATCCTCAGTCAAGATTGAATAGGCCCTTTCTGAAATTACTGTGGAGGATGGTGTTACTCTGTCGAAAGCAAAGCTTGGGGGGACCTCCAGCATACAACTTTCGTCAAGCACAGCTGGGTTCAGAGGGATGTGAATTTTTGAGTTGGGAGAGAATTTGCATGGTGAAATGTCTGACCAGGCTGTTATGAGTTTTGATGGAGTTGCAGCCTCATCTGGAGGTATCCCTGCAAAACTCTCGCCACAAGTACCGTCTTTCCGAGGTGTACTGACAGACCAATTGTTGGAGTCTGCTGCAGATACACTGTTTTCCATCAGATCTGAGCCACCCTGCAACAAACACCTGAAGATCTCTCCCATTTGGGAGTCTGTGACTAGGTTAAAGGTCAAGCTGGATGTCTGCTGCTCAGTGAGAATGTCATAGTCAGATTTATCCTGCAAGGAGGCACTATGGGAAAGGCGACGGACCAAAGCAGGTGGTTTTTCTGGACTATTAGCATTATTTGAGGGTGTGAATGCAGAATGATGAACAGGTTGCAGATCTTGCTTTTTCCTTTCTGGAACCTTATCTTCCTCACTTACAGTCATCCTCAGATTTTTACCTCTGCTCCCCAGACCAGTGCAGTGGGGAATGACAGGTGGTAAAAGAGTTTTTTTCCCCGGCGGTTCAGAAGTCTTGTGTTCCAACTTTCTTCTGGGCATTGGAGTAACTGAAGATTTAACTATGCTATCAGGCAATTTCTTCAGCAATGGAACCAGATTATTTTTTGTATTTTTGAAGTTGCACTTGATCATGGAGGAATGTTTCACATCTGCGGGTCTGCACTGACTCAAAAGGGTGGCCTTGATTTCCTTGAACAAGAAGTCAAACTGACCTTCCACAAAATTCCACAGTTTTTTCTTCAGACTCGGGGACTGCTGTTCAAAGATGCGCTTGACGATACCATTATTGGAAATTTTATTCATGCAGACAGAAATGATGTTGTTCAGCTTGGGCTTTAGGTTGTGCTCCGTACTACACAGTTTACTAAAGTTCACATTATTTACAAAGTCTGTAAAGGATACTCGAGACATGTCAATTATATTGTAGAAGTATTTCTTGGGAAATGTTTTATGAAGTTTCATATACTTGTTTCTTGTGTGTGTGTGAATCTGTGTGAACATGTCCATGACTTCAGGGATGGTAGATGGATTTGTTTTGGGCAAAAGTGGCACAAATGTTTTGAAGGGCTTCTTATTTGGGAGAGACATCTTCTTAGATTTGCTCTGCATTGCTTTGCCTCCAACTCCAGAGACACCCGCAGAAACCTCCGGCGCCTTCCGGGCATCTTTCTCGGCAAGTCGAGCGGACTTTGGGCTGGACTGATTACTGCTGGCCATCACAGAACTGGCTTTATTCTGCGGTGGACTGGCAGGGACTGGAGAACCATCTTCACTGTCACTGATGATCTCTCCCTCTTCTAGTTCATTTTCATCCTCTGTCGTGCTGGAGGAGGAGAGGGAAGAGGCCGCCGGTGGGGTCTGGTCCTTCTGTGGGAGCTTCACGGAGCTGTAGTCGGGTTTCTCATTCTCCTTATTCACGTCCATTTTTCTTGTGCTGGTGCTGAAGGTTACAGTCACACTGGAGAATTCTGGGGGAAAAACAAACAGAGGCAGTGTTACTAGTGCTAAAGAAACACACGTAATAACAATAATTGATAAATTCCACACGGATCAAAGTATCTTTACGCCTCCGCGAACTTACTCTCTGTAGGTGACAGAAGCTGGCTGCGAAAAGTGCTAATGAAAGTGTTTAAATGTTTAAAAAGCTTCCTTGTACAGTAACAAATCAGTACTAGAACAATTTTTGAGCTATAAAATGTCAAAAGATATTAAACGAAATGGTTCCGTCTAATGTTACATGAAATCGTTGTGACATCTTGTAAACAACTGACAGAAAACAAATATTTATACGTACCTGTACTCAGGCTTTTCACGTGTGGCGCCTTCCCAGAGGACAATGCTTGGTTTTTTACTGGACGGACAGGACTGGTAAGTGGGCTGATAACATTTGGGAAGAACTGAATGCTCTTCAGAGTAAGCATCATAGAGTCTTCATCGTGGAATGAAGTGGAACTTGAGGGCACCGGGTCCTGGTCCTCATTCCAAGTGGAATTAGGCTCAGAACAGTTTTGAGGTGAAGGAAAGGAACTACTGACTTCCGGTTCAGGCACCACATGCGTTGTGAACGTCCTGCTCACCCCAGACAATTCTAAGGTGTGATCTTTTGACAGGCTGTGCTCCGGTGCTGAATTTTTAACATCGCTTTCTGGCTCTGTACTAAAAATGGGGCTTTTCTCCAACGGTGTAGATCCGAACAGCTGATTGTCAGAGGCAGGAGGGGATTCAGCCTGCTTGTCATTTCTTAAACTCTCATGACTCCCTGATTCTGCTTCTTTCTTACACTCATCTTTTTTCCTAGAGCTATCCCTCTGACCTTTCTCACTTTCTTTTCTCCTCTTCCGCTCGTGGTCTTTGCTTTTCTCCATCCTAGAGCTTCGCTCTTGCCTACTCCCGCCGCCCTCATTTCCGGAACTCTTGTCCTCTCTCTGCCGATGGTCCCTTGGTGGACTCCTATGCCCCCTGCGCCTGGATGAGGAGCTTGACCGCTCTTTAACACCACTCTGGCTTGAGCTCTCTGGCTCTGTACTGGAAATGACAAGCGCTTCTGTGAAATTAGAGAGAACTTCAGCCATACAAGTATCTAGTGGCATGTTGACAGTGCTTGAAACAACATCTGTACTTGCGTCACCATCTTTTTCCATTAATATGACACAATCGGGATTTGTTTCCAGGGAACCAGGGCCAACCACATGCTCTGAAGTCGTTTCAGACTGGCCAGGAACTGGACTATTCCATAATTCAGTGTGACCGCTGGTTTTGTTCCCAGGTGATGTATTCATATAGATGCCAACTGGATCTTGGGTCATAGTCAACACAGATTCAGGATGTGGAGTCTCACAGGTAGAGTGACCAGTCTGATCACTGGATGTGCTCAAATGGGCATCAACTGGAGCTAAAATGGGGTGAAGTATTGAAGTTTCAGACTGCTCTTCAGAGTGAGTATCTTGCGATTTGCTGAGAATTGTGGCTTCATCAGGATCAGTGTCCTTAATTTCTGAAAGTGAACATTTCTCCTTACTGGGGCTTTTCTCCAACGGTGTAGATCCGGACAGCTGATTGTCGGAGGCAGGAGGGGATTCACCTTCAGCTCTTCGCAGCTCTGTGTGGTTTTCACCATGGCTTCCTTCTTCAGACTCAATCATTACCTCATCTGGTAACTGGGTTTTGTTACCAACCCGCTCAGGTGCTTTTTCAGACTCTTCAGAATCAGACTTGTGTGTTGGCTGTTGAGCATCCTCTCTTGCAGGGCTTACAGAACATTGTACCACCTTCTCCTGGAAGGACTCATGGCTACTATCCACCTCATCAATGACACAGTAATCCTCTCCTAAATTAAACTGATCACATTCTTCTTGGCCACCTTCAGCTGGTCTGTTCGCTTGGTCATTACCTTCAGAGGAAAGCCTTGGTTTTTTAACTGGGGACAGGGTGAGGTTCAGCGTTTCCATGAAACTTAATTTCTTATTTTGAGTATTTTTGTCCGAGAGCTTTGCCCCATCACACCTATCACCAGTCACTTTGGAGTCTTTGCTGTTCTTAGTCCGGTCCCTTTGACCAGCTGAAGCTGGGTACTTAGCCTGGTCTCCGTTGCTATCTGTCCTGTTGCACAGTGCATTGGAAGCGGCAGCTTGCTTGTCATTTCTTAAACTCTCATGACTCCCTGATTCTGCTTCTTTCTTACACTCATCTTTTTTCCTAGAGCTATCCCTCTGACCTTTCTCACTTTCTTTTCTCCTCTTCCGCTCGTGGTCTTTGCTTTTCTCCATCCTAGAGCTTCGCTCTTGCCTACTCCCGCCGCCCTCATTTCCGGAACTCTTGTCCTCTCTCTGCCGATGGTCCCTTGGTGGACTCCTCTGCCCCCTGCGCCTGGATGAGGAGCTTGACCGCTCTTCAACACCACTCTGGCTTGAGCTGTGCTGCTTTCTCTCTTTGCCACTGGATTCTGCAGTGCTCCTGTCCAGCCCATTCTGGTCATGGTTGCGCCTTCGCTCCCTAATACTTTTTGCCTCAGCATCCCCGGAGTCCTTGTGTCGCCCTTTTGATGCATGCGAGTTGGAAGGTCGGTGGTGCAGAGCTTCTGGAGTTGGCCTCTTCTGACGAGGAGGGCTGTGGACCTTCTCAGATTTCCTTGAAAAGTCAGTGGTGAGCGGGTGGCTTCCTTTGTTTGGCTTGACGTGATCTTGGCCTGCTTCCCGGCGCTCTGAGTTTAATCCTCCTCGATCCTTCACCTTACATTCACTGCTTACACTAGAATCATCACAATTGTGCAGGTCTCTTTTCTCAGTGGACTCACACTTCCCACTCGTTCTTTCCTGGAAGGCAAGTCCCTGTGTTACAGTGCTTACCTGCAGTCTATCATCATTCCTTGTACACTGTCTCTCAGATGGAGCTTCTCCTTCCCTGCCAGCAGGACGGAGAATTCTAGAATCTCTGCTCTTATTCACATGTACAAAATTAGCACGTTTACTGGATGCCTCGATGGCTGTACCCACGCCCCTCGCTTTGTCATGTACTGAAGAGTTCGAAAGCGGGGCATCCGCAGCCTCAACATTGGGCCGGTGAACAGGAACATTTCTGTCTTTCTGGGATGGTTGAGGGAGGTCCTTTTGCGCAGAGCTGACCCTGTGTTCTTGTGTTTGTACTGATCCAGCTAGATCACATGTCCCTGCAGGGTTTAATCTGGTAAATTCACGTCTTTGCAAGTTGATCTGTGATCGAGGAAAGGGAGGGCCGCTACCAAAACGACCAGACCTTGAAATGCGAAAAAACGAAATATTTGCACAAAAATAAATAAATAAAAATTTTGAGCATTTCTGTCAAAGTAGTCTGTGTAGCATTTCTTTTATTTTTATAACCTTAAAAAGCAACTAAATGGCCATTACACTTTTAATGTCATTTAATTTTATTTTTAACTTAATCCCAAAACAAAAATACCATGTAACACAAGTACTTTTTAAGGGGACAAAGCACTTGCCTATGATTCAGTCTGTTGATCTCCTCGTTCTTGCGCCCAATTTCCATCTTGGCTGTTTTAATAAGGGCACTTATGTTCTTCTTGAGTTGCATGTTTTCATTGAGCAGCTTTTCATTCTTAACAAGACAAAAGCCAAAATGAATACAGCACAGAAAGTCATGGATTTGTGCTATTCTACTGGAGAAACAGTTAAGCTAAAAATGTCTTACAGACAGGGTAACATTTTGTAAAGAAAGTTAATATTATACTGCATAAAAGATTTCCCCAGTGCATAACAGTTTCATGCCTTTGACATTCCAATGTGTAAAAATCATCAGTAGCCTTAAATTAAAGTAACACAGGAAAGATTAAAACACAAAAAAAAAACAGTATTAAATGTTTCTGCATTGATTTTCATTCTGTAAGTTTGTGCAAAGCTTTAAAACAAAACCAAGACAGACCTGTGTTTCTGCATGCTGCAGTCTCCATATTAATTCTTTAACATTGTTTTCTGCTGTGTCCAGTTTGCTCTTAAGCTACAATTAGAAAAGAAAAGGAAAATTTTCATATACTAGATAGGGAAAAGTATAGCAAGTACACATGTGAAGTGTTAAGCTATAAACCAAATGTGCTGCTTTCGATTCAAGGCTTGATAAACAAACACTGATGCCTAGAAATTCTTAAAATGAACAATGTGTTTAGCAGAGGCGGACAGTTTAGCTCACCTGACTAAGATTTTGTTTCAACCACCCAGTTAAGTACAGTAACCCCTTCACATTCATGGACTAGACATTCGCAGTCTCAGTTATTTGCATGTTGGCTGCAAACAATTAAATGGTAATATTTTCGGAGCTCGCTTAAAGATCACAGACACAATGTGCAGGTCAAAAACAATACTGAAAATGATTCAAATCACAAAGTCAAATAATATAGAAATATTAGCGACAACATATTTGTTAGTATGCAGCCAGTCTTATTCACCTGTTAGCTGTCTTTGTGACCATGGAATCTCACATTTCTCACAACAACTTTTATACTTCCCAAAGCCGTTAATTTTGCATTTTTAATAGACTCCAAAACACAGCACTCCCACTTTGTACAACAGTAAATTTCTACAAACAGGGACATAATTTACATGGTTTGTATATTATATACAGTACAAAGTCTAGATAAGAAATGACAGCAATTTAACAAGTGTACAGTGCACTGTGTTTAGAAATTGATAATAAATTGTCATGTTCATTCAGACTAGCAGACCTTATGCGAATATGGAGGAGGACTGTACTCTGTGACTATACTCAACTGGTTGGTTGAAACAAAACCTTGGTCTGGATTTTTACTTTCTGGACCTGAACCTTCCACCTGTGGTGTTTAGAGTAGAGTTTAAATGGCCCAAACCTCATTGTGAGTAGATTCTTTATGCTGCTGCTCCTCAGTGATTAATTCTTCATATAAATCCATGGAATCTTTTAACTTCTGGCATAAGATGGGTGTACTAACAATCTCTAAATCCAAGCACAACATATACCAAATTACTGTGAGGCTGAGTATACAGAAGGCTCCATTAACAGCACAATTACCACTTATTACAAGTAATAGTTACTACAACAGTTCCTCTCATGATCCAGACTGTTTTCATAATTTTAGCATACTGTGTAGTGCTATGCACAGAAATGGCTTTGTGTTAAGCATTTCAGAATAAAATTTCCATTTGTTTGTTCTTAAAATTTCAAGAATCCCGTTTAACCCGTCAGATTTACCTGCATTTTTACTGTTGACGGGACTCTGGTCCAGCCCCCAGTAAATATCCACTGAATCCTCATTAACCACAGGTGAGTCTGAAAGACAGAGAGACACATTACTTTTGAGTGTCTTGATACCCTACAAGTGTTGTTGCTCAGTATTATCTGAAGCCTTACAAGCTTTCCAAGACTGACTTAACTTTGACATTTGAGCAGAATAGTCATGTAACCATATAAAATATACTTAAAGTGTATATAAAGAGCACAATAGCAAAAAAAAAGAGAGAGAAACGCACCACAATTTTTCAAACTGAGATCTCCGTACATCTCATCTAAGAAAATCTTCTCCATGTTGTTTCCTGTTGGCTCATCCATAAATACTTTTACAGAAGGCACTGCAAATACACTTCAAGTTTAACAAAGCATTAATATTTCGTCGCATTTGGTACAATTCAGACACGTGGTCATTTATTAAAAGTCATTCTGCCGTCTCATCTTAATGTGGCAAACGTTAAATGTTCAGCTATTTAAATATTTCTGGAATGCATGCCAAAGTTTATACACAAACTCTGACAATTAAAATGCGACAACATACAGAAATCTGAAATCAACAGCTTATTGTTTGTTTTGTTATTTAAAACGTACAATTATTTAAAATGGAACCTAAGTGAGGTAACTCAAAACAGGCAACTGGAGTCTTCATTCTGGTCCCAGGCACGTTTAACAGTAAGACGAAGCTTGCTGGCTCTTCTAAGCATACGGCAGGACAGCTAGCATAATATCTGACAAAGAAAAACCTGCCAGTACCTGCTCCTCATGTAGACTACAACTTAACAGAATAAGGTCGATAGTTAAGTGACAGTACACTAACACTTGGTCTTTTTTTTTTTATCTTGGTAGCAAGAATAATTTCAGGGCTAGCATGAGAATTAGCCTAAAACAGTTACTACAGATTCTGCACTGATCTCTCTATTGTTGTAATATATAATGTAAAAGACGGAACAAAATTATCAAACGTGCATTTACCCTTTGTAATTTGCTGGACTGCAGTTTTTCCTCCAACATAGCTTTCACAAAGCTAGTTAGCAAGGCACAGGCGCGCCAACTGAGTGCCTCCTCAAAACAGGAAATGACGTTATTTTCCCGCGGTCTGCAGACGGGCGCTGCTTCCTTTACCCAGAGTACAAATCTTGCCTGGACTGGACTAACCTATTTAAAGGGCTTCTCCAGGGCAATAGGTACCCTACTTTAGGCACGGTACTTTCTCTTTTAATAACTTCATTAGAAAAGAGAACGTAATGAAAGTACCATACCGAAAGCACTCAGTGACATCACAACGCATGGCGGGATATTTTGTACCGAATTCGAAAAAGAGCTGTTATATTATAAGGCTGGATGATGTGCGATATTAATACCAACATCTCATGTTATGCACATCCCTAGTCAGCTAGATTAAGATCAGGCTTTTTCTTACTTTCAATTTTGTATGGACATTATAGCGCAGGGGGTTTAAGTTTCGCTAAAACAGTTTTACTCTGTCAAAAAAAAAAAAAAACTTAGCTATCTTTGCAATTTTCACGATTATTCCTTTTTTAAGAAACAAATTAATTCACTTATTTATGAAAAGAAATTAACTAAGATGCTAAATTCCACTGAGGAAAAAGTTAGGACACCCTAATTTGAAAGAAGATTTAATATTGATATTTTGATATTTCCTAATAAAGGATTAAATATTTAATTGGGTGTCCTAATTTTTTTCACATGACCACATATCTGGGCAGTATCAGTAATAGTATGTGTGTATTTTATTAGAAATAGAGACAAACACAAACGTTTTTACACTCCCGATTCAGAATTATCTCTGTCCAGACACCATAGACCAGAACAGAAGTGACCTGTACATAAGTGTTTTAGTATGTACCTTTTATTATGTTAATTTCTGTATTACATATAAAATTGATGTCATTTCTTTTGATACATTGCCCAAAATCCTTAAATGCTCTAATGTAAACACTTCCAGGTAGAAGCCAGCATGAATATAATACTGTAATCAAATGGAAATTCACTTAAGCGTGATAGAAAATGGCATCTGAAAATAATTTGACTTCTATTTATATTTAACCATTAAAAGGTATGTTGTGCATTTATATTTGCATTGATTTTCATTTCTTGACCACATCCAAACAAATGTCCAAGGGCCTAAATATTTTCATGACAATTACATCTAAACAAAATTATGACTTCTTTAAAGGTTATCTGATGATTTCCAGGCGGCCCCTTTAAAAAGTTTGCAAGCCCTAGTCCCCGCCCACTTCGTCAATGTCAGAGAGCGTCCACTACGTTCGCTACGTCGCGGGCAGGGCGGCTTGAGCGAAGATTGACGCTCACGCTGCCCGCGGTGTGGATATCAGACAGGGCTTCCTGAATCCTTTTGTATCAGAGTCATTATTGAGTGTATTTATCTGAGATCTGTGCTCGATATTTGCTGCTGGATTTATTTATTTTGCTAGCCTCTTTTTATTAAAATAAGTATTTTCGTTACCCAACTCGAGCAAGTCCCTCAAATGCAGAAATCAACTTATGATAATTTGTTAATCGTAATGCATTTATAATTAAGAAATCCGAATACCTTGCAAAGACATAGTAAACGTATCCATATACATGTACGTGTATGCCCAATCATAAAAATAAACAATGCATTTATTTATAAAATAATAAAAAAAACTTTATGTAAATAGTAACTAGTACCAACAGTTTTGGCTGCGGTGTCCACATGATTCCCGCGAGGGGACCGGATGACGGAGGCGAGACTACTCGCTCACCCGGAAGTGTTTCGCGTGTACCCACATGTGGACTGGAGGATTTTAACACTGACGGCAAACGTGCACTCTTGTGTTGTGATGCACTTTAGAAAGGCATGCTAGTCATTAGAATATGATTCCCTATGCGTGAAATATCGCTGTAAAGAGCACTCTGTGTACTCTTTCAGAGTTCCGTTTCTGAAAGTGTGGCGAGCTTATTAAAACAACGCATGAAACAATGGAACATTTAGACCTGAATTTGTCATCCCTGACTATCATTTCAAGACACGTTGAGAAGAGTCGCAACGAACTTGGAAAGTATTTGGCGAAGCAGGTATGGCATATAAACTTAATTTAATTTTCAGTAGTTTACCTATACAATCCGCCTAGTCAGAAGGTTTTCGTGACTTTTGTAACTCACTGGTTAAACTGTTGTTTCGCTAACCAATCTGTTAGCCCTGTAGCCGAGGTTTTACAGTCTGCTTAATTAGCAAGTTTTTCATAGTTGTAGCAGACCTTATGTAGCCGGTGATTAATACGTGAGGATACGATGGCTAATATAATAATTTCCAGCCAGTGCGTGTTATTACAAGGTACAGTAAAGCACTCCATAAGGAACTGTTAGCAGATCAGTTTTATTTTAACAGACTACTAGGCCTGGACTGACAGAGATAATTAGTTCTCGTAAGCATTCCTTTGTAATCGGTAAGTAAATCGTCAAATAATGCTATTGATATAATTTTACTGATGAGGTATCCTTATGATGTTTGTACTGTAGCTTAAGACTAAGTTTAAGTTTGTTTGATTACCTTAAAAATAGCATGTTGTCATGAGATGTACTTAGCCAAAACCTGTCTCTCTCATTGTCCTGCCTGTTTGTTAGATATGGAGCCAGCAGGACCGTCAGTCCATCCTGACGAGCCTGGCCAAGCTCCTGCTGGAAAAGGACTACACGCTCCTGATAGCACGGCACCTCCGACCGCTCGTCCTGGACCTGCTGGAGAGGAACGCCGAGAGGATCAAAGTGGAAGGCCGGATCAACCATGATCAGCACGAGCGCTTCTGCGTGGCCCTCAGCAAGCTGCTTGGCATCTGCCCGGACGCACAGCTGTGAGAGTCCACCCAGAAATGATTCCTGTTTCCTTTCTATAGCAGGCGTGTTCTCCAAAGCGACATGATTGAGAGAGCGTGGTGACCTTGGAGTGATTGCGGTTAAGGGTCTTGCTCAACAGTGAAATCACTTGGTTGATCCTGGAATTCGAACCGGCGCCCTTTTGATCACTGGCACAGTCTTCTTGCCAAGCAACACGCCACCGCAGATGTTTTTAGCGACAGATCAGATCAGATGTGCATGCGGGATGAATGGCTCTGTGATGTTTGCTGCCCCCTGCAGGTTCGCCGCCCGCTACTTCAGCGACGCCCCGCCGGTGTTCCAGCGCCTTTTCTTCACCAGCGCGGAGTCCTCGTCTGTACAGTATGGCCCCCGGCGCATGAAACTGCGCGACCTGATGGGTGCCACCCTCCGCTTCCTGCGGAGCGATTGCGCCAAGTACCGAGAGCTGTGGGACTGGAGCGCTTGCGTCTCACAGCTGCTCACCAGCGACGTCCTGGTCCGCTGGTGCGTACCGTCCTCCTCGGTCCCCTCCTTCATGGTTGTGTTTTTATTTGGGGGTTTATTCCCATTCGTGCTGCTTGTCCTGGTGATTTTCCAGACTCTTGTTCTGTTTTGCTTCAGGTATACGGCACATTGCCTGGCTTTGATGTCCCACATGACCGATAATCAGAAAACAATTTTCCTGAGAAAGGTCCTGTCCAGTGAAGAAATCCTCCATCTTAAAATAAAGTATGTTGCTTGTTTTGGCCCGTGTTCTAGCTTGGTGCTTTTCCTGGTTAGGATCAGAGGAGCCGCTGTTGCTTATCTGGTGTCGTTCCTTAAACCCTCTCAGGTCTCTGGAAGAAGTTGGACAGCTGGAGGTAGAAAAGGCTCTGGTCCTGGCTAACCAGGCCTCTGTGGAGTGGTGTGAGGATAAGCTGAACAGGTACACCAGGGGCCAGGTGGTGTCTGCTGACCTGTCCCGCAACGCTGTGGCCGTCTGTGGCGTGGTGCTGCCCAGGAAGACACTGAAGCACCAAGAACCGGTGAGACTGATCAATGCGGACATGTTTGGCCACACCTCTGTCACCGGCTTTTAAGAAAAGCATAGTATTGTAAATTGGAGAATGAGTTTTCCCGTAATGGTGCATTAATGGCTTTGCTTTAGCCTGCAGACCCTAAGCCTAACCCTAAACCTAACCCTAACCCAACACCTGCTTCTCCCAACTTAACAGAGTTTCACAAAGCAGCTAGTGCTGGTGGATTTGAGCCGGAAGACCCTGCGGCGGCTGGCTCTGGCTGTGGCTTCGCACAGGGCGGTTCTTCTGGAGGGCCCCATCGGCTGCGGCAAGACAGCCCTCCTGGAACATCTGGCTGCCGTCACCGGACACGTCAAGGCTCCGGAAATACTGAAGGTTCAGCTGGGAGATCAGACGGACAGCAAGGTGGAGCCGGGCGTTCTACGTCAGATGCGTCAGCACTGCGAGCGTTCAGCGTGGGGGGGGGGGGGGGGGGGCGTGGGTAGGCTAATAGAGGTGCACTTAGGCTTGGGCGGCATCTATTTTTAATACCGTCATATTTTCTGTACATTATACCATATTTTTCCGGTATTTTCTAAATTAACATTTTTGCTATTTTGCAATCTGGGTGATAAAATTTGGCAAGTGGGAGGGGTCCTTGGTGTTAAGGAGAGGGGGGGACTGGAATTTATCATGGCGAATTTCATAAGCAAGATTTTAAAATACTGCAGTATGCCAAAAATACCACGGCATACCACAAGTGTTGCCTTAATACTGCCCACTCCTGGTAAGAAAACATACCAAGGACAAAATCAGTTCTGCAAAGAGAAGCTCTATATCAGACCCTGTGCTTGTCCACCTTTGGAGCTGAGATGGTGTCATAGGTCAATGCGTAGATCTTGAAAACCTTATGACGGCATGCAGCTTTGATGCACTTCTGTTTAAGGCATTAAACTACGTACGTTTGCCGTTCGCCGTTTCAGATGTTGTTGGGAATGTATCGCTGTACCGACATTGCTGGGAAGTTCGTGTGGCAGCCTGGCACCTTGACTCAGGCGGTGTCCAAGGGACACTGGATCCTACTGGAGGACATCGACCACGCGCCCTTGGATGTGGTGGGTGTCGTCTTCCGCTGGGGGGCAGGCTGTCTTCCAAAGCCTTTCTTGTACTGATGAGGCCTGGTTGCCATGGTGACGGCGACACAGCGGCGCCGTGTTTAAAACGCAGCATTCCAGACGTCTCTGTCCCACAGATCTCTGTACTGCTTCCCCTGATGGAGAACCGTAAGCTCCTCATCCCTGGCCGGGATGACTGCATCGAAGAGGCCCCTGGCTTTCAGTTCTTCGCCACGAGAAGGTGAGTCGCCCCTGTCACTCCACAGGTCTCTGTAGTAGTTTTCCCGATATCTTTTGCTGCTTGATTTAGCAGACAGACATTATTATTTGTTTTTTTTGTAGGGTTCTATGGGAAAATTTAGGGTAAAATTGACCAATATTTTAGTTGGACAATGCTGGAAAAAAAACATTGTCATTCCATGATCATTTCTGTGTGTTTTTTGAAAGAAATAACTGCAAGGCACAGGTTGGGGGGGGAAAAGAGAAAATTGTTTAATTTTCATGAAAAAAAATATTTGAATGTGACATTTCCTGCCAGAAAATGAGACCGTTCCCCCCAGTCGGAGGTTCCCACCAGCTGGACGTTCAGAGCAGTCAATCTGCACACTGTTTGTACTGTTGTGCTGACCTGTTATCTTAGTTCTTCTTAGGTCTCCTCTGACGTCTTTCACATCCACCTGTTTTAGCCACAGGTGCCCGTAGCGTGTGAAAATCATAGGATGTCAGACACGCAGCATCTCAGAAACAGTCGACATCAGCACCACGTTCAAAAAATCGCTTGGATCACGCGTCTTAGTCATTTTCATACTTTGCCAGTCTCCCGATCTTTTCTGTGTCCACGTGATTCTGGCTGTTTGGTGTAAATGCCCAGTTGTACCTAATAAAGCGCCACGTCATGTACTCTTTCAGTTTTATGAGATGTATGACGTCCTGTTATGAGATATTTGAGTATGAACGCTAGTATGGAAAACTAGCCTGGCGTGTGTCTGTCTGTGTCTGTGTGCAGGCTGTTCTGCAGTGGCGGGGGCTGGTATCGACCCCAGAACACACATGCTGCTCTTTTGGACAAGTACTGGACTAAGCTTCAGATGGGCAACATGTCAAGGCAGGAACTGAAGCAGGTAAAACCACCATAAGAAAAGAAACCTGCGGTAAGTTTGACCAGCATTCTGCAGTATTGTTTGTGACGGCAAGAACGCTGTGGTTTAAGGTTCTGCTGGAAAGGTACCCCAGCCTGGCCATGGTCGTGGAGCGTCTGTTGGACATCTACTGCCAGCTGACGGGAGATAAACACCAGGACAGCAGCACAGTGGACACACTTCACCAGGAGGGGCTGGAGAGCGTGGAGGTGCTTCAGCTGAGGCAGGAGACCCGGGGTCTCTCTCTAAGGTGAGGGTCCTTCAAACGTGCCCAAGGAGATGTAAAGCATCCATTATGAAGCCAGTCCGTTTATCCGCGCTGTTAGATGGCCGTCATCTATTCATGTCAATGTGGGGGCTTGACATCCGTCTCCAAAGCACCAAAACCTGAGGATATAATGAGCTGAAATGGAAGGTCGTCAGGCAGACGTCTGTTACAGTGCAGAGATTCGGACTCCGATATGGAGCGTGCAGTGATGTGAAGCCTGGTGCCCATGGTGTTTACATGGGGGGGGTCTTCTGTCTGCTGGGAGGTTCCGAAGTATCCAGTGATCAGCACAGCGAATTTTCAGTACAGATA
Source organism: Paramormyrops kingsleyae (assembly GCF_048594095.1). Taxonomy (NCBI): domain Eukaryota; kingdom Metazoa; phylum Chordata; class Actinopteri; order Osteoglossiformes; family Mormyridae; genus Paramormyrops; species Paramormyrops kingsleyae. The sequence continues at coordinate 3,097,186 of NC_132815.1, read as the reverse complement.
AAAGTGCACGTCCATGTATCCTTACTCTTACATGAGTATTAGGGCAAAATCACATGCACGTTGGCAACACGGGGGAGCATGCAAACTCCACACAGCTGGAACCAGTTTCCAATCCCCCGCCTGTGACGCCAGTGATGTGTGACGCCAGTGATGTGTGATACCAGCTCCTTAGCCACGATGCCAACCTCCACTGTTAAAATAACAATAATAACTTTTCATTTGAGCCATCCTCCTAACAATCAGCGTTAAATTTAAAAAATCTTATACAATGAGTTTTGCGTATTTTCCCTCTGACTTGCCTGTGTTAATTTGTTGCTGGTGGAGTGATGTTTGAAGGAGCTGCACTTCATATTCCTGCTTGCGGTCAGATGGCACCCCTATACCCGGCGGGCGCGATCGCCGTGCGCCTGTCTCTCTGTCCGGCTGACTCTGCCTTTCTTATCCTTCGAAGGGATTTGCTGAAGTGGTGCGACAGGATCGCTCACCATTTCGCCGGCACGTCCTCGGACGTGGCCCAGAACGTCTTCCACGAGGTACGTGCATCATGGCTCCCGTGCGCGGCTGGATCTGTCCCACGCCTGCTACTGGCCCATCGGTCTGAAATTGTTGTTTCTGTTTATAACCAAGGAGGCTGCGTTGGGCCATGCAGTCAGAGCGATATTACACTTCTCCAAAATCAATAGGGCCCTCCATTCTGTTAAGAATGTCCCATTGCAAAGCAGACTTGTTGCTTTGGGGATATTAGCATTCCTTGTCCGTTTTGCTTGTAGAGTTTCCCCTCTGGATATCCGATCTTCGTGTCGCGCGTGGCACCATCGCTAAGCTCTTCCCGGTTCTCTCCCCCAGGCTCTCGACTGCTTCACCGCCATGCTGCCCAGCCCTGAGAGCAGGCAGCGCTTGGCCGAGGCTATCGGCAGCAAGCTCAACATCTCCAAAGAAAAGGTAGGAGGTCAGTCGTGAAGAGCAAGCCGGCCCCTCCTTTGTGATGGTTCGTGCCGTTAGCTCAGTCTGAATGAGTGTTGTCAGTGGACTGTTTCATTTCTGTCTTTGCTGTAGGGGTGTTTTGGCTAAAAAGGAAGGGGCTGCAGGAGGCTGATAGCCATTGAAATCTGATGCTTTCTCTCGATTAGGTGCAGCACTACTGCCAAATGTACCAGCCGGAAATCAGAGTCACGGAGCTCGACGTTGTGGTGGGGCGAGCGACCGTACCGCGGAAGCAGTGTGAAGCCGTCCGCCTCTGCGTGTAAGCCAGGGTGGGGGGGGGGGGGGGGCTCTGCCGTCAGACAAACCGGTCACTGTGCCAGCAAATAATTAGCTTGCTAGCTGGCTAATCACTCCATCTGTGTGGAGCAGGAGATATTCATGCCCACAGCAGCGCGCCTGCTGATCGACTCGCGTTTCACACACAAGCTCTGATATAAAATAAAAAAGCCTGCATTGGAACATTAAAGGTACTATTGAGGCAAGCTGCCCACACCACAAAACATAACATGGAAGTCCTGTAGTTTAAAACTGAGTTACAGGGTTTTAAAAATACCTCAGTACTTCATAAGTTATCCGTTAAGCATATTAAGGTGGTATTGTTAAAGTCTTGATCTCCGTTGAGTCCCCTGAGCTGCCTACCTTTCTGTAGTTCCTCACCTCGGCCTTCCTCCGCAGAGAGAAGCACACCTTCGCCGCCACGCGGCCGTCCTCCGTCCTCCTCGAGCAGCTGGCCGTGTGCGTGAGCCGGGGCGAGCCCATCCTGCTGGTGGGGGAGACTGGCACCGGCAAGACCTCCACTGTGCAGCATCTGGCAGGGCTGACAGGTAAAATCCCCCCGCCCAGCACTGTCATTTGGTGTCTACCCCCAGCGCTCCTCATTGCAGGCATGACGCACTTTCCATTCTCCTCCAGGGCACCGGCTACGGGTCGTCAACATGAACCAGCAGAGTGACACTGCCGATCTCTTGGGGGGGTAGGTTCAGAGTTCTTTATAGTCAGAACCAGTTACAAAGAACCTTTGGAGCCGTTTCTTGGTGCTCTCTTCTGTCATGTTCTTATGCTGTTCTCCTTAATAAAATGGTTAGGGTTAAGGTTAAGCTCTCGGGCTCCGCTGGTGTGATGGAAATCTTGTCCCTAAGAGACCCCGTGACACTCGCTGCCCCTGTGCCCCCATCAGCTACAAGCCCGTGGACCACAAGCTGATCCTGTTGCCGCTGCGTGAGGCCTTTGAGGACCTCTTCTCCCAGACCTACTCCCGCAAGCAGAACCTCACCTTCCTGGGCCACGTGCAGACCTGCTTCCGGAGCAAACGCTGGCAGGACCTGCTGAAGCTCATGGACCACGTGTGCAAGTCGGCCCTCACCAAGGAGCTGCACAAGAAGCCCGACGGTACTGCGTTTGTCCCGGGTGCGAGGGCAGGCTGCTCGGAGCAGAAGCTGCACCCGCAGATGCTCCCTTGCTCTTTGAGTATTGACGCCTTGATAAGCACACGGCCGCCATCGGTGCCAGTTGAGCAGAGCTCTACAGAGTAGCTGCTTTTGCGGAGATGCATTAGTGTGGATCAGTGTCGTCGGTCATTGGGCTGTTTGCTGACCTGCTGCTTCACACCGTGGACCCTGTGCTTGTTGACAGCCGCCCTCCTCAGGGAGCAGTGGGAGGCTCTGGCCCTCAGGTTGAGCCAGACTCAGCAGCAGATCAGGGCCTGTGAGACTGCACTCGTCTTCTCATTCGTGGAGGTGAGTCCTTATAATGTCTCCTTACCTCCTTCCTGGCTGAACAGGGTTATAATTAACAGTATCTGGTTTCGTGACTAACTGTGATGTTGTTGGAATATATTAAGTGCTTTTAGGTAGTCATGTTGCAAAGCATGCTGGGAATAGTTGGTGGCAGACATTGGCGTCAGCTGACCCGTTGGCTGTGTTCACGTTTAAGGGGACGTTAGCGCAGGCGGTGAAGAAGGGCGAGTGGATCCTGCTGGACGAGATCAACCTGGCGGCGGCTGAGACCCTGGAGTGCCTGAGTGGCTTGCTGGAGGGCAGCCGGGGGTCTCTGGTGCTGCTGGACCGTGGCGATACAGGTAGGCTCTGTGGTACCGAGTGCTGGTAACCATGGTGACACAGGCTCTGTGGTACCGAGTGCTGGTCATCATGGTGACACAGGCTCTGTGGTACCCAGTGCTGGTAACCATGGTGACACAGGCTCTGTGGTACCCAGTGCTGGTAATTAGGGTTGTCACGGTCATGAAATGAGCGTATGCAGTTGTGTGAGGTACAAACAGGACAGGTGGTACAGATCAGTTCAGAAAGCGCAAGGAAATGATGTCATTAAACAAGCACCATTCAAACATTACACGGTAGAATTCTAGCAATTATGCAAAAAAATTATTGCAGTCAGTCCAAATAATCACAAGCAGGCTATTATATTGGGACAGGCCTTCTGGTAACCATGGTGACACAGGTGGGCTGTGTGGTGAAGAGTGCCGGTAACCATAGTGACACTGGTGGTGACAGTATTGAATAGTAAACAGAATGGATATAGATGAGTCATCATAATCATTAAGTTTGCTATAATATACATTTATAAGAAGAATCTTAATGTTATGTGATTTATCATGTACTTCATTTGGGTGAAGTTTCCGGAAAATCAAATATTGTCACTGTGTTATGAAAACCTCATACAGTATGTCCACTTTTCGACGATCGTGACTTTTGACGTTCTCCTCAGTCTGTTGATAGCGTTTGATATCTGCTGTTTTATGAAGTCATCTATTTGACTAGTATTTGTTTACACTAGTTAAGATTTTTTATTCATGATGGTGTTTGTAGGGATTACGTTATACCGCTAATTTTAAGAATGCTGATATCTAGATAGCTAGCTAACTGACATAATTGTTAATTGTTTAATATAAGTTGATGTTTGTATCTTTCTGACATTGACATTTGCCTCCCTGACAAACAATCCAAGTAAATGAATTTAAACCGATGTCTCATTACGTTATTTTGGGTCTGTTTTGTAAAGTGTTTTTTTGAGACGTTCCTGAAATAATGGATTTTTGGAGATACGTGTTTCTCATTGGAAAGCGACAATGTATAATAAAGTGATAATTATGAATCTGCTCATCAGTGTCACCATAGTGAGGTATTTTTATTAGCGTATCATTGTAGCCTTAGAATAACGTGTTATACTGTTTTAACGTGGCTGCGCTGCCTGGTACAAGGTTACTGCCTGGGTACCAGCTGCTCACTGACACCCGTCTGTCTTCGGCGTCCACGCAGAGCCCCTGGTTCGACACCCAGACTTCCGCCTCTTTGCCTGCATGAATCCGGCCACCGACGTGGGGAAGCGAAATCTGCCCCATGGCATCAGAAACAGGTGGGGCAGTCAGGGGGCAAGAGGGCGGGGCCTCTGTGGTGACCACGCCCCTTAGGTGACGGTTACTATGTAATAGGATTTCTGGGGAAAAATGTAACCAAAATTAATTTGCTTTTATTAACGTTTCTATTAATGTGCTGGACACTCTTACCCAAAGCAAAATATATGTGTGTGTGTCTGATCTGCAGGTTTACTGAGCTCTATGTGGAAGAGCTGGAAAATGAGAGGGATCTGAGGATTCTGGTGTCGGACTACCTTAAGGGCCTGAACCTAAACAAGAGCGTGATCAGCGGCATCATAAGGTCAGGATGCTCCTCCCCTGGGTGCTACCCCACCCCCTACCCCCCCATGTGAGGCGGCACGGCGCTGACCCCTGCCGTCTCCCCCCTCAGCTTCTACCTGGCGGTGCGGCGGGACGCACAGTCGCACCTGGTGGACGGGACGGGGAACCGGCCGCATTACAGCCTGCGGACGCTGTGCCGGGCGCTGAAGTACGTGGCGGGGAACCCGTGCCACAATGCACAGCGTTCGCTCTACGAGGTGGGTATCTGACGGGCCCCGGGCCTCAGCATAACTAGCAGTTAGGGGTTAAGGGCCTCGATCAGGGGCCCAATGGTGACATCACACTGCCGACCGGGATTCGACCCGGCAACCTTCTGATCACAGGCACAGTGCCCTAACCTGAGCCTCACATGAACCCCATTGTGATAGTTTTTTTTTTATTATTATTATTTCAGGGTTTCTGTCTGAGCTTCCTGACCCAGCTGGACAGAAGCTCTCACCCTGTGGTCCAGAAGCTGGTGTGTCAGCACATCCTGAGCAGAAACGTGAAGTGTCTCAAGCAGGTACTCGCTCACGGCGCCCCCTGCAGACTGCCTTCTCCTGCACGATGAACAGATCATGCAGATGAGCCCAATGTGTCTCTGCCATGCCAGCCAATCCCAGAGCCCCCAGGCAGGAGGTGTGTGGAGGTGGAGGGGTACTGGGTGTCCCAGGGGGAGATGGAGCCGGTGGTGGACCAGTGCTACATCCTCACCCAGTCGGTGAAGCTTAACCTGCGCGACCTGGCCAGGGTGGTGTCTGCTGGGTAGGAAGCACCTTATTGGCTCTCCTGGTCACATGATCTCTTCTGGTTGCTCTATTGGTCGCTGTGTTTGTGTGTGAGCATCATGTGATGTGCATGTTATTCGTCTGCTCTCTGTAAAATCATTTTTTTCAGTATTACGAAAATGGCACTATGACTGAAAAATGAGCTTTAAAAGATTCACTATTAGTGAAATGTGAACCATAGTGTATGAAAAAAAATGTTAGACTTTAGATGTTGAGCATGTTGAGCATGTTGAGGTTCTGTCTTTTCAGAAGTATAGCAGTGTACTGCAGAAATGAATTGAGTCTTATACAGAGTCCATGTTTCTTTTGGGCAGGACGCATCCCGTGCTGATCCAGGGGGAGACCTCTGTGGGCAAAACCAGCCTGATCCGGTGGCTGGCGGCCGCCACGGGGAACCAGTGCGTCAGGATCAACAACCACGAGCACACGGACATCCAGGAGTACATCGGCTGCTACTCGTCCGACAGCCGGGGGAAGCTGGTCTTCAGAGAAGGTAGTGGCTCTGCCACACGTGACCCCCCAGGCAGGAGCACGGCCGGTCACCGGTCTCCTGCTGTCACCCCTTCTCTGTACCCTGCATGCCGTTAGCAGCATTTGAACATGGTGACGGGGGGGGGGGGGGGGCTTGTAAACTCAGGTTGGTATTTAAAAAAAAAAAAAAAGTGTAATATTTATTTTGTACGTACATTTATATAGCTGCAAAGCAACATACATTGAATAAACGGGGCAAGACCGTTCCTTGGGGTTAAGGGCTTTGCTCAGGGGGGCAAGAGTGCAATCCCTCTGCCCAACATTGGGTTTTGAACCTGCAACCTTCTGATCACGAGTTCCAACCCGCAGTTACACAGCGTTTCGCTGACCGTTTATCTAAGTGCTTTGGCATTTTTATCCTCAGCTTGTATGTTGTCACAGCGATGAGTAGGTGCACGCGCGCGTGTGTTTTGACGCGCGTTAGTGCCGGTATTCCAGCACCGGTACGTATGTGAATGTGCCCCCTCCGTGTGCCTTGCAGGCGTGCTCATCGATGCCATGCGCAAAGGCTACTGGATAATCCTGGATGAGCTCAACCTGGCCCCCACAGACGTGCTGGAGGCGCTGAACAGGCTGCTGGACGACAACCGCGAGCTCTTCATTGCTGAGACCCAGGAGGTGGTCAGGGCGCACCCCCGCTTCATGTTGTTTGCCACCCAGAACCCCCCAGGCCTTTACGGGGGCAGAAAGGTACGTCATCCCAGCGTCCAGCATGGCCATCGCGCGGCGGCCCAGAGCGGTGCTCTCAAACGGCGGCGTCCTGCCCGCAGGTTCTGTCCAGAGCTTTCCGGAACCGCTTCGTGGAGCTGCACTTCGACGAGCTGCCCAGCGCGGAGCTGGAGGTCATCCTGCACCAGCGCTGCTGCCTGCCGCCCTCATACTGCGCCAAGCTGGTCAAGGTCATGCAGGAGCTGCAGGTAGGGCCCGCTGCCCATCGCATGCCCCGTCGCCGGTCTGCGCTTTCCCCGTGCTGCTGCGTTTCAGACCGTTTCTGTGCTCGTCTCTGTTCAGTCGCTGCGCAGGGGGTCCACTGTGTTTGCCGGCAAGCATGGGTTCATAACCCTGAGGGATCTGTTCCGCTGGGCCGAGCGGTACCGGCTAGAGGACGACGCAGGATCTTCCCACGACTGGCTGCAGCATCTGGCCGACGACGGTGAGCGGCAGGCGCATGTGTGGCAAATTTGCCCAGTGGTTTGTCCTTAAGGCTGATCACTCCTCAGAACAAAAATGTGTTTCTGTAGCCGGAATTGAAGAATTGTTTTGTTTTGTTCAGGGTTCATGCTGCTGGCAGGGCGGGTCAGGAAGATGGAGGAGGTGGGCATCATTCAGGGCATCCTGGAGAAGCACTTCAAGAGGAAGATCGACCCCAGTACCCTTTTCTCAGAGCAGAGCCTGAAAAAGCAGTTCAGTAAGTACGTCTAGGATGTGCACAGCTGTCTGAGTGTGGCTCTTAAAAGACCTTCAGGTTTTGCTGTAATAATCATTCTGACAAAGACATTAGTGTTAAAATAATCCTGGTGGTGGACACTCTGAAATTGCCCTTTTAATAGGAAGGGCCCAAGGATTTTTCTTAGCAAATGTAGTTGACCACTAAATATTTCACCATTGCCAAAAGCCTTTGACTTTTTCCTTAGCTTAGGTAATAATTTTATAAATGGAAACGTTTAATTTCCGAGGTGGCCTCCGGTACTTTAAAACAGTGCCTGCGGAATGGTTTGGTGTAGGTGCTGAGTTATAGCAGAGAACTGAAACATATACCATGGTGTCTGAGGTATAGCAGAGAACTGAAACATATACCATGGTGTCTGAGGTATAGCAGAGAACTGAAACATATACCATGGTGTCTGAGGTATAGCAGAGAACTGAAACATATACCATGGTGTCTGAGGTATAGCAGAGAACTGAAACGTATACCTTGGTGTCTGAGGTATAGCAGAGAACTGAAACATATACCATGGTGTCTGAGGTATAGCAGAGAACTGAAACATATACCATGGTGTCAGGCATAGCAGAGAACTTTTTCATCAGGGAACATATGCGTAGGTTCTTCTTAAAATGAGATGGTGGCTTTGAGAGCGAGATGCTGCTGGTGTGTTCACTCCTGCCTCTGTGGTAGCCCTCACGCCGGCACCAACGTAACCCTTACATCATTGGTCTGCTCCTGACTGGCAGGCCCCTTTGTGGAGAGTCTGGAGGAGGTCCCCGAGGAGTTCCGTCACGTGGTGTGGACTCAGGGCATGAGGAGGCTGGCCGTGCTGGTGGGACGGGCACTGCGCTTCGGCGAGTCCGTGCTGCTGGTGGGAGACACTGGGTAAGCTCCGCCTTAAGCTCCAGCCACCCCTGCCTCCAAGTGCATGTGCCGTGTAGAGAAGAGCTTGAGCTGGAAATGACCAAGGTGAGGCTGATGTGAGGTTTCTGCTCAGCTGTGGAAAGACCACCATCTGCCAGCTGTTCGCTGCCCTGGCGGGACAGAAGTTCTACTCCCTGAACTGCCACCTGCACATGGAGACGTCGGACTTCCTGGGCGGGCTTCGGCCAGTGCGGCACGCGGGGATGGAGGAGGTAGTGCTCTTCCTAAATATAGGCAAACACTGGCTTAGTGATTATAAACTGGTGTAAAAGCTCCTCCCTACCACAGGAGGGCGCCGAAGATACTCGCCTCTTTGAGTGGCACGACGGCCCCCTGGTCTTGGCCATGAAGGAGGGCGGGTTGTTCCTGATGGATGAGATCTCACTGGCAGACGACTCGGTGCTGGAGAGACTCAACAGGTGAGCCGACACAGCAGGGCGACGGCCAAGCCTGCCCCCCCCTATCGCGCTGTAGAGGCCCAGCCGACACAGCTGGCTGCCCCATTGCCATGCACTTTAGCTCTGTGTGGCGCCCCCTAGTGGCCTTCCGCTGATGGCGCTGTCCGTGTCCGCAGCGTGCTGGAGACTGAGAAATCACTGGTTCTGGCCGAGAAGGGCAGCGGGGACGAGGACGACGTGGAGCTCATCACAGCGGGGCCGCGGTTCCGCCTGCTGGCCACCATGAATCCCGGCGGCGATTTCGGGAAGAAGGAGGTGAGCCGGGTTCGAGGCGACACCCCCACCCCTACCTCCACTGTTGAGGAATTCAGACAAGTGCTGGGTCGCTCCTCACCGCTTCATGAGTGTCTTTTCTGTGCCCCCCCCCCACCCCGCAGCTATCACCCGCGCTGAGAAACCGCTTCACTGAGATCTGGTGCCCTCAGAGCAACACTCGAAGCGACCTGGTCAAGATCATCCAGCACAACCTGTGTCCTGGTCTCTCCTTGGACCTGCAGGACCACCGAGGTGTGTGCTGGCCTTTGTTGTCATGTGACCAAGCGCCCCCCCCCCCCCCCCCCCCCCCCCAATTTCCATCACACTTATGGACACAATTCGTAAGGTCATATTCACTTTCTGCATGCTGCTTCTTCAGCCTAGTGTTTAACTCCATGTTTTATATGTGGTGGTTTAAAGTAAACATGAAGCGTGGCCTCGGGTGCGGCATGAAGGAGAGTGAGGTCAGCGCGAGTGGGGGGGCCTGGGTCAGGGGCCCAGGATGATAATGCTGTTGCCTGATATCTCTGCGGTTGAGGGTTCGAGTCTGTGTGTGCCGATGGTCCCCCGGTGCCCTGCGCTGCCATGGCTCCAGGGATGAATGAACTGATGTTGCGTTTCTCTAAGGCTTTGCAGTGTCTGCCGGCACTTAACCAGACTGTAAATGTAGTCGGCTGTGAGGACTCACCTTCTGGAAGCTTTTAGTCTGTTCTTGGCAGTAGCCGGTACGGTGTCGGGATAACCCCGCCCCCTTTGCTCCTGGGTGCAGGGAGGGACGTCGCTCCCTTGATGCTGGACTTCATCGACTGGCTGACCAATCAGGACTTCGGGAGGCGCTGCATCCTGAGCGTGCGGGACATCTTGTCCTGGGTGTACTTCATGAACCGCGTCTGCGCGCAGGAGGGGGGCGAGGAGTGCCAGGCGGCCCTGGGCGCGGTGACGGCGTTCGTGCACGCGGCCTGCCTCGTGTACATCGACGGGATCGGCTCCGGTGAGTCTGTGGATGGAGATAGAAAGGCAGATGAGTGAGCGGCTGGCTCGTTTTAGTCCTTTGCTGGTGTATACAATTCTGGTGTGCAAAATTGGCAACAGTGATCCCTCAACTGGTTCCAGTTAAACATAAAAGTATTTGGGCTGCCAAAACTGCTTCGTGTTTGTATGGGAGAAGAAAGTCAGTGAACATATTTATAGTATGTATAGTATGTACAGTATGTACAGTATGTACAGTATGTATAGTATGTATAGTATGTACAGTGCTCGCACATCTTGGGACACTCACTTAATTCTGTAAAAATTTATTAGTTTCATAACTTTGACAAGCAATCTTTAACATACCTGCATATATCTTCCTCAAACATTTTCTTTTTATTAAATGTTGTAATTTTTTTGACTCATTCAGTTCTGTTCTTGCCTTTTTTGCTGTTTTTACATTTGCTGAGACTGTTTATCAGTCTTTTTAATCCAGAACAGCGCTTTAAGAACTATAGTTTGGGTTTCAATATATTACTAATCAAAATGAATGAACTTCTGCCGACTATATTTTATAAATTTGCAAGATTTTTTGCTGAATTAAGCCGGCCTCCCCTGTATGTTTCCGTGTAAATGTTCACATGTGAATATGCGTGTGTATGGCGTGTTCAGGCACCACCGCAGCCTCCGCAGAGAGCGCACTGCTCCATCGCCGCGCCTGCCTGGCCTTCCTGCAGAGCAGGCTCCAGCGAGATGCCGGAACCTTCCGCGTCTATGATGTCGTCTCGTCGCGGGAGCCTCAGTGGGGAGAGAACTGCTTTGGCATCGACCCGTTCTACATCACCACAGGTCTCTAAAGCCTGGAAGTCTTCAGTGGACTGCTGGTTATGTGTAACGCAGAACTAGTATTCTGGTTAGGATCTAGGAGATTGGTGCCGGGGGTCAGATTTTGGGGATTTCTCTTACAGGTCCGGAGATTGAGTCCCAGAACCTGCTGGACTACGCCCTGGGAGCAGGAACCACCGCCATCAACGCCCAGCGAGTCCTCCGAGCCTTGAAGCTCCAGCGGCCTGTCCTTCTGGAAGGTTCTCCCGGTGTGGGAAAGACCAGCCTGGTGGCGGCCTTGGCCAGAGCGTCCGGACACCATCTCGTCCGGATCAACCTCTCCGAGCAAACCGTATGTCTCCTGTAGGCAGCGTGGTCTGTAATGTCCTGCGCGAGTTACCGTGTGGAAGCAGCTCAATGAAAATCCATCCTGGGGGGTGACAACTGAGGGTGATGTTCTGTGAGCAGGACGTGACCGACCTGTTTGGGACCGACCTGCCGGTGGAGGGAGGTAAAGGCGGAGAGTTTGCATGGAGAGATGGACCACTGCTGGCTGGGCTGAAAGCTGGGCACTGGATCGTCCTCGATGAGGTACACACACCTCAACCCCTGCTTAAAAACACACACACACATACACACACACACACACACACACACACACACGCTTACGTCTTGTCTTCTCTTCCAGCTGAACCTGGCCTCGCAGTCTGTCCTGGAAGGCCTGAACGCCTGCTTCGACCACCGTGCAGAGATATACATCCCTGAGCTCGGCATGAGCTTCCACGTGCAGCACGAGAAGACGAAGATCTTCGGCTGCCAGAACCCTTTCACCCAGGGCGGGGGGCGTAAGGGGCTGCCCAAGTCCTTCCTCAACAGGTTCACGCAGGTGGGCTGATGCGAGGCGCTCACCTTCCCGTCGCGTCGCCGCCGTGTCCCTGTCCTGCTGATGATCACCTCGCTGTTCCTCCTCCAGGTGTATGTGGACCAGCTGTCCAGTGAGGACATGGAATTCATCGGTGGCTCCATGTTTGCCTCCATAGATGACCACATCATCTCCAAAATGGTGCAGTTCAACAACCGGGTATGCAGCGCCCCCTGCTGGCAAAGCCCTCAGAGCTCGGCCCAATCCCATGACTAAATATGGAGATAAAAACGTATTAAATAAACTTGACTGGGCTTGTGCACCTGCCCTGGCCGGGTGGGGTGACGTCCCCCACGACAAGGACGCGTCCGTCAGCATATTATATGGTGTTGTGCCCAGGCAGTCTGCGAGTCTCCCAACCCGCGAAGAGACCACTGGCACATTTGTACACATCTAAACTGCTTTTATCACACTTTATAATGTTAGCAACTAGCTGACTAGGCTAGAATGTCTCTACACTGTCAGTCTGGCCATGCAAGGCATTAAAATACACTTTAATGAATGATTGTAATATCAGCATCGGTCTGAATGCAGCAAGAGCTGCTCTTCTGATTGCTTCACCGTCCTGCTCCCAGCTCGTCCAAGAAGTCGCACTGGAGAGGAGGTGGGGCCAGAGGGGCGGCCCCTGGGAGTTCAACCTGCGCGACATGTTCCGCTGGTGTCAGCTGATGCAGGCCGACCAATCGCCAGGCTTCTACAACCCGGGCCAGCACGTGGGCCTGGTGTACGCTGACCGCATGCGGACGGAGGCGGACAAGTCACAGGTAGCGCCGCTCACCCTAACCCTCCATCAATATGCCGGTGTGTCAGTAGCTACATGACACCAGTGATTTCATTTGTCATATTTTTCTTTTCTTTGAAGGTCGTCTCTGCGTTCAGGAAGGTTTTCGGTGAGGACTTTGAGCCTTATACCGGTTCCCGGCAGTTCCATGTCACACCACTTAACCTTCAGGTCAGTCCAGCGTTCACAATGTGTTCCATTGTGGTCTTGTCTCAGTGATTGTTGACTCAAGAGCGCCCCCTAGCTGTGACCCGCCTCTCTCAGAGCCCCCCCCTTGCTGTGACCCGCCTCTCAGAGCCCCCCCTAGCTGTGACCCGCCTCTCTCCTGGCTCTCTTAGGTGGGTTACTCGGTCCTCCCGCGCAGTGGGGGCCCTTCCGTGGCCCTGGAACCCCCCCTGTCCGTGAGCCACCAGGCACTGCGGCCCCTGGAGTCGCTGATGAAGTGTGTGGAGATGGGCTGGATGGCGGTGCTTGTGGGCCCCTCAGCGAGCGGCAAGACGAGCCTGGTGCGTCTCCTGGCCCTGCTGGCCGGCCACCGGCTCAGGGTCATGGCCATGAACAGCGCGATGGACACCACCGAGCTGCTGGGGGGCTTCGAGCAGGTAGCGTGTAGGAGGAGGCCGCCTGCTGGCCGTTCTGGGCCGTCTCGAGTCTTTGGTTAGGGGTGGAGCCACTGGGGCAGGAGCTGAAAGCTGATAGGCCCCTGGAGTACCCCCTCCCCTGTCAATCATCAATTCACAGCAAATCATTGGCTAATTATAGGGTTGGCCCCACTTATGTCTCAACCTTAAGAAATCCTTGACCTGCCCCTGTTTTTGGGCCCCTTGCGGTGAAGTTCAGGAACTTGTCCCCGTTCCCAGGTGGACATCATGCGGCCCTGGCAGCAGCTTCTGGAGAGCGTGGACTACGTGGTAGCCATGGTGACGCGCCGCGGCCTGATGACGCTGGAGGGAGCGGTGCAGGACATCGAGTTCCTGCTGAGGAACTGGAGCGTCTTCTGCCGGTGGCTGAAGGAGGAGAGGCTGGTGGGCCCAGACGGGCTGGTCACCATGGAGGCCGTCGACAAGCTGGAGGTCATCATCACGCTGCTGCAGAAGCTCAATACCAAACTCAAGGTTTTCGCAGGTGGAGTCACCGCGGGGCTCGGCGTTGGTCTCAGCTTAAAGACGACTTGGGTTTTTTTGGGTTTATCTCCATGGTCTTGATGGTCATGCCTGGTCTGGCTTCCCTCAGACATGTCCAAGCTGCTGCTGGACTTCACGCTGCTCCGGGAGCGGCTGGCCCAGATGCAGGACGGCTGGAATCAGGGCGGCTTCGAGTGGCTGGATGGCATGTTGGTCCAGGCTCTTCAGGCCGGTGACTGGCTGCTCATGGACAACGTGAACTTCTGCAGGTAGGTCACTGAGTCTCATTCCTGCCTGATCTGCTTCTGCCATCACAAATGCTGCGTTTCCTTGGAGACTAAAAGATTTCTAGGAAATGAACAAAGGAATCGGTAATAAAACCCTTTCCTGAGCTCCATGAGGATTGTGGGTCAGTGCTGCTATCGATGTTTCAGGCCTGATCTTTCGTACCTCGTGTCTCTCTCGTGTCTCATTGGCTCTTCCTTGTGTGAAGCCCCTCAGTTCTGGACCGCTTGAACGCGCTGCTGGAACCCGGGGGCAGCCTGACCTTAAGCGAGCGCGGCGTAATCGACGGCACCACCCCCTGCGTCACACCCCACCCCAACTTCAGGTCGGCCCCCATCCTTCCGACCCCCAGCTGTATCTCCTGGATTCATTAAGAATGCAGTGATGAACTATCAGAAAAAACTACCAAGTAATTTTAAACAATATAAATAAATAAAACTTTATTAGTAAAAGCCTGAATTATATGCATTTTTTTTTTTTTTTTTTTAAACAAAAATGTGATTTTTAGTTAAGGAAAACAATACTGGTTAGTCACAGATTGTTGTGATTTTACATCTACCAATCAGCTGTATTTTTAGACTGTATGTTTACCATGATCTCGGCGTGCATCGCAAAGCGTGACGTGACCAGGCCTCGGCAATCGAGGAAAAAAAAATGAAGAGGCCGAAGGTTTATATCTGACCTGAGTGCAAACGTATTGGTGGATGTAATATTCAGACACCTTCCGTGGTCACCATGGCGACGAGGCCACTCTGCGCTGGCGGCTGCCCTCCAAACCACATCTCTGATCATCCTCTTTCCAGACTCTTCCTCACCATGGACCCGGCCCACGGCGAGATCTCCAGAGCCATGCGGAACCGCGGGGTGGAGATCTACATCCCCGGGGAGCACGAGGGCAGCGGCTGGGACCTTCTGGACCTGAAGACCATGCTGCAGGCCGCCGGCGTGACCGGGGACTGTGTGGGCGACCTGCTCATCACCATCCACACGGAGGTCAAAGCTGCCATTTGGGGTCAGCTGTCTAAAATAATGTACGTGTTTGGTTCCCTGAACGCGGCTGTGGGTGTGAAGCTCAGCCCGTGGGTCTTTCTTCCTCTGTCCAGATTCTCCAGCCTCTTCACTTACCTCTCTGCTCCACGTCGCCGCCCTGCTGTCCAGCCAGTTGCAGCGTGGGATGGACCTCCTCAGCTCTGTGGAACAGGGCTGTGTGGAGGTCTATTCCCAGAGCCAGCGCAGTGCTGCTAATCAGAAGGTACCCTGGGCGTGGGACACGGTTCAATGTGGGCTGGACTCCAACATCAGCTCTAAGTTCTTACATGCTGTCCGGTGGAAGCACCTCCTCTTACCAAAAATCATGATGCGGTCACTCAAGATAATCCACAAAATTTGTAGTGAGCAGTTTAATAGGAACAATTTTCTTCTACCGAATTCCACACACCAATCGTATCGCTGCGCAGAAGATTTTGCCGGAGTGCTCGCGCTTGTATCCGGTGTTTCACATGTGGGCTGAGATTTTAGATATTCCACTGCATTTAAGTTGAAACGTGGTTAGAAAGTGTGCAAGTCCCATAAACCCATGATCTCAAGAAAGTGGACCAACAAGGCTGACTGTGATTTCAGCAAGCGCTGGAGATCATCGAGAAGCACCTGTCTGCCCTGGACGTGGACAGCTGGGGGCGCCGGCTGCTCTGTGCCGGGGTCTGGCCTGACCGGCTCCCCCCCGCCCTGCTCTCTGCGGAGGATTCCTGCTTCTCTGCCGTCCTGAGAGACGGCCAGGTGCTGCTCTTCTGCCTGAACGCTCTCAGCCTGCAGGGGGAGAGGTGAGAAAGATCACGTGCTGGGCTGGGCTAGGAGGCTCCGTGCGCCAGTACGTGTTTAGGTCCAGGCCCATGTCGTGTGGCACTGTTTTCCCTGTGTATGGTAAAGGGCAACGGGCAGCATAGTGGCCAGGAACACAACAGGGACGTTGCTGGTTTGAGTGCCAGCAGCTCTTATAGAGTAAGCTGAATTACTCCTGAGAGAAAGCAGTATAGTTTACCACCTATGGTAACAGCTATTAGTATTCCATACTAGTATACTAATAATACTGAGAGTAACAGGGAGTCGGCAGCTGGGCGGCTTTGTGACTTGGCCTCCACATGTGTTTGTGTGAAGGAGTCGTCCTCTGACGCTGAGTGACCTGCAGAGGGCGCTGCAGTGCGGCTCGTCCCTGGATGGTCAGGTGTTCGCCGGTGCCGGGGAGGAGGAGGGGGCCGCGGTCACCCTCCGCCTGCTGCCCACAGCCGTCAAGCTGGTGACGGAGAGGGCGTCGCACGGGGACTGGGTGCTGCGGAGTAGCTGGCTCTCACACCTCTCCAAGAGCTACAGCGCCGTTCCAGGTAGGTCCTGCCCCCACAGGTCGAAGGCTGTCGCAGTTCTGGCGGGACGGGCGGCCTCGTGCATCTTTGACGCCGGTTCTCGGGCCCGTTCCCCTCTGTAGACACAGCGCTTGTCCGCCTGGAGGCAGGAACTCGGGCCCTGAAGGCCGTGTTCTGCAGCAAGCTGACCGAAAAGGGCAAGAACCTGACCGAGCTCCTGCAGCCTCACAGCACAGGTACCCCCCCGCCCCCATGATGTCACAGGACACAGCATCCCCACCACACCTTGGCCAGAGCTTAACTGGACGGCGCTGGTCTCGTTCCTGTCTCCATGCAGATGATTACCGCATTCTGGTGGACATGCGCTGGAATAAGCAGTACCTGGACATTTTAGCCAACACCTGCAGCTTTGAGGACGAGGACCGTTACATGGAGTTCATGGACGCCCTGAACGCCGTGGCTAACAGGTGGGTGCCGGCGGACGGGACGGCCTTGCCCCCCTGTCCAAAATGTAAAGATGCCCCACTTACCTGGGTGGGCAGTCAGTCCTAAACTACAGCAGGGGGTCTTAACTGGATGTTTACAAAGTAAAGTGCGCAGATGGAAGAGTTACACAAAAATACACCACAGCTAGGCTAAAAGAACAAACAAAACACTGATTATAAAAGCAAAACGACGAAGCAACACATTGTTAGTCTATTCAGACACCAAAGAGGAAAACACCACAAAACTGGAAATAGTCACGATACCATCTGGTCCTGTGAAATTATTAATCAGTAAAGCAATTGACCAATAAACCAAGAAATCCATAACGCATACCAGAGGCTGAGAACCACATGGTCTCACCACAATCCGGTGTAAAAATATCAGACCTGAGTATGAATGACTTTAGTACCACGGTATAGAGGATCGAGCTGCAGAAGCGGGATGTAACCTTCAGCACGGCTCTGCAGGATAATCCTGCTGACGGACCGGGAGGAACAGGCCGCTGTAGGTGTGTCCACCATGAAGACCACGCCCCACAACAGCGTCCTCAGGCTGGCCTCCGCCTTCTCCAAAGGTACGGGGCCTCCTCCAGGCACGGGACCCTCCGCTGGCGGGCTCTGCCGCGGCCCGGTAACGCCGCGTACGGCCTGGGCTCGGCTGGGGTGCGGTAACGCCGCGTACGGCCTGGGCTCGGCTGGGGTGCGGTAACGCCGCGTACGGCCTGGGCTCGGCTGGGGTGCGGTAACGCCGCGTACGGCCTGGGCTCGGCTGGGGTGCGGTAACGCCGCGTACGGCCTGGGCTCGGCTGGGGTGCGGTAACGCCGCGTACGGCCTGGGCTCGGCTGGGGTGCGGTAACGCCGCGTACGGCCTGGGCTCGGCTGGGGTGCGGTAACGCCGCGTACGGCCTGGGCTCGGCTGGGGTGCGGTAACGCCGCGTACGGCCTGGGCTCGGCTGGGGTGCGGTAACGCCGCGGTGTTTTGGGTATATCAATGTATTTTGAAATTTTAGTGAATGTGCGGCGAAATTACTCTGTCACCCTGCTAAGTCTTATCGTGGGGGACCGAATGAATTTTATCGGCAAGATTTCCAAATAGCGTAGCGCTGCTTTGGAAGATGCTGTCAGGAAGCCGTGTGACGCGGTGTGACAGTGTGAGATCAGATCGCGCCCAAACCTCACCCTGCCGTTTTAGTGATGATATTCACATATGAGTAACTGCTTAGCAGGTGTCACCACTCTGATGTATGTTTATCGCACCTGTGCTTAGCTGTTAAGTGGTGTGATGTTTGCTGCGTCCTTTATATCACCGGGGACTTCTGTGATTGGGCAGTTTTGGGACTGCCCCACTGAGAGCCTGTAATTAGATTGTATTGAATGGCTGGGTGTTTACTTGCTGTTACAGCTGCCAGCAGGGCGGCGACGTAGTTAAGATCACAGGCCACTCCTGTTGATTGCTGTCACAGAGGCGGCCGCTGTTCCCTTTAGCTGGGACCAGAGTTTTGCTGGTAAAATGGTGAAAATGGGTTTGAGGTTAATGTAAAGATGCTAATAATGTATGAACCAATGTGCCAAAAGGGAGGGTGGACTTTGGGCACCTGCCGCTGCCCGTTCTGGCCCACCTGCGCACCTTCTTCGAGCTGTGGGACTCCTTCGTGCTCCAGGCTGTGCAGACGGGGCAGCCCTACATCTCGGACCACCTGATGTTCGAGGTCAGTCAGACTTGGCCGTAAGCCGTTTCTCTGGCAAAGACATGCGCTGAAATGCACGGGCTCTGACCCGGGTCTCTGCTCCACCCGGGTACCCGGCACGGGCTCTGATCCGGGTCTCCGGTTTCCCTCCCACTGCGCCCCTAGGTGCTGCAGCTCCTGCGATGGCGGGACCGCTTCTGGGACGTGAGCGGCTCCCTGACCGCCGACCCGAAGGCGATATCCATCCTGTCCCTGCACTGGCACTGGGTGCAGAAACACCTCCTGTCCAGGCTGCCCCAGCTGCTGCTGGGGGATCCCGGGTAAGAGTGACCCCCCCCCCCCCCCCCCGCCTCTGTCCTGTTTAAACTCACACTGCTGCTGTTAGGGGCTGTTTGAAGCCAGTAGAGATGGTGTCTTGGGCATTTTAAACCTTGTAAGCATCACTTAGCTGTATGTGCTGTTCATGTGGTGCTTGTATGTTGCTCTGCTTTGGCAAACGAACACGTCTATTTCCCAGCTGTCAGCCAGAACTGCAGGCGGTATCCACGGCGATCCAGAACTGCTTATCCAGCCCGGGTCTGGTGGCCCCCGCTCTGAAGAGCATCCAGAAGGCACTGGGAAAGCTGTTACCTTATAAGGTAATGGGCCGCCTGTTAATGGCTTCCCATCTATGGGATGTCTGTCGCCGCTGGAGTGTGAGACACTGCAATCCCGCCCCGCAGCTGCAGACTGTCGCCGAATACGCCGCCCAGCTGGGGGGGCTCTGCAAGGCCCTGGACCTGAGCGACCTTCGGCTAGATGGCAGCCGGCCTATCGGGGCACAGGAGCTGGCCCGCCTTCGCAGTGCCGCGCTGGGGGCGGACGCCCGGGGGGGCCTGGTGCAGGCCTGGGGCCTGATCTTTCAGGCCAATCACCAGCTGCAGCCACAGCATTCTGGTACATTCCTTTCAGTTCATCCCCAGATGAATTTGCTCCGCTATACTGCCCCACGAAGGCAAATCACAGCAACTGCACTGATACTGACACTGAGAAAAAGGGCTTCAGTCTTTTGACTGTCGCCCCCTATGTGTGGGCTGTGTTACTGCGTGGCTGTCGCCCCCTATGTGTGGGCTGTGTTACTGCGTGGCTGTCGCCCCCTATGTGTGGGCTGTGTTACTGCGTGGCTGTCGCCCCCTATGTGTGGGCTGTGTTACTGCGTGGCTGTCACCCCGTATGTGTGGGCTGTGTTACTGCGTGGCTGTCGCCCCCTATGTGTGGGCTGTGTTACTGCGTGGCTGTCGCCCCCTATGTGTGGGCTGTGTTACTGCGTGGCTGTCACCCTCTTAACGGCTCTCCCCTGATGGCAGGTGTGGTGGAGCGTCTGGTGACCTGTGTGGAGCGGCAGCGGAGTATCCTGGCCTCGCTGGGCCTTCCCAGCCACGTGCCAGGCGAGGGGGGCCTCGGGGCCCCTCCCAGTGAGGAGCTCCTACGCCACGTGTCCCGCCAGGGGCAGCTATGGCCGCTGCTGGAGGAGCTGGGCTTGCTGAGCCAGCTGAGGCTGACTGCGCTCCTGCTGCAGCTGCCACACGGGTACGCTGGCGCTGGGCTTCACGGGCATGGGGGGGGCGGGCACAGGGGCCGGGCACAGGGGGGGGTCACAGGGGCCGGGGTCACAGGGGGGTGGGTAGGGTGGGGCTTCTGTGGGTGGGTGGGGCATCACCCTTATGTGAGGCAGATTTACCCCGCAAACGTTCAGGGTATGCGTATCTCCAGTAGGGTGTAAGTCCAGATCGACGACAGGGTGCCATGGTGTCTCAGTGGGTATCAATGTGTCTCTTCACACCTTCACTGTGGGAGTGTTTGATCTCCATCCCTCCCACTCTATGTGGAATTTAACCGTTTTGCCTATGTAGCATGGAATTCTGGGTACTCTGGTTTTTCTCCTGCATTTTGAAAGCTTGTGGTTAAACTGATTGACATTTCTACTTTGCCCATTGTGTCTGTCTGTCCTGCATCGTACCGACACGGCACTGACGGTCCGTGCCCCGTCCTCCGTGCTCCCTGCCCACCGTGACTGTATCTCGCATGTGCTGTGCTGACCCTGCTTGTTTACTGCTCTTGCTTCTCAGTATGAAGGACTCGGTGGGCAGTTTGTCTCAGCGCTTCAGCCACCACCAGCGTTTCTGCCTGCAGTCTGCCACCACCGACGCCAGACGGCTCGCTCCCCTCTGGGCCCTCGCCAACTGTGAACGGGTCAGTCGCTGGACCCCTCTGCCGTCCCGCAGTCGGCTTACTCAGCCATTCGATCAGTTTCACTTGTATAATTTTGTGTGACTCAGCTTTAAGCTTCCACTAAGCTGTAATGTGTCCTCCCAGCCAGGGGAGGAGCTGCAGTTTGTGTTCTGCGAGCTGCTGTCTGAGACTCTGGATGCCTGCTGGACTAGCAGCGTGACCTCTGACCCTGAGCGCTGGCTGGATTGGAATCCCCTTCGTCCAGAAGAGCAGAAGATCAAGAAGACACTATTGAGTTCTGCAGACATGGTGTGTGTCGCGTTGTGTGTGTGTGTGTGTGTGTGTGTGTGTGTGTGTGTGTGTGTGTGTGTGTGCTTCCTGTTTCTATTACTATATAGCTATTTGACATGCATGGGAGCAAAACAATGTTGACGTCTGGCCATCTTCCAGGGCCCGGCGATGCTGGGTCGGGCTGTGTGGTCCCGGTGCGTGCAGGGGGTCCTGACCGGCACTGAGGCGGGGGCAGCCTGGGACGCCTCAGGCTGCTCTCTGCTCTCCTCCTCCCGGGTCACCCTGGGGGAGTGGAGGGAGAGGATGGTGCAGCTACAGGAGCTCAGCGCCTTGCTGTGGGACAACATGGGCCTGACTGCGCAGACGAGCTTCAGGTAAGCGGCCCGCTGGCACCAGACAGCTTAGAATAAAGGTTTAAATGGTGCAGTCACTGACGCTGGCCCCTCCCTCTGACAGGAGCGCAGACCACAGGCTGCAGGGCTTGGTGCTGCGCCGGTTACTGCAGTCGCTGACAGAGATACTGCCCCCTGGTGTCCAGGAGGTCTACACAGAGCACTGTGAGCTCCTGACTGAGGGGGTGGAGCCTGTAGGAGCCGCACAGGAAGTACTGGCCTCACTGCAGGTGGCGCCGGCACACACCCTGCCCGAGGGCTTTGTTGCCACGGCAGCGACCTGCCTGCAGGAATATGCGCAGAACTGCGGCAAGGAGCCAGTGCAGCTGGCCCGGTCCGGCGTGTTCTGGGTCAGTATGGGCTTGCTGCAGATCCAGCTGTGGATGCCCCAGACCATCTTCGACCCGGCGCTGAAGCGGGCTTACAAACTCCGCTACGGCCAGGAGGAGGTGGGTGCCATGTCACTGCCAGCTGGGGGGGGGGGTGCCATGTCACTGCCATCTGCTGGGGGGGTGCATCCGAGGGGCCCATGCCCCAAGAAAGATGAGGTGTGCAGTAAAATGGCAGCACTGCATCACAGAAAAGAGACACAGAGAAATGGGTCTGGCCAGTGGAGACGTACCACCTTAAGAATTGGGTCCAGTAACTGGAGAACTACCAGCATGAATCTTGGTTTTAGTAATTGAAGAATTACCACCTTAAAAAGGAATATTGTGCTTAGTAATTGGGGAATTACCACATTAAAAAAGAATATTGTGCTTAGTAATTGGGGAATTACCACCTTAAAAAAGAATATTGTGCTTAGTAATTGGGGAATTACCACCTTTAAAAAGGAATATTGGGATTAGTAATTGGAGAATTACCACCTTATATATATATATATATAGAATATTGGGTCCAGCGATTCAGCAAAGAAAACTTTGTTATAAAACACCAACGGAATCCAGGCCAAACAAATCCCTACTCTGCCCGTCATTTGTTCTGCTTTCTCTCTGCAGCCAAGCCGGCTCTTGTATAAGTCAGAATCCCTTTGAGTCTTGCTTTGCTGTGACTCCTGACTGTGACTCTCTCCCCCGTGCCTCAGCTCGCGCTGCTGGAGGAGGAATGGAAGGCCCGCAGCCTGTCTTCTCAGCTGCTCACTGGGGCCGAACTGGAAGAGAGCAGCGCCACCGACTGCTTCCAGCACCCCCGCGTCCGGTGCGTGTCGCCCCCCCCCGCGCCAGTCTGTAGGCCGTCCGGACTCCCGGAGTCACAGTCCCCGGCAGCGGTGACTAACGATGCCAGTCTCCGTGGTTTCAGGTACCTTTGGATCCGCATGCAGAGGGTGAAGGAGCAGATCAGCGAGCTGTCCCGCAAGCAGGCCTTCCGTCCCGGCGAATCGCAGTACGGCCGGCTGCACCAGGAGCTGCAGCACTACCTGGGCAGCATCGGGCGGCCTGCCGCCATCCAGGCCCTGCTAGGCCGGCTGCTGGAGGCCCTGCAGGGGCCCGGGGCCCAGCCGGGGCTGCTGAGAGAGGAGCAGGTGTGGCAGGCCTCGCAGCAGAGCTTCCTGCAGAGGCTGCTGGCTGAGTACCCGCTGTACCCGGACGTGGTGCGCCCCCTACGGGCCGGCATCCTGCAGCTACAGCACGGCATGCGGCTAGTGGCGTCAGAGCTGTCGGCCTCGTCGGCGCGCGCCCCCGGCCTGGCCGGCCTTCTCTCCTGCCTGCTGGCCCTCCCCTCGCCGTCCCCTGACCTCCCCTCGTACCTGGCCCGCGCGGACCGCCTCTGCTCCCGGTCCTGCCTGGACGTCCTGCGGGCCCTGGCCAGGCGGCTGCCCGAGACGGAGGCCCCCGAGGCCGGCCTGCCGCAGCCGGCCGGCCTGCTGCTCAGCGCCCTGCTTTCCGTGCAGAGCCATGTCCTCGCCGCCGGCCGGCTGGACCCCACCGCCTGCTGCCTCCTCCGGCACGTCTGCCAGGTAAGCGTGCGGGGCGGGCAGAGTGCCAGGCACGGTGTGGGCATCCGTACGGCACACGGAGAGGGCGGAATGACTGGGGTTTCTCCAGGTCCACGTGGAATTAAGCCCAAGCTCAAAGATGCATTTTAAGTGAATCGATGTCTTTAAATTTGCCCGAGAGAGTGATTGAGAGTGAGACTGACGAGTTTCAGAAGAGAGTTCTTTGTTTCTGACCATTTTGTAATCACACCCACAATTGCTGATGCTCCAGATACTCAACTAGTCCAAAGGAGGCCAGTTTTATTGCTTCTTTAGTCAGCAGAACAATATTCATCTGAGCTAACATAATTATAAAAGGGTTTCTAATAATCGGTTAACCTTTTCAAATGATAAACTTGCATTAGCAAACACAACATTCCACTGGAACACAGGACTAATTGCTGCTGATAATGGGCCTCTGTACACCTATGTAGATATTCCATTAAAAACAGCCATTTCCAGCCATGATGCTCATTTACAGCGTTAACAATGTCTACACAGTATTTATGATCAATCTGATGTTATTTAAATGGAAATGTTTTTTTCCAAAAGCATGGAAATTTCTAGGTACCTCAAAGTTTGGATTGGTTGTGTGTGCGTGTGCATGCATGCGTGTGCGTGCGTGTGTGCGTGCGTGCGTGCGTGTGTGCGTGTGTGTGTGCGTGTGTGTGCGTGTGCGTGCGTACACCCTGAGATGGGCTGGACTGTCTCATTCCTTGTCAGACTCCGCCCTGATTGTTGCTGATCAGCGCCCTGTTTTCCCAGCGTGAACTCGGAGTGCACGTCATCTACATTGTTATGTTTGTTATGTGAGCGTGAAAGTTATCACCCCCCACAGGCGCTGGTGAACGAGTGGGACGAGCAGGAGCGACGCAGGAGGGAGAGGGAGCAGGAGGAGGACAGCCTGTACCGCAGCCGGCTGCACGGCACGGGCCTGAGCGAGGAGCAGCAGGAGGAGAGAGACTTCCGGGGCGCGTTCCCGCAGTACGACCAGGTGACGGCGGCGCCACGCGGGGCTGCGGGGGGGGTCGCGATAAACCCACCCTGGGTGTAATACATCATATTTAATAGGCCACACAGATATCCCAGCTGCCATCTGTCTTGGCGGTTCGGGCCACATGCCGCCAGTCCGCTCTCTTATATCGCTTTTATTTAGCCACACTTTTATGCAGAGTGATGAACAGACACTCCCTGCCTTACGATGCTCCATCTTATGATATTTTGACTTCTAAGTATGTTTAAGGTAGGCTAGGCTAGGCTAGGCTGTGATGTTTGTTAGGTTAGATGTACTGTCTTAAAATGCATTTTCGCTTATTGTAACGTAAAACCATCGTTACCCAGGGAGATTTGAGAAGCGGGCTCACACAGTCCATCAGGGGTCGGGAGTTAAGGGCCCAATGGTGACATCGCTCTGTGACCTTGGGGTTCGAACCGGCGACCTTCTGGTCATGAGAAGGCATAGAGCCGCACATATGTCTATGTTATGGACAAACTGAAAAGCTTAGCAGCACGATAACAGTAACTGTGGCCGTTTTGGACACGGCAGACCCCCCTACCCCCCCGCATCTTCCTCGGAGGCTGGTCTGGTGTCTCATGGGGCCCCCCTGCTCCCACTAAAGCTGCCGTCCCGCCACTCCTACCCCCAGGACTTTGCTGACATCGTCTCGGAGCCTAGGCTGGAGGAGCCGGAGGGGGATGTGGGTCACATGGGGGCTGCCCCCCCCCAGCCCGGCGAGCCTGGCCCCATCTCGGAGGCCTGCATGCGCGCCGTCGTGCGAGTGCACCAGCGGCTCTGTCTCGGCTACTCCCAGTCGCTCTGGTACCGGGGCAGATCCCCGACGACCAATCACGCCGAAGAACACATCGGCGCTCTGATATCGGCCTATCGGATTTCAGCGCCTGTGATTTCACACTTCTATCACCTAATGGGTGGGTTGCACGTATTACATGGATAATATTGCTTTGAATTTTTTAAATTAATTTATATTGCTGCAGATGTGTATCACTAAACCAGCAGCACAAACTGACTGGTGTCAAATAATTGTGGATGATAATGCACATGGTCTTCCGGGAGTTTGACTTCCTGTTCCTGCCTGTCCACTTCCTGCTTCTCCTCCTTGCCCCTCTTGCCTTTTTTTTTTTGCATGTTTTTGGAGGGAGAAGCTCTATACAGAAATAAATTAAATACGTAAGACCTTCAATGCCTTTGTGGTTATAGACGGACTTACCATGTCTGCTTCCTCACAGACTCTGAGATGGACCAGAAGCTTGTTGGTTCTCAGCTCCTCCTCAGCACCCTCCTCCAGAACACGGTGCGGGGCTCCGGTGGGGAGGGCGCCCCCTGTCTGCACACCGACGGGCCTTACGATTTCTACCAGCACCCCAACATGAGCGAAGTGCGCCAGTGCTTACCAGTCCTGGAGCAGGTGGCCGCAGCAGTCCGACAGCGGCTGGAGGAGTGGCCAGAACACCCCGCCCTCATGCAGGTGCGGCAAAGTGCATGCTGGGATATGTAGGAAGATGCATTTTTATGGTGACAAAAATCACTGGCTTGAGTTTTACCCTCAGTGGGTCTCTTACTGAAACTGGACTTCTGTGTATAGAGCGGTGACAAGTGTACAACGTTGTGCGCTTGTGAAATTAAGCTGTCTTTGATCTCTGCCTGATCCAGCTAATGGTGGTAATCGAGCGAATCCTGGCCTTCGGTCTGTCCAGTCCTCTGGCCAAGTTCCTCAGCGGGCTGGAGATCCTGCTGCGTAAAGCCCAGGTGAGGCGTCGCGTAACAGACTGCTGTGGCGTTGGCGGGGTCGACAGGCCGGGCCCCATTGGCCGCTGCGGGGTCGGCAGGCCGGGCCCCATTGGTCGCTGCGGGGTCGGCAGGCCGGGCCCCATTGGCCGCTGCGGGGTCGGCAGGCCGGGCCCCATTGGCCGCTGCGGGGATGCTAACTGTGTACAGACAGGAGTGTGTCAGTCCAGAGGGCAGAATGAGGCTGTGGCGCTAGGGGGCGCTGTGGAGCTGTCCTCAAGTCTGCCCTGTGTCTTACCACCCCTCAGGACTGGGAGGACAACGCCAGCCGCACCGTGTCGCTCGGGGCAGAGCTGGGGGCCGTCACCCAGCTAATCATTCAGTGGCGCAAGCTGGAGCTGAAGTAAGACTGGAAGCAGGGCATGATGGGAAATCCTGTGGGGCTCAGGGGGCGGTATAGCGAGAGTCAGGTGACTCCTTACATTCAGTGCACCTTCATAATGCATTCATAGAACATTCATAAGCAGCATATAAGTACACCTTAACATCCTAACGCACCTTAACACCTTTAATATACATTCATAAGAAACATTATATGATTATACAATTATAATGTTTGTTATTGTCATGTTTAATAATATATATTAAAGCTGTTAAGATATGTTTGGATCTTAAGGTATTCTTGCTGCTTATGAATGTTCTATGAATGCATTATGAAGGTGCAGTGAATGTAAAAGCGTTATTGAATCTGATTAATGTGTGAATAAAGGTAGATAGTTGGGCTGGATTAGAACTGGATTCTTGGACCTTTCATATCGGGGGGGTCGTTGAGTTTCCCGTTTGAACGATGGCTGTCACCTTGGCTCCCTCAGCTGCTGGTCCAGCAGCCTGGACAACGCCCTGCAGCGTCACGCGGAGAAGTCCACGAAGCACTGGTTCTCCATCTACCAGCTGACGGAGAAGCATCTGCAGGAGCACGGATCCGACACCGCAACAGGCAAGGGCCCCTCTGACCGTGTGTGTCAGTGTGACCAGAAATGATCTTGGTCCCCCTGAGGTCTTCATTGACTACCCAGATTAGGGTAATGATGAGTAGGTGTCATGAACATACACCTGATTCAAAGGTCTCCCCCAATTCAAAAAGTGTGACATGCCAGTAGAACACAAACCCAAAGTCCTATAAGATCGAGACCCATTTTTCAGACTGCTGTTCTTCTCCCCCCCAGCAGGAGGCGATGTAGAGAGCCTGTCCATCTCGTCCATGTCCTCCACGCTTCAGGCCTTCATAGAGGGCTCCACGCTGGGAGAATTCCACACACGCCTGATCATGCTGCTCACCTTCCACTGCCACCTGCTGGTGGCCCCTGCACAGGACACTCAAGGTGGGCGATGTCGCTCAGGGTTCCCTCTGCGCCCCTGTATGTACAGAACATCACTCCAGGATAGTCATGTGCTTTGAAAGTAGCCTTTTGACATTCCACAGCTAAATATTAATGTATCTGCCCTTGCAGCTCCACTGGTCAGCCTCTTCTGGAATCTGTACAAGTATTACAGCCAGTTCTCAGAGAGCGTGCAGGCAAAAATCACACAGCTGCGGCAGCCTATTGAGAAGGAGCTCAAGGTGGGTGGACTTTTTTTTCATGGATGTTTCCGGAAAGTTTTGTTTGCCGTCCGGGCCGTTCTTAACCATGCATGTTACCATCACCAGGACTTCGTCAAAATTTCCAGGTGGAACGACGTCAGCTTCTGGTCCATAAAGCAGTCTGTGGAGAAGACACACCGGTACGTTCCACTAGGCGCGTTTTCACAGTGTCTGACGGAGTCGTTGGCGCTCCTACCTGCTGTAACTGCACCCTCTGTGAATTCCTGAACCCAGGACCCTTTTCAAGTTTGTGAAGAAGTTTGAGGCCGTCCTGAACACTCCCTGCACCCCAGAGCTGGTGCAGCGGGGTACCAACGCCAGTCTGGATCCCAGCGTGGACCCCAGCTCAGAAGAGACGCCCCTCATTAGGATGCATAGTGCTCTCAAGGGCGCCCTCTCCAGGAAGGGCCAGGTACTGCAGGTACATTTTTTTCATTTGTCCAGTATAACAGCTTCCACATGAATGTGTAAGGTTTAAAAAAATCATAAAATTTGTCGATGGTCCCCTTTTCAGACTCTCCTAGTCTGTAGTATGACACTTGGAATGTCTCTATCTATCAGGTTGACAACTCTGAAGATGTGCTGCCTGGCCTCGACCCCTCGACCCTGCAGGGACGCCTGCCTCTCCTCACCAGGAAGATGAGGAAGATGTGCGTGCAGATGTTGGAGAAGAACCCTCTGCCAGAGCTGTCAGAAGATCTGGATCAGTTCACGGGTAAGGAATCAAGAGCAGCAGCACCTACGCTACAGAAGCCGGTTCTGAAGGTTGCCGTGGCTGCAGCCGTCTTTCAGCCCCTGATGAACGACCGTCTTCACCCCCAGCTGAGGTCATCAGGCATGTGCAGGAGCTGCAGAGCCTCTCTGTGAACCCGTCGGCGGAGAAGGAGAAGCAGAAGACGGAGGCGAAGCACATCCTCCAGCAGAAGCAGAGGGCGCTCTCCGACCTCTTCAAGATGCTGGCTAACATCGGTACGTGGCGTGAGAGCAGAGTCGTGAAGAGGCCGGGAGTCCCTGCGCTGACTCTGGCTGGGTGTCGTTCCTGTAGGCCTGTCGTACCGCAGAGGGCTGACGTGGGAGCGCACTGCCGGCCAGGAAGAGGTCCTGTGTCTGCAGCCGCTGGAGATGAGCGCCGCCCTGTCTGCGGTGCTGAGCAGCGCGGATGCGGAGCGGAGGTGAGGGGCGGTCCAGCAGGCGTCCTGCTGCGATATGGCCGCTTGTCTCGTCACGCTGACGCTTTAAATCGCGTCTGAATCGGGAGCTGAGATCTGGCTGGGGATTCCTGGCTGTCCCGGCTGACGGGCTCTTCGGGGGTCTGATGTTCTCCCCAGGCTGTTTGCGGAGATGTCGTCCGCGTGGGAAGGCTGTCAGAAATACTTCTACCGTTCGTGGGCGCGTCGGAACGCCCTGCAGACGGCCCTCCACAGCGCCGCCAAGGTGAGTGGGCGGTCTGGGCATCACGCCGCGTGCCCACGGAGGATGCCCGTCCCGCCCCGCGCCGCTGACGCGTCTCGCTCTGTGCAGGAGCTCGGCCTGGGCGCCATCCAGCGCTGCCGCGGATTCTCCAGCCACCTCTTCAGGCTGCTGCTCAAACAGAGGCGCCGTCTGGCTCAGCTCACGGAGCAGTGGGTCCACCTCAGGTACTGCGCCCCCCCCCCCCCCCCCCCCCCCCCCCCGGGTAGGGCCATGGCGGGCCCTAGGGAATGCCGGCTGCCCACCGTCATAATAAAAACGAAAAATGGGTTATTTTATTTTCTAAGCAGGAACATAGAAGTGGTGACCACTTCCAAAAATATAACTACCCCCCCCCTGTCAGAATTTTCTGCAGACACTGTCATGGAGGGAGCAGGAACTACTGCCAGCCTTTTTATTCAGGGATTCTGCGGGTCCTTTAATGTCGTCTAAGTCCAGTCCTACAAACGTCTTAAATCATCTTCAATGTGATTTTGACACGTCGCTGTTAAATGTGTGTTTGGGACAAATCAGTATTGATCAAGCGAAACTACACCTTCAAACCAGCGTGGAACCACTAACCACAAACTAGCCTGGTCAGATCTTATCCAGAAACCCTGTTATTCTTCCTCCCTGGCACACAGGCGGCTGATTGGATGTCTGGGGGATGTGCAGTCGCCGGCGGCCCAGGCGGGACGGGACGGGGGCCCCTTGCCCCCCCAGGACGCGCTGAGGGGCTGGGTGGACAGGGCTCACTCTCTGGCCATGCAGTGCACCGTCGCACTGGAGCAGCTGGCCCTGCTCCTGCAGTGCTGCCCCGAGACGACCCCGCAGGGCGAGGAGCCGCAGGGGGAGGGCTCCAGCGTGCGGCACAGCGCCCCCTTGAGGTACTCCTCGCCCTTAGACGCGGAGAGCTGCCCCCCCGGCTGCCGGATGAGGAGGGGCGACCCTGTCTGGGCGCAGGCCATGCAGACAGTCACAGGCATGCTGACTGACACCAAAGCTCTGAAAGCGGAGCTGGACGGACTGGTGCAGCAGTGCATTGTGGGAAAGCTGCAGAGCTGGTGAGTCAGCGTGCCGCCGTTACCGGAGGGACCACAGTTCTCAAATCTGATTGGTCAGATGGGTGTTGATTGAATGCCTTTAACTGCACAGGTGGTGCCAAGCAGGTGAA
The DNA here is from genome assembly GCF_048594095.1 of Paramormyrops kingsleyae. Classification (NCBI taxonomy): domain Eukaryota; kingdom Metazoa; phylum Chordata; class Actinopteri; order Osteoglossiformes; family Mormyridae; genus Paramormyrops; species Paramormyrops kingsleyae. The sequence goes on along the minus strand of NC_132815.1, from coordinate 3,066,809 downwards.
TGGCAGTCAATGCGAGACTATAGTCTTTAATACGACCTCACTTAAAATTCCAGCCATAGAAAACAATTTTAAATTAATGGAAACTAACTGGAAATGTTTAATCAGTGGCAGAGGAAAGTAGTTCTGACAAATACGTTTTCAGTTTGGAAACATAAAAATCATGCATTAAGGTACAACCGTGCATTATGCGGCTTTGCTGAGTCGGGCCTCTCCTTGGGTTCTGTAGGACCCAGTTTCAGGCGTGCTGCGTGGTCCTGGAGCGGCTCCGGATGGTGGTGGCCCGCATGCCGCCGGTGGAGCAGCTCTTCACGCCGGATGGCTGCTCCCAGCCGCTCCTGGCCTGTGGCCTGCAGTATGTGCGGGGCAAGGTGGAGGCGGCCCTGACAGAGTTCACTGCCTGGAAGGAGCAGCTACCGTGTCTGGACCTCACTCACCAAGGTGAGAGACTGACCCACAGGGGTGGGGCTTCACACAGGGGTGGGGCTTCATATAGGGGTGGGGCCTCACACGGATGGGGGCGGGGGCTCACACAGACAGGCATTTCTGATGCACACAGGAAATAGTGCCGTATTTCAGCAGGAAGCTCACGTCTCTCTGCTGCTCATTCCATTCCACTTCCAGGCCAACAGCAGCCCTTCTCACTAGAGTTCTCAGACCAGATGGAGAAAGTCATCAGTAAGGTGCTGTGTGCAGTACAGAGCCTGCTGAAGATGAAGGAGATGGACAGAGAGCAGCAAAGCACAGAGGCCGTCCAGGAGAGCAGATCAGGTGAGAAACACCCAGAGTACCAGAACCAGGTTAAAACAGAAGATGAGTCCCCTCTCCACATGCAGCCTGTATGCTAATGACATGGCGCTAAGAAGCCCGTAGGATGGCCTGTCATCAGAAGGTCAAGTTGTCATTTCCGATTTGAGCTGCAGAGGGTGAAGATGCCCCATCTGAGGATCTCCTGAAGACTGGCCACCTCACCAAACTTCTCGAGGAGGGCCTGAGTGTGGAGGTGTCGTCCCTCTCACTGCCGGACGTGAACGTGTCGGTGGGTCAGCTGCTGGAGCGGCTTGGTGCCCAGAGAGATGCCTGCTCTCCCTCTCAGCTCCAGGTGCCGTGCCAGCCGTCTTGCATGCGTCAGTAACAGTGTCACGCATTCGGGCCTTCGTGCCCTTTCCGGAAGCCCTTTCTGCTGTCCCACATTGCTGTTACACAATGACACGCCGGACCTGGCGAACACTGGCGGGATCCCGCTCCAGTCCGCAGTGCACACTTCTGCAGTCCGCAGTGCACACTTCTGCAGTCCGCAGTGCACACTTCTGCATCCCCTGCAGTCCGCAGTGCACACTTCTGCATCCCCTGCAGTCCGCAGTGCACACTTCTGCATCCCCTGCAGTCCGCAGTGCACACTTCTGCATCCCCTGCAGTCCGCAGTGCACACTTCCGCATCCCCTGCGGTCTGTGTGACGATATCTCTGCCATCTTCCCGTATGTGTCTGCGTGCAGGAGCTGAGCCAGGCGTGCGAGAGGCTGGGCCGCCTGCAGCCCCTCCTGGACACCTACTCGCAGGTGACACGCCACTACCTGGTGGTCGCCCTGGGAGCCCATAGGAGCAGCTCCAAGCTTCTCTGCGTCCTGGCCGGCATCTTCACGGAGCTGGCCCAGAAGGTATGCATGCGGGCACGGCCCACGCTCACCTCAGAGACCGCGGACATTAAGCATAAATATCAGTATCGTTCACCGTCTGACGTCATGTCCCCCTAGGCGCATGTCCCCTGTTGAGCCTGGAGCTCCGCTATAACGCATTTCACTGCATGTGAAAGACTAGAAATTTCTTTTGAGGTTTCCTGGAGCTTGAGGGAGACCCTTGAGGGCTGAAGAATTTAAAAAATGTTGAAAAGAAATGTTTACGTAATTTCATTTGCAGGAAAAAAAATTCATTGCTTTTTGTAAATAACAGCTTATTTGTCATTCGTCTCCAATATTTTTTTTGTAAATTGCTTGTTTTTTTTGTTTTTTTTTTAATTGAAAGGGAGAATCAAGCCTCCTGTATAGTGTTTATTAATTGTATAGTTGCCCTAACCCTGTGCCCTGCCGTGCGATCCAGGGCTTCTGTCTGCCCCAGGAGCTGATGGGGGGAGGGGACAGTGAGGGTGCCACCGAATTCCACGACTATGAGGGCGGGGGCATCGGCGAAGGGGAGGGCACCAAGGACGTCAGCGACAAGATCGAGAACGAGGAGCAGGTAAGGACTGCTGGGAGGGGGGCTTGGAATCTTCTGGATGCCGTGGTCCGTTGGTGCCTTTTAAAACTAAAAAAAAAAAAATGTCTGAAATAGGTAGAGGACACCTTCCAGGAAGGACAGGAGAAGGAGGAGGAGGAAGAACAGGCCAAGGGGGACATTAAAGAGGAGGACAATGCTATAGAGATGTCAGAGGACTTTGACGGGAAGATGCACGACGGAGAGCCTGGTCTGTATCGGAAACAGCGCCGTGTTCGGAGCAGGCAGTGCCATGTCATCAGAGACGGTTACCCGGCAACCTGGACTTTGTCTATGATGTCACAGGGGAGGACGACGACACGTCCGACAAAGAGGACGAGGAGGAGCTGGACAAGAAGATGGGGGACCTTGGAGAAGGCCAGGCGGACACCCTAGATGAGAGGATGTGGGGGGATGACGAGGATGACGACGACCTAGACGCCAGCGACAAGGAGGAAGAGTCCGGCCCGGGAATGGACCAGGTACGTATGCTTTCTAGGAACCCTGAGCTAGATATGCGGAATATGAGCTAGGTATCACGTTCCTGCATGCCTTGGATGGGCCAGGATGACGGCAGGACGGCTCTGCGCAGGCGCCTTGACTCTGAAGGTCTGTGCCGTTGCAGGGAGAATCACAGCTGGTGGCCAAGGATGATAATCTGGATGCTGGGGACCCTAACAAAGATGACAAGAAGAAGCAAAACAAAGATGAGAACCAGGATGACGCCGATGACGGAAAAGAGGAGATCCATGAGCAAATAGATGAGGTATCCAACATTTACCCCTGATCTTTTTAGATCCAAATTATACGCATCTGCGTGTATCCATCAAAGGGTGCGTGAGCCGCGTGTTGCTGAGCTGTGGCGGGACCCCGGGGCACTGATGGCATCTTCATCCTGTCCGTGACACAGCGGGAGTTCGACGAGAACGAGGTGGATCCCTACCATGGCAACCAGGAGAAGAAGGCGGAGGCAGAAGCCATGGAGCTGCCAGAGGACATGAACCTGGACCGGGAGGACGAGCAGGCTGGGGACGAGCCAGACGGCGAAGGTGAGGGGCGGAGCCAAGGAGAGGAGGACGTTTAGGGAGTGGGGGGGGGCGCCTGGTGTGGGAGATACTGAACCGGGAAGGAGCTGGGGGGCCCAGCATCAGTAACACCCCAGTGGGCAGGATGGGACCCTCGGTGAAAAGTTCATCCTTAATTTATATTATCTGTCTGTTTTCTATTTGATCTGTCAAGTCCTGGAAATCCAGCCCAGTACGAGAAGCTGAAAGGGTGTAAATCTCTTTATTTCCTGTTCCAGAAAACAACCCGTTTGACATAGACGAGATGGAGGTGGAGGAGAAAGAAGGGGAGGATGAGGGAGGGGAGGAAAAGCAGGGGGAGGGGGAAGAAGGAGAGGAGGAGCAAGACGGTGAGAAAGCAGGGGAGGCGACCCAGGAGGAGGACACGGCTGAAGAGCGGGATGAGGATGCGGAGCCAGCAGAGGGCGACAGAGAGCCTGACGCCGGTGAAACTGCTGAGGAAGAGGCGGAGAAGGAGAAAGACCAGGGACAAGAGGAGGGGAAAGAGGAGGACAAGGCCGTCCCTGCAGGCCAGGGCCAGCAGCCCCAGGTCTGCTTTAATCGCAAGCCCCCACCCCCGTAACCGAAACCCCCGGCCAAGTGACAGTGACAGTATTTCTCTTTCATTAAATGTTTTTCATTTTGACAAACTTTCACATTTTACTGCACTGCACAAAAGCTTATAGAGGTTTTACGTGATGCTAGTGGTGGTTTGGAAATTACTTGGTGCTGTGAGGTTTTAAACTGTCCGTTCCCCTCACAGGAGGAAGAGGATGGTGCAGAGGAGGATGAGAAAGATGCGGAGGCCGCAGAGAGAAAGGAGCACCATGCTGATGGACAGACTGGGGAGGAGAACATGCAGAGTGACACTGCCATGGAGCTGGCAGGAGAGGCCTCCCAAAGGGATGAGAGCAAGGAGGTACTCAGCCACACCTGCCTGGGAAAGGCTGCCAGCAGGCACAGAGACCAGCTGCACCTGTCTGTCTCTCTGCCTGTCTGTCTGTCTCTCTGCCTGTCTGTCTCTCTCTCTGCCTGTCTGTCTGTCTCTCTGTCTGTCTGTCTCTGTCTGTCTCTCTGCCTGTCTGTGTGTGTCTCTGCCTGTCTGTGTGTCTCTGCCTGTCTGTGTGTCTCTGCCTGTCTGTGTGTCTCTCGCCTGTCTGTGTGTCTCTCGCCTGTCTGTGTGTCTCTCGCCTGTCTGTGTGTCTCTCGCCTGTCTGTGTGTCTCTGCCTGTCTGTGTGTCTCTGCCTGTCTGTGTGTGTCTCTGCCTGTCTGTGTGTCTCTGCCTGCCTGTGTGTCTCTCGCCTGTCTGTCTCTCTCTGCCTGTCTACATCTGCTAGCCTGTCATTCTCTCTGCCTGTCTGCCTACCTGCCTGTCTGTCTCTCTCTGCCTGTCTTTCCATGGCAGCCGTTTGTTTGTAACGTGCCGTTTGCCTCATTTGTCGCTTTTAACGCCTGCCAAATAAAATAAACGTAAATGTGTTTCCTGACACTGACCTGAAGGGGGCGCTCTCTCTCCCTTCATTGTCCTTCAGGAGCATGGGATGGGGGCAGCAGACGCCAGCCAGGCAGAGGGACACGAGTCCAGGCTCATGGCACGGCTCTCCTCTCTGAAACAGACCCAGCAGCAGACACAGGCAGGCGCTTCATTCCCCGCAGAGTTCCTTTGCTGTCCATCTCCTGTCTTCTAGGCCAGTGTTTCTGAAGCCAGTCCTCCGGAACCCCGCAACCGGACAGTCCACGTTTTTGCTCTCTCCCAGCTCTCAGCCAATCAGGAACGCCAAATACCTGGTACAGGTGTGCTGGTAGCTGGGAAGGAACAAGAGCATGGACTGTCTGGGGGTCTCCGAGGCCTGGGTTCCGACACTCTGTTCTAGGCCGTCCCAGTGGGCGTGACTGAGTTCTGCGTTTATGACTTATTTCAGAGCTTCAAGAGGAAGCCGGGCCGGGCGGACAACGAGCGATCCATGGGCGACGACAGCGACCGGGTCAACAAGCGCCTGCGGACAGTGGACAGCAGAGAGGACAGGGAACAGGACCGGGCCCAGAACCAGGCTCAGCAGGAGTCGGACCTGTACCAGCACATCAAGGAGGGGGAGCAGAACCATGATGCCCAGACCTACGGTACCGAGCCCAACACTCAGAAATCCTCATGCACGGATAATAAATAACTGAAAAGTATAAGCCAGTTTGGATCATTGACTGTTAAGCAACCTTCCAGTTTATCCAGTACAGGGTCCTGATGAGCCTGTCAACACGTTGAGAGTCTTGAAGTCTTGAAATCTTTCAGAAGCAACTGTGGGATTCTGATCAGTTGTTTCTACCCTTGGCAGATGTGGCCAGTGCTGACCAGCAGAAACCAGCCGGATCCCAGTCGAAAGAGGAGCACGAGGAGGAGGAGGAGGAGGATGTCGGCATGGAGCTGGAGGAGCAGCAGGAGGACCTGCAGCTCATCGATTCCGAGGAACTAAAGCCAGAAAAGCTGGATTCGACCAGAACGTCACAGAAAGGTACCTGCGGCGGCTCTGACAGGAGGCGGGAATGCAGAGTGACACGGGTCACAGGAGTGAGGAGATCTTGTGTTTCCAGGTGTGGAAAACGGGAATGTAGAAGCTCAGAGACAGCGCGATGATGAGGAGGATGAAAAACGGTCGGAGGACACCGGGGATGATGAAGACGAGAAACGTCCAGAGAGAAGCTCCGAGTCCACCATCCACACTGTCCCGGAGCTGCTAACGGACACCTTGCAGGTACCTGGGCTGTGAAAGCTCATCATGAAGCTCAGCCCTAACGTCACCATGCAGGCATGCAGCACCTCCATCACAGAGATTCATACAGCCTTCAAGAACCCACCAGAAGAGCCCTCTGCTTTGTGTGCTTCTAGAAAGTACTTCTGTCCTCTGTCCTGTTAACCAGGATCATGTCTGTCTGTCTGTCCGTCTAACTGTCTGTCTGTCTGTGTCTCCCCCAGCTGCCGGTCAGAGATCCTGAGGTGCTGCGGAGGGAGCTGGAGCAGCAGCTGGAGGCCTGGCAGAAGCAGAGTCCTGCGACTCCGGAGGAGGTAACCCCACCTGGCGCAATGGGCGGGATCGGGATCCCACCAGGGGCCTGGAAGATCTCCCACGGGATCCCATAAGATCCCATTACACTGTCGATCACTGTACACGGTGATTCTCTGGCCTCCACCCTGAGGCCCAGAGAAGCTTCTGAAACACCGACCGCCTGCTGCCCTGTGTGGTTGATAGTACTGAACCTGTCCGAGTAGTTAGGTGTGTAATTGAGATCCGCCTTGTCAGATTTGTTGACGACCTCCTGTCTTCCTGCCCCCACCCCAGGAGGGCGCTGGCATGGCCATGTGGCAGCAGTACCAGCTGCTAACGGGCCCACTCTCCCAGCAGCTGTGCGAGCAGCTCCGACTCATTCTGGAACCTACGCAGGCCGCCAAACTCAAGTGAGTGCCGGTGCTGGGACGTGGGGCCCTGGGACGTGGGGCCCTGGGACGTGGGGGGCCCCGGGACAGGGGGGCCCCGGGACGGGGGCCGAGCCGCCCCTTGCGGTAACACTTCCTTTTTCGGTGGCAGGGGTGATTTCCGCACCGGCAAGCGGCTGAACATGCGAAAGGTGATCCCCTACATCGCCAGCCAGTTCCGCAAGGATAAAATCTGGCTGAGGAGGACGAAGCCCAGCAAGAGGGAATATCAGATCTGCTTGGCCATGGACGACTCCTCCAGTATGATAGACAACCACTCGAAGCAGGTAGTCCGACTTTAAACGGAAACGAGGCAGAACCTGTGGGTGGAGAAGTCACTGGGTGTCTCGTTGCCTTGGCATTGGGTGACCATTTCTCAGGAGTGGTCAGTCTGTGAGAATCTGAGGTGTTTTTATGCAACAAAGTTGAATGTTGGTGGAATGGCCTTCTTCGGCTAACCCCTTGGGTTCCTCTCCCCCGTGTCGAGCAGCTGGCTTTTGAGTCCTTGTCTGTGATCGTTGGCGCCCTCACGCTGCTGGAGGCGGGACAGGTGTCCGTGTGCAGGTGAGTCTTTAAGATCCACCGCAAGGTCACTTCAGACCCTGGCTGAGATCCTCCGAGCTGCTAAAGGTCGCCTTTCCTTCCAGCTTTGGGGAGACCGTTCAACTGCTCCACCCCTTCCACCAACAATTCAGTGACCAATCAGGAGCCAGGATACTAAGGCTGTGTCAGTTTCAGCAGAAGAAAACCAGAATAGCCCAGGTAAGAACAGTCATGTAGTTTGATGACGCAGGCCAATCGTCCTGTCTGCATTTAACACAAGTGATCCCACTTATGAATTTAATGTAACGTTGAGTTCCTCTCTTTATCTAGTTTCTGGAAAGTTCTGCCAGCATGTTTTATTCGGCACGGCAGCACACCAACGCTTCAGGTGCCACAGGTGAGCTTCAGGTGGTTGAGCCGCAGTCGCACAGAGCCGCAAGTGACCGAACGCGTGAAGAGGTGTACCTCCCTCTCTCGTGTGACCTGGTCGTTTGCAGCACCTCTCATTTACAGAGGCCCTTTTATGGACGGACGTGGCTGGTCTGATGGAGACCTCACGCCGTCCTCTGCTTTGTGTGATGTGGATGGGTGTGGCTAGTGTGACGGACACCTCACGCCGTCCTCTGCTTTGTGTGATGTGGACGGACGTGGCTGGTCTGACGGAGACCTCATGCCGTCCTCTGCTTTGTGTGATGTGGATGGGTGTGGCTAGTGTGACGGACACCTCACGCCGTCCTCTGCTTTGTGTGATGTGGATGGGTGTGGCTAGTGTGACGGACACCTCACGCCGTCCTCTGCTTTGTGTGATGTGGACGGACGTGGCTGGTCTGACGGAGACCTCATGCCGTCCTCTGCTTTGTGTGATGTGGATGGGTGTGGCTAGTGTGACGGACACCTCACGCCGTCCTCTGCTTTGTGTGATGTGGACGGACGTGGCTGGTCTGACGGAGACCTCACGCCGTCCTCTGCTTTGTGTGATGTGGACGGACGTGGCTAGTGTGACGGACACCTCACGCCGTCCTCTGCTTTGTGTGATGTGGACGGACGTGGCTAGTGTAACGGACACCTCACGCCGTCCTCTGCTTTGTGTGATGTGGACGGACGTGGCTGGTCTGACGGAGACCTCACGCCGTCCTCTGCTTTGTGTGATGTGGACGGACGTGGCTGGTCTGACGGAGACCTCACGCCGTCCTCTGCTTTGTGTGATGTGAACGGACGTGGCTGGTCTGACGGAGACCTCACGCCGTCCTCTGCTTTGTGTGATGTGGATGGGTGTGGCTAGTGTGACGGAGACCTCACGCCGTCCTCTGCTTTGTGTGATGTGGATGGGTGTGGCTGGTCTGACAGAGACCTCACGCCTTCCTCTGCTTTGTGTGATGTGGATGGGTGTGGCTAGTCTGACGGAGACCTCACGCCTTCCTCTGCTTTGTGTGATGTGGACGGACGCGGCTGGTCTGACGGAGACCTCACGCCGTCCTCTGCTTTGTGTGATGTGGACGGACGTGGCTGGTCTGACGGAGACCTCACGCCTTCCTCTGCTTTGTGTGATGTGGATGGGTGTGGCTAGTCTGACGGAGACCTCACGCCTTCCTCTGCTTTGTGTGATGTGGACGGACGCGGCTGGTCTGACGGAGACCTCACGCCGTCCTCTGCTTTGTGTGATGTGGATGGGTGTGGCTAGTCTGACGGAGACCTCACGCCTTCCTCTGCTTTGTGTGATGTGGACGGACGCGGCTGGTCTGACGGAGACCTCACGCCGTCCTCTGCTTTGTGTGATGTGGATGGGTGTGGCTAGTGTGACGGAGACCTCACGCCGTCCTCTGCTTTGTGTGATGTGGACGGACGTGGCTGGTCTGACGGAGACCTCACGCCTTCCTCTGCTTTGTGTGATGTGGATGGGTGTGGCTAGTCTGACGGAGACCTCACGCCTTCCTCTGCTTTGTGTGATGTGGACGGACGTGGCTGGTCTGACGGAGACCTCACGCCTTCCTCTGCTTTGTGTGATGTGGATGGGTGTGGCTAGTCTGACGGAGACCTCACGCCTTCCTCTGCTTTGTGTGATGTGGACGGACGTGGCTGGTCTGACGGAGACCTCACGCCGTCCTCTGCTTTGTGTGATGCTTGTACAGTTGGGTACTTAGGAAAGCTGTAACTCTTTTGGGAGATTCACCGCACAGCTGGCTGAGATTATATGGAGAATGAACTGGAGCCGCATTGACTGTATTGTCAGCTGTCTGGGGGGGGGGGGGGTGTCTTTGGCCTCCTTGTACCCAAAGAACAACAAACAAGCCCTTAGTGTGTCAGTGAGAAGGCCGATGGGGGAGGGGGGGAGCAGAGAGCGGGGGCACAGTCCGCGTCCTTCAAAGCCAGCGTGTCGCTCTGAGCTCCGCCATTGATGCACCACAGCATGGCTTCAGGTTGGCCTCCAGTATCAGGTTCCCCCCTCATCCTGTTACCCCCCCACCACCCACCCGCTGACCACAGCGAAAACCGGGAAAACAGGTCGCCCCCGGCAGGGCTGGACATACAAAACGGGCTGAAGAAATAAAACCGTCTGCTAGGACCGAGATTTCGTGAGACCAGTATTCACCCGAGACCCGTATTCACCCGAGACCCGTATTCACCCGAGACCCGTATTCACCCGAGACCCGTATTCACCCGAGACCCGTATTCACCCGAGACCCGTATTCACCAGAGACCAGTATTCACCCGAGACCAGTATTCACCGGCGTCGGAGCAATGTAACAGAGACCCAGGGTGGCCAGAACTCGACAGAAAGCGGACGTTGAGTAATTAGTAGAATATTTTTGGTAATGATGAAATTTACTTGTCTTGATGTATCATTTAAATTGATTTGTTAGTCTGGAACACTGGGTACATAAATAGCTGTATGTTTAATAGAGTAATTAAGGTTTAGCACTTTGCTCCTGAGATGAGGAACCTGCAGCGCACATTCATGTCTTTAACCACAGCGTCACCTGCTGCCACATATGTATGACTGCAGAGTTCCCGTTCAGTGTGACTGAATTGGGTCCAAAGCCCAGGTTCCGTACTGTTCTCCGTCTGATCTCCCCGCATGCGGGCTCCTGCTTCCACAGACTCCGCCCAGCTGCTGCTGATCGTCTCCGACGGCCGTGGGCTCTTCCTGGAGGGGAAGGAACGGGTCACAGCGGCAGTGCAGGCGGCACGCGGTGCCGGCATTTTCGTCATTTTCGTGGTTCTAGATAACCCAAACTCGAGGGTAGGAGAACCGTGACCGGCTTTAGTTCTCTGCATGTTCCTGTCTCATGAGCTTTGGTAATGTTGGACAGACCCTTCTTCTCACCTGTCCACGTTGACGCTCTTCAGGACTCCATCCTGGACATCAAGGTGCCCATCTTCAAGGAACCCGGCGAGATGCCGGAGATCCGCTCCTACATGGACGAGTTCCCCTTCCCGTTCTACGTCATCCTGCGGGACGTGAACGCCCTCCCCGAGACGCTGAGCGATGCCCTCAGGCAGTGGTTCGAGCTTGTCACAGCGGCCGACCACTAGGCCTTGCCGGCCCTCAGTGAGGTCACACTAAACTGCAGGACGTCTCTCTGCTGCTACAGCCTCCGGCGCCGGAGGGCCGAGGCGACGGACCGTGACGCTGGCTGTGTATGTGCCTTCTTCTTCTCCACTTGAAATGTTCCCATAGTCCCCATGATTACAGTCCCACTCCCTTTCTGTTTAAAAGTGGAAAAATATTTAAGTCCTTGCCCCCCAACATGGCAAATAAAATGGCAGCCTACTTTTAAACCTTGCATATCTGAACAAAATAGACAGTTATCTCTTCTGTGTGTGTGTGTATGTGTGTGTGGCCTGAATACCTCATGTGTGTTGACAGTACTCCGTAAATGTGACGAATGGTTCAATATCTCAAGTAGTTAAAAAGCACACATTTTCGAAAACGGCGAGTTCAGGTAACCAGCCAGCACAGTGGCTAACTTAACCCACGCATTTCCCCAAGTGGTAAAAATACATATGATTTTGGGCTGTTTAAACAGATTTTATTTTTTTTAAAAGTGCCTTTAAGAGTTAGTCATCATTTGATATAATGTGAGCTTCCACTAAATTAATCTGTATTACCTGAAAAACTTAATCCTAATCAGGCTCTGTTAAGGATTGATATTAATGCCAAATATAGCTTCTTCAAGAGGGCTGGTAGGTTCCGTGTCACAAAGCGTACCATGCTTGTATGAAACTAGGTTTTTAATGTACGCCTGTATTTTCAAATTGCTGAATTATTTAGATAAATCTTTTGTATTGTGAGTAGTAACATTTCAGCTGTGAACTAAACAGATTGAAGATAGCTCACCCTTGTTTCCCTATGCACCTTTGTGGAAAAAAAATCTAGCTACCTACGAAACCTTATTAAATTCAGTGATACGAATAAACTTGTTTTTCGAAAAGATTTGTCAGTGTTTTGTTGGATTCCTCATTTTGACGCAATGTCGCTTGGTGGGGGAGTCGCTGCCCTCCACGCCACCAGAGGGCGTCAGAACATAATCCGTGGAGTCCGTGTCTCTGACTATGTCGGCGCCCGTGTGCAAGCAGTGCCCATAATATATTTGTCAAGTCCCCATGGCAGCTTCAAGGTTACCTCCCGCCGCACTGAGTTTAAAACAGGTAATTCACGCTACCGTTCAACTTGTATACTGTTTATATTAGGAAATGAAGTACAGTTATTTAGGGATATCAACCGTTAACTTTGTGAAATCGACATGCTTGTATTTACATTTTACACATTTGTCAGACGCTTTAGTCCAGAGCAATGTACAAGTGAGGCATGTACTGACATACATGCTGTAAAGAAGTTCATTGGGCACACATGCAGCGAGGCTGAGCTTCCAGCGCTACACATGCTAATATGGAAAGGTCATGATTATAACCCAAATCACATACTCATAGCAAATTATCAGGCGGTCCTGATTATAACCGTTTTAATTCACAATTTTTTAGTTTTTGGGTCGACAGAAAGTTTTACAGTTATACCGAAGTATGCTGCGGACCATCCGCCAAGTGCCGAAGGAGGAGGACCGCCGGTACCTGCGGAGCTGGGCGAGGGAGGAGTTCAAGAGGAATAAAGGGGCCACTGATCCGGTGCGTTTCTCCCAAACAGTACCTCTCTGACGGCGGCTATCCCCAAAGCTCCGTGTATTAGGTTTTGATTTACTGAACCTGATTACGTTTTGCCCGGCTGGATGCAAAAAAAAGCGTAACGTCTAGTCGTGATAGTCACGTTTAAAGCAGGGCTTCTGAACTGGGGGGTTCAGATTTTTTTAAAGTTACTTTTACCGCTAAGTTTAAAAAAATAAATAAAAAATCAGAGGCGTAACCATAACCCCCTTATTTTTGTTTGTTTATGCATGTCCGCCTCAGGATGCCGTCCGGATGATGATCACACAGGCCAACATGCACCTGCAGGATCTGCAGAAGACTCTGGCCCTGGCAGGGAGCTAGCTTGGTCCTGCCTGGGAACCTGCACCGCGGGGCTGTCTGGTACCGTGGTGCTGCGTCGCATGCACATTACCAGCGAGCTCAAACCCGTCGCCCGCTGGTTGGCTCCCCGTACCAGAGATGCTTGTAAATTATCCTGGAGCCGATGTTTTATCGCAGACTGAAAAGGAACGATACTTACTGAACACACGTCGCATTTCTGTGCCAGACCCTGGAGAAGGTGGACTTCCAGAGTCCATTTGGGCTTTCCATCAAACGGAGAGTGGTCTAGATGAATGTGATTCAGTGTAAATGTGTAAAATTACGTTAAGATGGGATGGCTTAGGGCCAGCAGTTTGCCTAGGTGAGTTAATGTTTCACTGCTTTTTAAATGTTTTTCTGTGATTTGTCTTCTGTTATTTAAATATAAAGAAAGATGCAGAAACGGTTTATTTTTTTGTGAAACATTTTTTTTTAAATGGAGCACATACAGTTTGTGCAGTTTAAATGCATCAGGATCAAAATCTTCTTTGCACAGTAACACATGTCCGCGCAGCCTGGGTAAGCTCACAGTGAAAGGTCACAGTTTCTTTCCTTTCTAAACAAACTCTTTCACTGTTCTTTTAACAATTAAGCTTATAAACAGTTAATGCTGTAAGTATGATTAGTAAAAATACCTGAATACAGTAAAGAAAAACAGATGATGATGATCTGCAGCTGGCTTCCACTTACAGTCACAGTCTGGGCTGCAAACGTGCAGCCTGAATATTTCCAGTAGTCCTTCATCTCCTGTAGCCAAATTTTAGCTTCTGAGGTTGAAGCCACATGTGCGATTTCACCAAAACTGTGATTTGTCAGCTGTAAAAGTAACACTACAAGAAAAAAAATACTGTTTTGATTTTGGCATAATCTTTAGTTATATCCATAAGGCGTGTTTTTGATTGGGTGTGTGACTGTATGTGCCTTCTCAACACCCTGTTTACAGCTGTAATTCAGCCGCTGGGAATTTTTGCTTGATTAGAGCAAAATGACAAAACACACGTTATTAACAACTTAAAATGCAAGCAGCAAATTAGAAATCAGTGTTTTGACTGGAGTGGCTACTGGTGGTTTCATACTAGCCAAGTGTATGAATTAGGACTATCCTTGAGACTATCCTTGTACAGTACGTTTATCATCTTTTAAGTCTTTGTCTATAAAAAATTGGATTCATTCCAGTAAAAGCACTGGGAGTTCTGTGGAAATCCAGCAGGTGGCGCTAGCTATCCGGCACGTTAGTCCTCAGCAGGCGTAGCTCCTCCTCCAGGCAGCTGATGCGCTCCAAGAGCGCGGCCCGGTCCCGCTGAGCCCTCTGGTCCGCCTGCCGACGGGCCTCCTGGATCTTCCTCTCATACCAGCGCTCCATCTGAGTGGAGACGGCCTCAAAGAAGTACTGTGTCACCTCCAGCGCGTGCATGCTCTCTCGCTCCTGTGCGAACGAGGGCTCCGGGGGCCCCGCGATGACCTCCGGGGGCCCCGCAATGACCTCCAGGGTCGGGGCGTCCCCCGGCTGCGCTGCCGTCCTCCCCTGGGCCTGCTTCCTGTGAGGTCTGCTCCTCTCACGCTCCCGGCGGTGCCTCCCACGGCATTCAATGGCGGGAGACTGGCTGCTTGCTCTGCTAGCCTGAGCTAGCTGGAGTCCGGTGTCGGGCTCGTCTGCGGCCTGCGCTTCTGGATGCGGCCTGTGGGGGGCAGCAGGGAGGCGTACCCGCTCTTTTGGTCGGACGACTTGAGGTGATGAAGGCACTGACTTGTTTTGGGCTGGAAAATGCTGTCTGTCATCTGCAGGGAAAACAATGTTGTGGTGGGAAGATAATGGCGAGAAGGAGAAACCAATCCAGGTGAAGATGGCCTGTTTCACCCATGAAGTTAAACCGTGAGTGTGACTAACTTTGGTTATATAACAGCTCTACGTGGGTGTGGAGACACACAGAACAGTGGATCTTTGTATGTGTGTAGTGGTGCAGAGAGGGCCTACCTGGAGAGCTGTCCATCTGAACCACAAAGTAATGATGACCGGCTGCTGCCTCAGCCTCGGTCACCCGGCTGGCAGCTTCCTCGGTCGCCCCTGATGATGCAGCGGCGTCGAGGGTCAGCGAGTTCGTGCTGCGGGCCGGGAGGGCGGGGCCTTCTGAGCCGGCTTCCGGGATGTCCTCTGGGAAGGATGGAGAGTCACGCCTGGTGCTCGGAGAATCTCCAGAGAGCCGGAGCTCTATGTTATGGATCTTGGACCAGCACCAGTTCTTCAGCTCGTTGACCACTGAGGTCTGCGAAGAAAATGTGAAAAAGGCAAACTGATGGAGGATCATCAAGTCTGTAAAAACGGAAGCTGCAATTTCCTGCTGTGCGGATGGAAATCCAACAAACGTCACCTGAAAAAATGTTTTTTCAAAACCGTGGTTTTCAGCTGAGCTAACAAGTACTATATAGTCATTCATGTCTGTTAATCTAAAAGCTCTTAACAGTAGATTGCGTGTTTTTAGCTGGTCTCACTAATGTTAAGTCCATGTTGGATATGATCAGCATTTCTGGGCAGCATGTCACCTGTTTCTTCTCTATCTCCTGATGCAGCAGAGTGGTTTTCTGCTCAAGGCGTTGAAGACACTCTGTCCGCTCTGCTGAAACTCTCTCCAAAGTGATCTTATCCAAGGCCCTGATCTTCTCAGAGAAAAAGCGATTGAAGGGAATCATGTTAATGTTAATGGCAGGGTTGCCCCTACACAAGCCTCAGGGGATGGAGTCCTGTCTGTTTGAAATGTACGAGGATCCCTCACTTCACAACATTCCCTTTACACTTTGCTTTTAGACCGACATCACCTACATCGGCCTAACATCACCTACATTGGACCGACATCGGACCGACATCACCTACATCGGACAAACATTGCCTAGATCTACATTAGCACCTGTTACCGCTAGCCGATAGAAATCCAAAGAGGAAAACAGCATTTACCTTTATATCAGCGAGGCAATTATACATATACAGTCGTACACCACATAACGATGTTTCGGCCAGCGACAGATCGCATACAAGACGGTAGTCCCATAAGATTATAATGGAGTTGAAAAATTCCTATTGCTTAACAACGTCATATCGTACCATAACGTTATAGCCACTGTAGCGTCATAGTGCACCATAACGTTATAGCCACTGTAGCGTCATAGTGCACCATAACGTTATAGCCACCATAACATCACAGCGCAGCGTGTTACTCGTGCATTTCTGCTAATGCTGGTGTAAATAAACCTACTGCACTACCAGCCGTGTAAAAGTACAGTACACATAAATATGTACGATGCAAAATACTTTAATCGAATGGTTTATATATTTAATGTACTTTTTACCGTTATTTGGGCTATACAGCCTAGGTGTGTAGTAAGCTGTACCATCCGCGTTTGTGTAAGTACACTATGATGTTCGCACAACGACGAAAACGTACAACTTTTCTCAGAACGTACCCGTCAGTGACTCTTGACTTGAGTCTGGTAAGTGAATCTCATACCTGCTTTTTCTATATGTTAGTGTTACTTCAGGTTTTGTGTTTTATTTCGTATGATTTGGTACTTTTTCCTTTGGTCTGGGAACACTCAAATTTTTTCCTCATGTAAATTAATGGTAATTATTGCTTCTTTTCTTGCCATTTCGGCCGACGAAAGGTTTCATAGGAACGCTCTACCTTCGGGTAGCGGGGAAAGACAGGTTCAGGAAAACCTGCTGGCATGACCTCGAGACGGGTCCTCCTGCTTTTATTGAGTCTCTTGCATTATATGTTAAACCTAAATTCGGTTATTACTGGTGCGATCATTAACCTCAGTGGATGCTCCAGCCTGGCATGACGCTTATTCCGGAACATTCCGGGTTACACCATACCTGGTGCTGGTTCCTGCGGTCCAGCTGGCCCAGCTTGCTGTTCAGATGCTCTTGGACAGTGTGAATCTCCGACTTCATCTCCTCCTTTGTGGCCTCCAGCTGGTTCTCTAGTTTGTTGATAAGAGGCTCACAGCGGCAGCCGTTTAGTGGAGCCTGTGCACATGGGAGGCGGCTTGTATAATTACGCAAATGTTCAGGCCATATAAGGTATCAAACAAAAGTTCCTTTATTTAAATAAAGCTGCCTTCATTGCAAATATAAGGGAAAATAAACGGGACGTTCCCATTGGTCGGTGTCTTGTCATGTGACATCCAACTGGGATGCCCTGAGCTAAGTGAACTGGGGCCTGTATCACAAAGCTGGATTTCTTGCTTAGCCGGATAACTTGTAACCCTAAACCTAACCCCAGTTTAAATGGACTTTATCCTCTTTTCAGGTGCTTTTATTTGAAATGGTAGTTTACAAATCCTGTCCAGACAGTGGGAGTCCAGACAGTGGGAGTCCAGACAGTGGGAGACGGCTCACCTGCATGACCCTGCCGTCCTCGGCTCGGTACAGGGTGTAGAGCTGATAGGCCTTCAGGCCGTGAGGGGGTGGGGGCGGGGAGGCGGGGCCTCCTGCTCTGCCCTTCTTCCGATTGGCCGCCTCGGCCCGCTTGTTCTCCCTCCGCGAGAGGGGCTCTGACAGCGATGGCTGGGCGGCGTGTGACAGAGGACAGTGGCGTTAGATTAGCAGCAGTCGTGCCGTCGTGAGAAGCCCCCGGTGGCTGATTAACGCAGTGGATAACAGCCTCGCCCCCCCTCGCAGTTAATCTATTCCCCAGTTCTTTGCTCCGTCCCGTTTCCCCCCGTAGATGATTTCTGAAGCATCCTGTCCTTCAGACCCCCCCCCTCCAAACCTTCTCTTTCTCCTTCTTCCTGCTCCTGCCTCCCCCAGCGTCAGCCGTTCCCTCGGGCGGCTCATTCCCACGGTCCCCCCCCCTCGTGGCCGGCAGGTCGCTGCTGTGGGTGTCTCCGGCCGCCGAAGCCCCCTCCTGCGATGGCACAGGGGGCAGCGAGGGGATTAACCATGTTTTTTTGTGTTTATTTTTAACCGTCTAGCACCTGCCGGCCTGCAAAGGGCCAATCTGAGACCTTCAATGGCATCATCTACAAATGAGCCCTTTCTGCTAAATCCGTTTAGTGTGTAATTAATGCGTCCATCTGCCCGAAGCAGATATATGGGCAGAAGCTGAGCTTCAAACTTCAGATGTAATTTTATTTGTATGTTGTGGCTGTGAGGCCGCCTGCTCGATGGCAGCTGCCCCCTCTGCCGGGTCTTTGCCCCTTTTCCGTGGGTGTTGCACATACACTATATGGACAAACGTATTGGGACGGCAGCCTGTCCGTCATCTTACTCTGAATCAAAGGGTATTAAGATGAAGTTTGCTAACTCCTAGTTGCTATAATAGCCTGTACTCTTCTGGTAAGGCTCTCCGTCAGATGCTGGAATATTCTTGGTGGGATCTGCTGCCCTTCAGGGTGGGTATCGATTCTGGGTGATCAGGTCCCCCTCTGTGAGCTTGCGTGGCCCCCACCTCGCAGCTGAACTTGCTCCCAGACGTTTCCACTTCACAATCATTTTACTTGCGGTTGACCGGAGCAGCTCTAGCAGGACAGACATGTGGGGAACTGACTTGTTGGAAAGGTGTCCAATGGTGTCCAGTGATGGTACCAGGCTGACTAACCTCTCCTGTATGACCCCCATTCTGCTGCCAGTGTCTGATGCTGCAGGTTGCATGGCTCTGTGCTTAATTACACACCTGTATGTCAGCGGTGGGTGTGGCTTATATGGCCAATGCCTGTAATTACTATGGGTGTCCTGATACTTCTGTCCGGATAGCGTACGCGCCTTGGGGGCCCCTGCCACGTGCCCTGTGCTACTTGGACTGGGGCGCAGACCCCCCTGTCCTGGGTAACTGCTTGGGGGGGGTGCAGGCTGGAGGAATCTTACATTCTCACTGCGTTACTTAGTTCTCCTGCGTCATTATCTCCTAGGATGGCATTTTCAGGCTGACAGCCCTACAGTCTATGGGGGGAAGGGGCTCTGAATCGCGCAGTGAGGCGTCAGCTGGAAGACGCTGATCTCTGAGCAGTGTGTAAAAGCAGCGGGTGTGTCACGGCGGCGCTGGGTCACCTTGGCGGGCAGCACGTTGTCCCTGGGCACAGACTGCGCGCGTCGCTCGGCCTTTAGCTTGTCGCGCCGCTTCCTCACACTTCTGCCCCTCGTGAAGCTCTGCACCTGCCATAAACAAACACACGGGGGCGCCAGCGAGCGTCAGGCCTGTGCTGCCTTCATCCCACCCTGCCAGTGGCGTAATGTCAGCTGGGGAGCAGATTCGAGGCTGGGGGGCTGTCATGGCGGACACCGTAATGGGGGTGGGGATCTGCGGACACCGTAATGGTGGTGGGGATCTGCGGACACCGTAATGGGGGTGGGGATCTGCGGACACCGTAATGGTGGTGGGGATCTGCGGTCGCTATGCAAGGCCACGCCTGATGGAGGCGGTATTGTTCTCCTGACTTCTTTGACCGCTTGACATCCTTAGACAATCTGTGTTGTACCAGGACTCTGTCAGAACCTCTAACACTGGCAGGTACTGGATAAGCTTTAAAAATTATCAAATAATGTGTGCCCCCTGATGGACTGGCATCCCATCCAGGGTGTACCCCAGCCCTGTGCCCCCTGATGGACTGGCATCCCGTCCAGGGTGTACCCCAGCCCTGTGCCCCCTGATGGACTGGCATCCCAACCAGGGTGTACCCCGGCCCTGTGCCCTGTGATGGACTGGCATCCCAACCAGGTTGTGCCCCGGCCCTGTGCCCCGTGATGGACTGGCATCCCATCCAGGGTGTACCCCGGCCCTGTGCCCCGTGATGGACTGGCATCCCAACCAGGGTGTACCCCGGCCCTGTGCCCCCTGATGGACTGGCATCCCAACCAGGGTGTACCCCGGCCCTGTGCCCCCTGATGGACTGGCATCCCAACCAGGGTGTACCCCGGCCCTGTGCCCTGTGATGGACTGGCATCCCGTCCAGGGTGTACCCGGCCCTGTGCCCTGTGATGGACTGGCATCCCGTCCAGGGTGTACCCCGGCCCTCTGCCCTGTGATGGGCTGGCATCCCGTCCAGGGTGTACCCCGGCCCTGTGCCCCCTGATGGACTGGCATCCCAACCAGGGTGTACCCCGGCCCTGTGCCCCCTGAAGGACTGGCATCCCATCCAGGGTGTACCCCGGCCCTGACATCCCGTACGAAGTGTTCCCCATTTCAGCCGTTTCTGTTAACTTGGGTGAATCGGTACCCATGGGTGCCCATTTTCTAACGCGCCTACCTATACAGGGAGGTATAAAGAGGCACGCGACACTGACCTGCGGAGCCTTTGTGAGGAGCAGGGCCACGCTCGGGTTGTTGTGCTCCCTGGCCAAGTCCAGCGGCATCTGGCCGGCCTGCACAGAGACACCGGGCTGGATAGTCATATCACTGGCGAGAAATAAGGGCGAAGAGCCCCCTGGAGGCCTGAGCAGGCCTTTGTACAGCAGGCCTGAGGCAGGCCTTTTTACAGCAGGCCTGGAGGCCTGAGCCACTCACGGCGTTGACAGCAGTGCTGTCTGCTCCAGCCTCCAGCAGCAGCCGCGCCGTCTTCTTGTGGTTCAGTGCGGCGGCCACGTGGAGGGGCGTGTCTCCCACCTGTGGGACAGGAGGCTCGTTTATGTCCCAGTAGACACTGGGAATCATGAGGCTTTGTTATCAGCTGGTTCACTGGTACTTTTACTGGGTACCAGCAGGTAAAAGTTGAAAACTGGCCTACGTTAAATTTCATAAGTCAGAATGTGTTATTGTCATACACTGTCAGAAAAACGCGGTACAGCCCTGGTACGGTTTTGTTCCCCAAGGTACAAACAGCATGAATGGTATAAAAATGTTCCATTTCTGTACCTTAAAAAGGGAACGTTTACTACAGTGAGGGTACAATTGGCAGATGCTTGAGGGTACAGCCAGTGACAAATAACTGTATCCTCGAAGGACTTTGACAATGCAACCCATTGTAAAAATATGTGAGTATCTTGAAGGGTTTTTGAGATACGGCTGTTGAAGTTACTCTCCAGCCTGACTGTCACACTTCATTCTAGTACCTGGTGCAGTGATGATTTTCTAGGCCTTTATGATAAATCTGTGGGTGAAACTGACCAGTATTTTTGGTCAAACCACTGAAAAATCATTGCACTTCAAGAAATTTCAAAGCGCTTTTTACAATAAATAAAAATAAGGCAAAGGTTGGCAAACACCAACAAAAACATTAAGATTAAGATTTTAATGTGACATTTCCGGACAGAGGAATAAGTTGAATCTGAAGGGTTTTGCGCCGGTTTTTGCTCTTTTCTCCAGTCAATGCACTTACTGGCCGGTACCTACTACTATGTTGGATATATATGTTACATATATGTAATAATCAAAAGCTTTCTGAAGTGTTATCTGAGTGATTTGATTGTTTTCAACTGCAATCCTACTTATCAATGTCCATCTTTCATGTTGATTACAGGTAGGTGTCATTAATTCCCCCCCCACCCCCACCAACCTGATTCTGCTGAGTGACAGAGCAGAAGGTCCCCAGGAGGATCCGAATCACGGTCACATGATTGTAGCGTGCGGCCACGTGCAGACAGGCGTCCCCAACCTGAGACGGTGACAGAGTCACAGCGGCTGAGTCCTTATTTGCAGACATTAGCCGTGTGGTCAAACCTCAGCCCAGCGTTATTCAGGTAGTCTGTACCACAAATATTACTTTCTACGGTTTTCCTGCACTCATTTTCAATTTTATATATTTAGTATTTTAATTTACTATATTTTAACATATTTAATACTGTCAGTATTTCAGATAGTATGTGGCACAAAAATACACTGTGTTTGTAGTAAAGGACTCGATTACAAGCCTTTGCGGAAGCTGCAGATTAATGTTACCCTGACCTAGGAACAGCTTACTTTTAAATCCTAAACTCAGTGAGCATTAATAATAAATGCTACAGACTGATCCGAGATCAGGCGCACTCACATTGTTCTTGCTGTCTGGCCGGGATCCGCCGAGCAGCAGCACGCGGGAGGTCTGTGCGTGTCCGTTCTGGCAGGCCAGGTGCAGGGCGCTGTTTCCAGCCTGAGCAGACACAGGCGGGTCGGCATTTACCCTCCGCACCCCGCGGGCTCTGCTTCACAGTGAAGCCGGTGACCCCCCCAGCTAAGCCATACCTTGTTCTTGGCATGAACGTTGGCCCCCGCCTTGACCAGCTGCTTGGCCGTCTGGCTGAATCCGTGCCAGGAGACCTCGTGCAAAGCCGTGTTTCCGTCCTGCAGACGCACGAGAACCGGCAGGGTTCAGAGTCCTGCACTGGCCGCTTTGCCTGCCATCGCCTGACCGGCTACCTACCGACCGGCCGGCCTGAACGCGTCACGGCTCTTTAAGGACGACGTGAGGCTGATGTAGCCTGATCTCAGGGTGCGTTTGGCCTTGGCTATGTTCAGCAGATACAGTCAGTGGCTCCTTTGGGAGGTAAACTTCCCTTGAACCGACAAGGACCTACTTTTGCTTCCAAAGCAGTCTGACCTCTTCATCCTATGGATCCATTGTGTTATGTGGACGCAGTCGCACCAAACTGTAATTCTTTTCACTGGATGCCTTTCTGTTCCTTTTAACACATTTATCCTCCGAGTTCCCTCGTTAACAAGGTGTTTCAGACATAGAAATGCCACTGATTGGATCTATTTTGTTTTCTGTAAAATGATGTATGAAAGTCCAAAGAAGGTGGTTAGTTCTGAGAAGCCAGAAGCACCAGATGTGACACTGCATTCAGCATGACTGACCAGACTGACCCCTTTGACCTCGTCTCTTTGTTATATGTGGAGGTGCAGCCACACGATTGGCTGTCTGGAGGAGCGGGTTCTGTGCATTAGCCAATGACAAGGGGCTCACATGCTGATCTTCCGAGGTCCCGCCTATGACTCCGGCACAGCATGTAAAATGGCTCTGACAGTCAGAATAGAAAGCGCTCGGATTATCTTTTCGGACAGGGGGCGCGCTGGGCGTTTACCTTGTCCTGTCTGTCCAGAGCACACCCTTCCTGAACGAGAGTCGCGATGATGTCACTGTTTCCCACCACAGCCGCACGGTGCAGGGCCGTCTGGTCACCCTGGGTAGTAAAATCACACAGCACACAGCTGGACTGGGCAAAATGATGCTGAAATACAGCCCAAAACTATTCACATGACCAGCCAGAAGAACAATGCACCGCGTTACAAAATTCTGGGTAACTGACTGTGTTTATAGCAAAGACCTAAATTGGACTATGGATGCTTTACAAACGTACAGAAGCTGATAAAGACCATGAAATATATATTTTTTTATACCATGTTCTCCTGACAATGGGAAAGCGAACATCGTTTTCCTGTGATAACTGAATAATTTTCTCCAGAAAACGAACAGAATTTTCGCATGATAAAACATTCATTTCGGCATTGATTTTCGTTTTCTTGAGAACTTGAGAAAATGTATTCAATGCAGAAAATCGTGAGAATACGCTGTCCGTACCAATGGCTATAGATATTCAGCTTTTAACCGGCAGTAAGGCCCGACAGCGGATGGCTTTTCCGCTTTCGTCTGCTGTTGTTTGATTACTATTTCTGATGGGAAGGTGGACGCTTGCAGATGCCCCCAGCGGGGGACCGGGCCTAACCCAGGTCTACAGCTCCTGAGAAGAGAACATGTAGGAGCCCGGGTTCAGGGCCAGGAGCAGACAGACAAGCCCACTCCCACCCCCCACCCCCCACTGGTGCCAGCGACTCCTCGGCCAAAGAAGGAGAGGTGGAGGTGGGGGCTGTTTGAGAAGTCTGGGGGCGATCAGGCTTTGTGTTTTTGCTCTGGGTGGGGGACACTAGTGTGCTGAGGCTGCAGAAGATGTAGAGTCAGTGACAGGCAGAATAATCCCCTTCTAGGCCACTGGAGGCATGATTACCTAACAGCGGTTCCTATAGGAAATTCAATTAATGTCTGCAGGAAAAGCAGCCAAACAGATCTTCACGTGGAAGCTTTCCCATTTCTCACAGTCCCCAGGAGCACTAACATGCATGTATGCTCTGCATGTTGTACGGCATCAGTGAAATTCCCCAGGGTGCAGAAATTAGGTCAGTATTTCATACTTCCATGCGGTCGCTACGCTAAGCGGTGCCCTTCATGCTCTATAGCGGCACAATTCGCTGCTGGATTGCGGCCTTCGGCCTGCGCTTACATCATCCTGGACGTCCAGATCACAGCCAGCCTTCAGCAGGATCCGCACGACCTCCAGGTGACCTTTGTAGGCGGCCAGGTGCAGCGGCGTGCGGCCGTACTGAGGGGAGAGACACACACGCACACACACGAGAACACAGGAGACGGTCATTCCTACAGCAGGCACACAGCAGAGGCCTGTAGTGACCAAAGCAGCTCAGTCAGGGCTCCTTTCTGGCACATTCTGTCTGCATAATAAGGAGCAGAAAGAAAGAAAGCTTAATCCCCAGTGGGGGGGGGGGGGGGGGCCTGCTCTCATGTATTTGGCCCAAAGAGCAGTGAAGCAGGTTTTAACACGCGTTTCATTAGTACTATAGTACCAGTTATTTGTAAAATATACAATTAACACACAAGGCTTTTCACATTTATACAAAATGCTATACTACCTATGGCATGTGCAATATTTTCTTAATCACAGTGCTGAAATGTGCAATATTTTTCTTGCTTATTGTGAAGCTGAATCACAAGGGGATGTATATCTATAACACAACACATTTTAAACACCTACTTCGTCATTTTTACTTTTTTTGCATTTTTACTCTTTACATTCCTTTTCTATTCAATTTCATATTCTATGTATTTATATTTTTTCTGCTGATAGTCTCACGCTTTCGTTGTAGGTTGTGGAATGACAAAGGTGTTCATTCATTCGTTCATTCGTTCATAATGTGTCAGTACTTTTGTCTGACATTCTTTTTATCCCCTTAATGTGACCTAAAGCAACTGACTCATCACCCATTTCAGACATTTTTATTAGCATAGAAACTCCTTTTGGGGAGTAACAGTAACACTGCAGGTTGTGGGTTCAGCTCCCAGTGCCCCACACACACAAGGACACACACATTCTTGAAAGTTACAATTCTCCTCTATAAAGAGCATGTACTCAACAGCAGCATATATGGACTGTTAATCATGATGTCTACAGCACCATCTAACTCTCCATTTTACGAACATCATGGTAACTTCTACATTTCTTTGACAGCCTTTTAAAAACAGAACAATCTGTGAAGGATAATCTACATAAGGTGAATACTCTTAGGTCCTCTCTAACATAATTAGCAATGAGTCATTTTCATTCCCCTTCACTTTCCCCCCCTTCGCTCTTCATAACGTTTTTTCTCAAACACACCCCTGGCGATGCTATTTTATCAGCTGGGGGGTTTGACACGCCGTACTACACTGCCTCAAGGCGTTTCCCCCATAGCTAGCATGCTGTGCTAAACCTCTCATCAGCACACTGCACGTCGGACTCGAGGGCTCGCGAACCGGCGATCACGCAGAAGTCGGGGCCGGTTTGGCAGGGCCGCGGCCGCTGGGCTTGTGTTCCGCACTGCGCGGTTTGGAGAGAAACCACCAGTGCCATTCAGGTAAAGCCATTGAAGAGCTCACCGTCACCCGGGCAACCAGAAGGGACTCTCAGCCACTGCAGCCCTCGGGCCCCTGCCTCCCTTCTCTCTGTATCGCTCACGTTTTGCTCTACTGGGGGAAATTCCAACCCAAACTTTAGCCTTTGTTTCACAGATTATGTATTTATCAGGCAGTGAAGCCGACACAGCAGTTTCCTGCTGGGCCGGAGCCCATCATCATTACGCACGAAGACGGCCGCGATATCGTGCTGCTAGTTCAGCCACGCAGGAAGAAGAGGCCGTTCTGCAGGTTTTACCACTGGCCTGAGGTTTAAACAGCCCAGAAAATCCCACCTTAACTTCCCAAGTCTCATGCTTCCGTGTACAGAAGGCAAAATGACCAATGAGTGCCAAAACGAGAACACAAACTCGTCTGAGATTGAACGAGTGTGGCATAATGGTTAGAGAACTTGCCTGGTCACATTTTCGTCATTAATATACTGACGCAGCCTGGTTCTTAGAACAGCTGCAGCAATTTGGATGTATGAATAAAATAATACTCAGTCGTTACAAGTGCTGCGGCTGAAGGGATGTATTGTCATTTCTGTTATATTTTTGTTTAATATATATCTAGCATCTCCCTCCAATGTAAATTTCATTTATATTTTATCCAAAAGATGATCACCCTTGCTATTCAGAGAACTGGACAATTAAGACATTATTTATTAATGACTTAGAAGCCGTGAAATCAGGGGTGTGGCTACGGGTGGGCGGGGGTTTGGGGTTCTCACCCAATCAGAGACATTTATGTAACATGGGACCCAACACTGGTGCCCACTCCATATACCCAAATGCCCAGTCCAGGATGGCATCCTGGTAATCAGTGCGGGAAATTGTCTATAAGAGACAAAACCAGTGATGAATGAATTTAGTTAGTGTTGGGGAATTTTATATCAATAAATATGATGGACAAACAATTTGTAAGTGAGGATTTTAACCCTGATCTGGTTTATTCTGTGAATAACTGTGTTTAAGCACCATTGTAGGTTAGTTAGTGCTTCAGGGGCCCTAATCACAGGCGTGTGTGAAGGTCATCACCGCCCTTCCTGCCGCCCTCATACTCCTAATCCTGACATTTGGACTAGATGGAGTCTCCAGCTCCATCCAAACTTATCTTTGTACCAGCGAGCAAAACCCCTCCAATCTGCAAACGTCTATCTCATACTGTAGGTGTCCGTCCCTGGGTGACACACTAGTTTGGTCTAATAGTTGCACAGGCCTGTCTGTTATGAAACAAAACAACAAAACAGATGTAAAATAAGGCTATTTGAGCCAAATATATCCATTGCTCTGACCTTATCTCAAGGTTTTTTATTGTAAAACGCACAATAGTTTTCACTTAGCATGAATAGAAGGAAGGTCTCGTTAGTTACCTTGGTGACGGCTACTTTGGCGCCCTTGTTAATTAGCTGCACGACATTGTCGGCCTGGCCTTTGTGGGACGCTACGAGGAGCCGTTCTGAGAGCACCTGCACTGCAGCATCCTGCTGGCTCATGTATCAGAGTGGGGAGGGGCGGGGGGCGTGTCCAGAGGTGTCACACCTGGGGGGCGAGGCCACCTAGCTCATGTCTGTCGCGGGGCGGTGGGGGCGTGGACCTGCAGAAGCGCTGCACCCCGGCACGCTCACGTCATCCTCCGGCCCTGGCGGAACAGGAACAGGAACAGGAAACACATGTGGTGTTAACAAGGTGCCATGTGCCCACCAGGGTGACCTCAGCAGGAAGGGACACATTTATACTGTGTTATGGAAAAAATCGGGGCCGGATTTATTGGGGGTGGGGATCCCTGAGCTAAAGTCATTGCTGGGGCCCTATTTACAGCATGAACTGCTGCTGTAACACCTTGGGGGACTAAGCTGCAGCCATTACTAGTGCATAAACCTGCCATTCGCAAAAATCGTTGGTAAACGCGGAGGACTGTGAGGAGTTTTCCAAGAACAGATTCCCTTGTGATTGAATGTGTTGCACTAGCTGCATCAGTAGCACCGTCTGGCCTGCAGCCTCTGGCCATTTGCACACTGGAAGTGAAGGTTCCTCATTGTACATAAACGTGCAAAGCATCTCCGGGTTGGTTTATGCAACTACATGGAGGGGAAGGTCGCCATGGGAACAGAGGAAGGGGCGTCATTCCTGGGAAGACGGATCTATGCAGGGTAAGTGGCCGCCGCCTCCGTCAGCCTGGGACTCCCTCTCCGCGAGCGGCCCGGCCGACACCCGATCGGCCCGGCGCTGACTTCACAAGGAGTGTCGTGCCGCCGTCTCTGATTCCGCTCTTATGTGAAGAGGGCGGCGGTGGCTGAGAGGGGAGGAGGCCTGACTCGAGGCACAAACTTATCTGTAAGGGAGCCGACATCGCGATGGGAAGAGGATGGCGCTCACTGGGCACACCTCGCGGCACTGCGAACGCACACCAGACTCGTCTTACGGCACACTGGACCTGCCTTGTATCACCGTGACGGCACACTGGGCCCACCTCGCAGCACTGCGAACACACACCAGACTCGTCTTACGGTACACTGGTCCTGCCTCGTGGACCCGCAATGATACACTGGGAAGGAGCCACCTCTGACCCGGTCCACTGCTCCATCAGGCCCTCCCAGGATCCTCTGCTGCACAGACCTGTCTGAGTAATGCAGCATTCTGGTCCAGCCACTTGGGTTCTCAGCAATGAGGATCCTGTGAGCCGGATCACCCTCAGGGAAATGCGCCACATGGCTGTAGTGCCGTAACTGACGCTCCCTCACAATGCAGGTAATGTGCCTCATTCGCGACTCCTCTATCAACCGCTCATTCGACACAAAGTCAAACCAGCCGTACCCAAGGATTCTCCGAAGAGACACAGTACCGAAGGAGTCCAGTCTTCGTCTCAGCTCGCTGGATAGTGTCCATGTCTCACAGCCGTACAGCAAGACAGGGAGCATCAGGACTCTAAAGACCTGGACCTTCATCCTCTTACAAAGATATCGGGAGCGTCACACACCCCTCTCCAGCGACCTCATGACCCCCCATGCTCTCCCAATCCGTCTGCTGACTTCCTGTCACTGCTGAGGTAAGTGAACCACAGCAACACTGGCCAATAAAATAAATATATATGGTTTTTAAATTTGATGGAGATTTAGCAGTTTGTTTCATAAACAGCACAGGTGAAAACGACAGCAGGTGTATGACAGGACAGGGCCTGTGGAGATGCAGTCACTCCGCTAAAAGGACATTTAACGTGTCTGACAGCTTGCAAAGAGGCAGGGGTGTGATCACCTTCACAATACGGTAATTCTGAGCCTGCGTGAATGAACAGAGCCAGCAGCAAGATCAGAAAGTGCATGAGAAAGATGAAGCTGGGAAAATCCGTCCTGTTCTGAACTTCTGCTTTTCAGAAGGTGCCTTAACAGTCTCTTCACACGCGGAGACACAAAGGCAGGCCGGGCATCTGCACTGCAGCTAGGCAACTCACCCTTTGTTTAGATTCTTCCAGAACTCAGGGCTCAAAGAGGGATCTGACACCTCCCCCTACACTCAGTGGATTCCAGCTCAGACTGGTTATCAAAGAAACAAAGAAAATAGCAGAAATGTGGGATCTAGTTCGGTTCTATTATTCCGGTAAAATCCCAAGACTGGGAATGAGCTTACAGAAGAGTGAGGGTTTGGAATGTATCTCTGAGCAGGAGGGGTCAGGGGGAGTAAGGTATCCCAGAGGTCAGCGTGTTTCCCATTCTGTCTTTGGGGGGCCTGGAGCTATTGCCCTCACCCTCAAAACATAGTGACCCCCCCCCCCTTAGAACTGATTCTGGAGATAAGTGCAAGTGTGCGATGAGAGACGCAGAATTTTGTACCACACAGTCAGAAGGTCAGTTCATCTCTGGCTCTGTTTAACGCGTGTGTGATGGTTGAGGTGAGGACCTTTGGGAGTTCACTGCGGGAGGAGGTGTGTTCTGACATCACCTGCATGTACAGCCTTGACGATTCCGCACTTGGTGTTTGAAATGTGTTGTTTACATTGGCAGAAGCAAGTTCTACAATAGGCGCTTTCACACCGAAGTTCCGGAACCTGGTCCCTGTGGTGTGAAAATGCCTAATAGTACCAGTATGGTACCAATTTGTTTTCATAATTATTAAAATTACTATTTTTGTGTTTCATTTTCTGAATTGAGGATCACAGCCAATACATGCTACTTCCATTGATGTGGACAAAAGTGCAGAAAAATGTCCAAAGCCTTTCCTGATACCTTAATTCAGGTGGTATAGTGTTGAGGGACATGGATTTGTAACCGACACGTTTTTCAGGTCAAGTCTCCGGTTAAAAATGTCTGCCTGTGTAAAAGCATGAATGTTAAAGCTGACAGCTGTGTAAATCACTCCAGATCCACATCCGCTGAGCTGCTACAACTATAATCGCCATAATCCTCTGTAAAATACCAGAGAAAAACAAGTTGGGTCAGTCCTCTGTAATCCTATGTATCCTCCTCTGCCCACTGTAAGTGTAACCTCTGTCACTGCGAGGCACCTATTTCAAAGCAAAAAACCATTCGAAAGATTACATCTCTATGGGTCAATAGTTTCTCCAGAGAAGACAGTTTATAACACCTAGCGTAAGGGGCAATTAGGAACACCTGTTTAGGGATCTGGACTTTTACAACTCGGTTATAAAAACAGACAGAGTCTTGAACCTTATTAGCAAACGCTAAATGGAGGGCCCTCAAGCAATATTGGTAAACTGCATTCAGGAGGCTTTCTGGAAATCCACAAAGCAGTAAGCAGATTTGTGGCTAAGAGCCTGCAACTGTGACCACGAGGCTCTTGGTATCGGTCCTCTTGTACTTCAGGTGAAGTATCCAACTGTGTTACCGGGTGAACTGTGTAATGTCTGCAGGGGTACCATGGTAATTTTACTTTGTTACTACAAATTAAAACAAGCATGGATAAATTAGGTCAGAGCAGGCCTGTATGCCATAGTCATGGCCCTGTTTTAACACGTTCAGATGAACTTCCACAGGTCTGGCAATGCACCACCAAAGGCGTTTACTTAAGACAGCACCGTGATCCTGGGATCTGAGCCTGTATGACACCGAAATGGCACTCCGATGCGTCAACAAGCAGGCTGGCTGTCAGTGATGATGCTGTCTTAGGACGACAGTGCTTTCTCGTGGTATATGATGAGGCTGCTTTGGTCGCCGTGGGCAGACCCCCCCCAGCCAAAGACCAGAATCCTCACTATTTCCTTCCCTCCCCCACAGAAGATTAGCAAGGCCCATCCGTCTGCCTTTCTGCACACAGACCTCCACTGAGCAATTCCCAGAACCAGATAAAATAAATCCCAAGCTCTCACAGAGAATTCCCGGTTCGTTCTACATTGGGGTGGAGCCCAAAGTCAGCTGACACGCATCCGGACTGAGCGATCACACATGAGGTGACATTATCCCAGCTTAAAGTTGTCCCTGTTCCCCCAGGGCTCACTTTGAACCCCGCTGAAGTCACCTTGCTTAACTGCATTACCAATGGCAAGTCCTCTCCCAAGAATAACATTCCGGTGATTTCTCAAAAACAGTTATCAAAAATAACACAGACCTTTGTTACTGAAACAGAAGAACACTGCATAGATAAAGATTCAGGGGGCAGAGACTGCTCCTATAGCAAAGGTGACCCCCCCCCCCCCCCACTTCTAACAGGTCACTCTTCTTTCTGTGTAGCAAATGCCTAACGCATGAGGTCATTAAAATCTATACCCTATTGTTAGAGGTTACGCACGTTTGATTTCCATGGAGAAAATGCACTTTTAAATTGGCTGTAGTCATTATTTGCTTTACAGTGTATAGACTCCTTCACATATATAATACAGTGTAATATAATAGATTATCTCCAACAAAAAAGCACTGCGTGACCGTTTTGTTCTTGCCGGCGATGTTTAAATCCCGTCACATCAAAGTTCTGCTCAGGCCAGTAACTGTACTGGTATTCTTTGCATGCTTTGTCTAAGCGCGGAACCGAAAGAGCCGGTCTGTCGCCTCTTTTTCATGTTCTCTTGTGGACCCGTTAGGAATTCCTCCCGCCCTGGCAGACGTCCAACTGCGAGACATTAAGATGTATCAAGAAATTAACATGCACACAAAATACGCTGCACTCTCAGGTCCTCAGTGCCCATTCAAAGGCCAGAAAGGGGCCCTACCGCCTTCTTTGGGGCCCAATTCAGACAAGTGGGCGCTGGGGGCAGCCCATAATACTCCCTTGGGAAAAAACCCCAAAGCTTTGTACAGATTTTTTTCCTTTTGAACCACCAAAAAAGAAACACCAATATTATGCCTTTTCAAAAACTCCTCAGTACGTAAACACTTAACGGTGGCAGTTGTGGGTGAGAAAGAATAGGTGTGGAACTGTATTAGACCACAAGAGAATTATTTTAAGGTACAAATAAAAGGAGTTTAAAGGCGAAAAGAGTACAGGAAAGTTCTTGCTACTCCTCCTCCTTCTCATGAGGTCATACCCTTTTCATTTCAAGGTTCACCTCTGCATTACTGACCAGGAGATAAGCTCTCGCTACTGCTGCTAACAGAAGAACGTCACCCATGTTCACAGCACAAAGCCTGACTATCCAGACTGGGGTGGGGGGGATCAGAATCAATATTACCAGGCATCATCAGCACACATTTGGGTTTCCTGTCACTTCCCAGACATCCATTAAGGTCCATCATACCCAGGGACACACCTGCTTCCCGAGGTCATGTCAGTCTGATGTGTCTGCTAATCTGCTCCCGGGGGTACATATGACATTTTATGGGAACGGGGGGCAGCACTCACTCAAATCACGTGGCCATACAAGCACATTCACCCTGCTCAGCCCAGGGTCATTACATCAGCCCGCATTTGCCGCTCCCTTCTCAAACTGTCCCGAAAGTTTTCATAATGGCAGCTCATTTTCAATACCACACAATTTGCCAATTGCTATAGCCTCTCTGTGTCATCGCTTACAAACAGCCTGCAGGAAGACTGACTACAGAGGGGCATTTAAGCTGATTCAGTTCTTAGAATAAAACGACAATAAACAGGCTACTGCCTGCATTACCTGATTCACGGTAACCGTCTATTACACATAAATGTCTGCAACAAAAGCCAAAATGGTTTGGTTCATGACTGAGCTGCTTGCTTATCATCCTGTAAATTAACAGACCTCCTGTTCGTTTGTTGTTTCAATGTAACGTCCAGTGTATTTACATAGACAAAAATCCATAAAAAATAGCCTACAGGAAACTCCGAGACACTTTTGCGTTAGTTTTCAAAAGCCCGAGGTGGATTAACGACTCTTTTTTCACTACAGTAATTACACCCAACCTGTAATTGACAATAAGACCCTCGCAAGCTTCTGTCACATTCCAGCGGGACTCTGAATGTGAGCCGCCTCGCCGCCATCCACCCTCCGCCGGCTGGAAGCTGGGATAACGGCACTTCACTTTGATTACCTTCAAATGAACTTAGGCCACTTTGTGAAAAAGAGTCGGCTAATCCCCATCTAAAAAGTCAAGCAACGGGTCTGTTGAAGTTTCATACAAAATGCCAACAAATAACAAGCTTAACATAAATATCTGGCTGCAGTATTTTCAAATAATTAAGCCTATCGACTTTACTGTGATATCGCACCATTTCGGTTTTATGACTCGCAATACGCCCCGACCGGAGGAGGATCCGCGCAGTGACGCTTACGGTGCGAATACTTACAGTAAACCGGTTATATACGGCAGAGCTCCGCAGGGTGTCGGCGCCGGACAAACGCCCCGTCGGACTGATCGGCCCCCGATCTCTCTCTCCTGCCTCCCGACGGGCCGCTGGCTCCTATTTGCATGTGTAAAGACACAGAGGCGACGGCTGTCGGGGGGATGGATGAGGGGGCGCTGAGCGGCTCCCCGCAAACCCCGCGCATCCAGGCACCGCACCTCGTCCTGTCCGGATTCAGTGCCTTACAGAAGCAGCTACGGAAACAGCACTACGTCCTGTACAAAATGTGGGGCCTGATTTTTTACATTACGGATTATCAAATGCTTTATTTTCTTTCAGTAACACAATGGATTGGTATCGTCACATAATACTGCCTTATCAAATGTTTAAGAAATAAAGTTTAGAAAAATAATATTGTGCTTTCCTTTATATCAAAGCTTATCTTCATTTATTTTTTTGCATGCTACGATCTCGATACGACACTAATCTCCTCCAACCATTTCTTAAAATAATCGTTGCACTACACACGGAGAATCGACAGTGCTAATGAAACAGAATATTCGTATGAAAAACTACATTATGAAATTGTATATGCTAATTAGCTAATCTGCTAATTGAGTAAAATGAATGTATTTACTATAATCCCGCTGTTTTTTAATTGTTACATTGAACCAGGGGCGTCAGAAGCATTTTGAAGGGGGACGGGGACGATGACACACTGGCATAAAACTAATATTTTATGTAAAATGTGGGGGGGTGTTCCGTGCATGTCCCACTGGGAGGAGACCCCGGGGAAGACCCAGGACACGCTGGAGGGACTATGTCTCTCGGCTGGCCTGGGAACGCCTCGGGATTCCCCCAGAGGAGCTGGATGAAGTGGCCGGGGAGAGGGAAGTCTGGGTTTCCCTGCTGAGTCTGCTGCCCCAGCGACCCGACCTCGGATAAGTGGGAGAAAATGGATGGATGGATGGATGGATGTGGGGGGGTCCAAACAAATAATTATGAATTGTGAGGGGTACACGTCCCCCTCATATTTAATGGCGGCGACACCCATGCATTGAACTGATTATATTGGCGGAGCATTGCCCATAGACAAACGCACTGGTTACTTTGCGGGTGATTTCGGGTGACCGATGAGGACCTCAAAGGCGCTGACCACGGTAGGTGCTGGTTTAACTTGGAGAACGTTTGCATGTCCCTGCACTTTACAAATGTGAATGAGGAATTCCTCCAATTCACCTTGTGTCTCACCCATTTGGTGCTCCCTCGTAATGTTACGATTTCGATGTGTTTTAGGGCCTTGTATGGTGTTTGCCCAAACGACACCCCGAGCCCCACCACCCAAAAATAATCACGCTGCAATTAATAATGATATATTTCTCTGAGTGGGGGGTCCAGGAAAATGCCCGGTATGCCAGATGGTCAGTCCGGCCCTGGTGCCCACCCAACATACTCGAATGCCCGCCCAGAATGGCATCTGGGTAGTGACTCTGGTGCAAATAAAAATGCCTCAGATTTGTTCTGGTGCCAACAGCTGCATCTGAGTACAAAACTGAACTAAAAGTTGGCTATAAAATTTCCAAAGATATTAATATTTTTATAGAATTTTATAATTTGTAGAAAGGATGATTTGGAATACTCTATTATTCAATTTATTTTAAATAAATCTTAGACCTTTTTTAAGTATGGTGCAGTGTAATGTGTTATTCAAGTAAAAATAGTGCACTTTTTTTTTTACTGACATGGAAAACCTGGCAATCTCGCAATTCCCAGCACAGCTCCCGGGGGTTTCAGAAAGGCTGACACCGGAGCAATATCTCCATGGCAACAGTGTCACTAGCCCAACAATCCCATACACTACTGACTAGCAGCATCAGCCAAAGCGGCATTCTGGGAATTAAACACGGAATGTGCAAATCTCTCACCAACACAGGCCTGTTTTTAATTGACTTATTTTATAATCATGAATTTTCACATTTTCAGCTAATGATTGTAGATATTGTCAAACCTTTTTTCTCAAATATCTTGTACAAAAGACCTTTTCCATTTAGCAGCCTTTTCTCAGTGAGGCTGATTACCTCTGGATTCATTGAAGACTCGCAAAATGAG
This sequence comes from Paramormyrops kingsleyae, assembly GCF_048594095.1. Classification (NCBI taxonomy): domain Eukaryota; kingdom Metazoa; phylum Chordata; class Actinopteri; order Osteoglossiformes; family Mormyridae; genus Paramormyrops; species Paramormyrops kingsleyae. The sequence goes on along the minus strand of NC_132815.1, from coordinate 3,031,549 downwards.
CTTCACGTGGCTTCCCTCTGGATGGCGAGCAGGGTGTCAGATAATTAAAATCGGAGACATTTGGATGCATTCTCACGTTTTTTATAGGAAGACACATGTTTGCTTTGAGAGGCAGTTTATAACATGGAAATCTTTAGCATCAAACCAAAACCACTTTCTGTCTATTAAAAGAATATGAGAAGATCTGTAAAGACAAACCCAGTAAGGTGGTTTATACGTAAAGTCGTTAATGATGTTCATTCACTCTAACTGCCTGTAGCTCATTTGTCGCTTCCAGTACAAACCTGACAAGCTCAAACCCTTTGAAAACTCTTAAAATGACCATGTTTCTATTTTTAACTGATTCTAAAAACATACAGACAGACATGGGTGTATATTTTCTGTATCCCTGCTTCTGGCTAAGAAACGATAAGGCATTTTGTGCCGTGTGACCTCCGCTGGCTCTGTCCTGTCCAGTGCGAATGGGTGTGTCTGTGCAGGCTCACCCGTCGGTGCTCATTGTGTCTCTGCCAGACAAACTGGCAGTCGGGGCATCTTCCTCCTTTGGGAACATAACCTGATATCACAGCTAAGATCATTCCTTCTCCGCTTCTCTGGACTCCAGTAATTGGATGAGGCTGCCTGTTTTAATTCTACCTGTATGTCCAAATGTTAACAAATGTGTTTTTTACTGGATGGGTGATTACCAGGAACATTCCTTCCATCAGTACTTAACCCACATTTCCAAAAAGCTGTAGAACATATGGAGGTTTATTTACTTCCTGCCAGTGTCTCTAAATCAGAGGCGGCCAACCAGTCAATTCCATTGCCCCCCCAGGTTGGAAAATATACTGTGAGGGCCACCCCCCATCCACCCCGATCATAACGATTCGGGGACTCACCAGAGAATTTTCTTTGTGAAAGTATCTCTTACTGTGAAAAAGGTTGGAGGCCGCTGCTCTAAATTAACTCAGCAGTTAACAAACTAGGCATTTTCTAAACCGACATTAACGCACCTGTGTGAGATTCCCTTGAATTCTGGCTCAGCAGGTAAGTGCTAAAGATGAGTACAGATCCAGTCCTTTTTACAACGTCAAATATTTAGTCCACGGCACTGGGAAGGGGCAGAACAATAACCGCAGAGTAAATATGGCCTTTCGCGGAACCTTACACACTCCCCGACTTTTACAGATACGTGGCTCATTATCTTCTGTATCGACAGGCAGGATGAAGGCATGCTTCATCTTGAATGGTGTTTTTCTCTGTTCTGTCTGGGAGTGGATTCAGTTTGATTGGCTCGGGCACTGCCAATGGAATGTGGACATGAGGTACAGAGAGAGCGTGGTCTGCTGAAAGCGGAGAGGGACCAACAGTCTGCAAACATGTAAGCATGTCAAACACCTCAGCACAGGAGAGGAACTCCCTCACAGTAACAGGGACTCCCTCACAGTAACTTATGCAGACCTTCATCAAGAACATATAATCTTACTATAGAAATGGTCTTATTTATTTACTTATTTATAATTCACTTTATCTTTACATTCACTTGTCGTCCTGTTGTCTATCCGTCTTGTTGTCTATGTTCACTGTCTGCAGGAGCACATGCAAGCAAGCATTTCATTGTACACGGCACTCGTACTTATACACCTGACAATATAAGAATTGAATTGAATTGAAAAGAAGAATATTACTTGTTTATTCCTTATAAAGTCAAAACTTCACAGGAAATCTCAATTAACATTCATACTGTCTGGAATTTCCTGTGAAAATGCGATAGAAAATAGTTGCACCAGTGCTGAAATGTTGAAAAGTAGGAACTTTTAGGATCATTAAGAATCACTTAGGAAAATTATAGGCGAACTGCAGCCAACAACGATTCCATTGAATAAATTCAGTAATGTAGATGTAAACAAAGTCAAGATGGTTAATATGAGATCCTCAGCACCCTGGCTATCCGGCTGGGTGCCCCAGAGATGCCATAAGGAACACAAGTCAGATCTGTAAGGCAGTGTGGACGTAGCATGACTTCCTCTACTGGGAGCAGGTCTTCCAGTAAATACGGATGACTAAACGAACAGGGTTCCGTGCCCAAATCCAGGAAGAGAGTAACCCTCGAACATAGGATGGCAGGGGGTTTGAATGGGGATGCCAAGTGTTTCAGGTTACATTAATATGCTCGGTTCCTGTGCGGGAGAGAGCAAAACAAGTGTGCCCAGTGGGGGGGGGGGGGGGACTTACGAATGCCATCTGATACATGGCTGTGGGGGGAGAAAAAAATCTGATTACCCCAGGGGGCTCAGCCCACACTAGTATGGGGGTAGAATTTCACGGGGTGAGATCACGTCAGGGCCTCTGTCTTCATGATGGCGCTGATGTCGCTCTATGTGGGTCTGTTTATGATTGGGGGGGGGGGGCTCACACACCTGCCCAGGGAGGGTGTGGCCTTCGCCGTTCCTTCGGAAGGCCCGTTCTGAGCGTCCCGACGGACATAGACGGCAGCCGCCTGAAGGTGCACAGCCAGTGCACAGCCAGTGCACAGCCAGTGCAGATCGGCAGGCTGACACGACCAGCTTTTCAAGAACAGAAACGAACAAACAAAAACGCGCAGCCCTCCCCCAGGCCTCTGGGAGGGGGTCACTGGGCTAAATCTAACATTAGCCTGCGGCGTACAGACAGATAAAATCACTTATCTCCTCTCGCAGCTTAATCAACACCTCATAATTCAGACTCACAGTGTCGTCACCCAGAAGTTGTTCTGCTTACAGAGGAATTCAAGGTTCCTGTGATCTGAAATGCTCTCAGCGACAGTAATGCTGGGAGTTTGCAGTGCCTGATGTGAGGCTCAGCCAGTGCTGACTGATGAACCTGAGTTCAGCATGCTGTGATTGGGAAACAAGCCTTTTCATCAAAGCAAAAAGCTGTTTAACAGAATCACACCTCAACATTGGTGCAATTGCTGAAAATCAGACACAGAAATTTTGCTTAAGGCTAATTCTTCAACAAAAGATTAACAATATTGTTGTTCAAATTAACAAAGGAGCACTAAATTAAATAAATTTAACATTCAATTTTTTAAATAATCCACCTGCTCATTCTCATTTGTGCAGAGAGCTGAATCTGACAGTTTAGTTTAGAGGTCAAGACACTGTATGGGTGCTGTTAGGCTAATACTAATATTTCAGACATGAGGCATACAAATATTAATGCAGATTCTTTTTGAACTTCCACTGACCTTTTTCCTTTTGATCAGCAGATCCAAATTCTCACAACCAATAATTCACCTTTTCCGTGCCATCTATACATCATAAGATTAACATTTGTGCCCTAACACCTCATCTGCAAGATATTTCGACGAAGAGTTACTTTTTCAAGACGCGCTAGCTTCGAACAGACCATAAATCAGACATGAACAAAGGGGCAGAGACGCGCCCGGCGGGGTGCAGCACGTGAAACCCCCCCCCCACCGGTGTCCCGCGCGCCTCGCCCCCTCGTAGCGTCCCCTTCCAGTGCAGATATAAATGTAGCTTCATGCCGAATCAGTGCTCATTGCCGCAATAATTTCCCAACTTAACCAGCGCCTCTTTTCAGTAAGGGCCGGGCACAAGATTTAAGAGTTCTAAAAGCAGAGGCAGATACATTAAATAGAGACATAAATTATACTGTGGTAATTACCTGCATTACCGTAATAATCAAACTTAATGGAGTTTTTCCACACTGCGCGCTGTAGGGCAAAGTTATTTCACCTCGATGCGCCGAGCAAACCTTACTGTTGCCAGCTTACTAATGGTCAGTTCGAAGTACGTCTCGGACAAAAAGAATCAATTCTGGTCAAATTAATGTTTCAATGTAAATCCTTTAATGTAAAGATTCTTACAATCTTTTTTTTTTGTTTTTGTTTTTTTTTTTTTACATTTCCGTAATGGATATCTGAAAAAACGCACTTAATCTTGGTAAAACGCACTGAAAGAGGATATCTGATTGCGTGAAATAGGCACAATAAGCACTGAAATAAAGTACATGAACATACATAAATAAGTGCATGAGCATTTAAAGTACAAGTTTTACTTTAACCACCAAGTTTTGGTGGTGAGATTTCCTAAGGCATCACGTTTTCAGGACAGACCAAAAACCAGTACGCTACCTCCTAAGCGTCGAGAATGACTTAAATATCAATAAATCTTCATAAAGAACAGTTTAATCTAGCGATTTTTCTGACGCGATTAAATGAACAGACAGACTATTAATGTAAATGTTATGAGATTTAAATAACCAAAATAAACCAAAGTAAAATAATTCTGAGTCCTTCTACTGAATGAAATATATCTCTATATACGTCAAGCGCGAAGGAATGTTCACAAGTGCTTCCTCGGGTGAAAACGAAAACGACACTTTTTTGTAAACATGCCCCGATTTCCATGTTAAGCATACATAAAAAACAAGAAACCCGAGTGATTTGAATGTAAAATAGTCAAAAAGCTTACCTTTAGACAAAAATCAGCAATCGCGATATTTGTTTTCAGGTGTATAAGACCAGTTGGAATGGTCTGGATACACGATCTGAGCAGGGGAAGTTTGATAAACGTCCAGACCAAAACATGAGTTAAGATACTACAGTTTAGTTATTGTTTATCATACAGCGCCATCAGCTGGACAGAATGGTAGGTTTTGGACACTTAAACACAACAAAAACATCTGGAATGTGTTATTCCGATGCACCTGTAAGATGTAAGGTTAGCTAAATTGTAAAAGTATATTTGATTTCGAAATTAATAACTTAATAAAACTTCAAACTTAATAAATGTAATAGTTTTTTTGTCTATGTAGATTATAGGCTACCATACTAATATTTGATTTTTTATCCTTATCTTTTACACAAAATGATATATTTTAACCATTTATACAGATGGATACTTTATGGATTTTTTATTATGTTCCTCGAGGGTAACATCATAGTCTGTAGTGTCACGTAGCGTGATTTATAATGGAGTCATGATAGCTACTATTTATCAACGTTAGCTGCAAATGCAAAAACCATTAAGCGACACTCGATCGGTAAATCTTCCCGTCCGAAGTCATTACATCTGCAGTTCCCACACACTCCAGAATGACAATGAGCATGTGATATCATTTTAGAGGACAGAAAATCCGAGGCTTTGGGCAGTGTCCCCTGGGGCGGTGGTCCTTTCAGCCCCCGCCTGATCTATTATGCACTGTCGGCGTAGAAGGCATCTGAATGATGGCTGTTTCTCCAGAACTACGGTCCAGTGCTGAAAATGTCATGAGTGCCCAAATTTATGTTTGTATTAACAGAAATTCGTGCAGCCCTATTAACGATGGTTCCGCACCCGTCTTTAACTTATGGTAAATAGCAGTTGGTACATTTAGTATATTGTGAAATTCAAAACAAGAATAATTTTAAGTCGACTTCACTTTCGTGCAAATGTACGAGATGGTGGTCTTTCGTCCGTTTAAAGCTTGAATATGGTAAATGTGTAGTGGTTACAAAACCTTTTTTTAATGTTTATAAGTAACTAAAATTCTAAACAAATAATTGCTGTCACACTATAACAAATACAAATAGCTTTTTATGTAGCATTTATCCAAGTGAGAGGTTTTCATCTCAGGGTTTTAGCTGCTGATGTGGCCAGTTATATGGACCTGCTCTGGTGGTCCCTGGTTTAACAAAGCTTGATATAGACTAATTCTGATTTAAATGGTTCCTGTTTAGTCTCTTGTTTTGTAAGACGGCACTACAAAAATCTCAGCAAAACTGTATGACTCATATTAAGTAGACACACAAATTCTAGAGCAAAGTATTTTCAAAAAGTGTCTTTTTAATTTCATGCCCTTAAGTAGCTTTGCCCAATTTACAGTTCATGTCACTAGTGTATCAATCCCAAGACACCCAAAAAGAATAGTTCTCACATACAGCCTTTGTGCACGTGTTATCATTTTAGTTTTTTTTTTTTATAAAAGACCAGCTGTTGAAGACCAGCACTTCAACCCTGGAAGTGTGTTAATGTAAACAGTGCTGCCATTTTTTATCTTAATAAAACAGAGTTTTGGGCGAGTTGCCCTCATAAGCAGAGGCAACAAGTCTACCTACAGACAAGAAGTTGAGCAGTTGGCATCCTGTTGCAGTAGGAATGACCTAATACATCAGAAAAAAGGGTACCAATTTGTACCTTTGCTTGTCACTGGGGCTGTACCCTCAAGGGTCTGCCAATTGTACCCTAGCTGTAGGTAAATGTACCTTGTAAAGTACAGAAATGGACTCCGAGGAACATTCCCAAGGTACAAACAACATTAATGTACCCCAATGGTACAAAAATCTTCCTCAGAGAATGATCTTCTTAAGGCAATTAAGGAAACATGAGCTGCCACAAGCGCTGATGAGTCCGTTTCACACTTCTGTCATTGGAAGCGGCCCTCACCACCTATATCACTGTCGTTTGGTTCCTCCACATCACAGGAGCGTACCAACATCTAGTAGACCATTAGGGCATGAGAGAAGATCATTAGGTGTAACCTGCCAACACTCCAGGCTTGTGAAGTTCACGGGAAAGATTAGAGCTGACCCATCCCACCTAGAACACTCTCTCCCAGCCTCTACTCTCTGGCAGGAGACACAGGGTAATTCATCCCATGCTTTTTCTGACTATAGGTAGTCTAATTTTTAAATAATTTGTAATATTTCATGTGTACATAGTTGGAAATTGTCCTGAAAATGTTTTGTATGCAGTATATTATTTTTATTATTTATTTTATTCAAGATTCATGCAAAATCACCCACGTAAGTGAAACGATTCCGTTGCAAATGCTGCACCGAAACACGCCGTAGTTTCTGTCGCTGTTCTCGCTGAACGTTGCGAATAAAGTTTCCGGTTTCAAACAGCCCCCCCCACTTCCTGTTTTTGGCTCTTCCGCGACATCTTTGTTGTAGTGTTTCGATCGGGTCGCCAGACACGAGTTAAAGGAAACTAGGAGGACCGTGAACTTTGTGCCACGTCAAGACAGTGGATGACAGCGGCTCGGGTACAGCGGCACCGGCGAGCCATGCTGGCCCTGTAGCGTCCATCGCCTCATCTGCGGACTGTCTGACAACCCGGAGAGGAACGAAAACGGAACAAACAGCTGGCACTTTGGAAACGGCACCTTAGTAGTGTTAGACGTCGTAGTGCAGCACAGTAACACAATACAATGGAGAATAAGTACAACCTGAAGAGTCCAGGTAGGTATAAAGCTGGTTGTGTCAGTGTTCACGATGGGGGGGAGGTTTGTGTCGCTTGGACTGGCGCATAGGAGAGCAGATCCTGTTACCTTCACTTCCGTATTCCTTCCCCACCCCGGTCGGTGCCTTTATGTAAAGTAAAACATTATCTGTATTTATGTCGTCTCTCTATATTACATATGGTCGGAAAGGCATTCTACCGGTTGATGTTGTTAAGCCGAGGGCGCTTCAGCTGGTTAGGTGGGCGGCTAGGCAGGTAAGCAGCTAGCGGCAGAGCTCCGGCGCACCCGTAGCCGATGTCTTTTTTTTACTCGTAATTTAGATGCTCACACCAGGCAAACTGAGCCTACTTGAAGAAAACAATAGATATGTAGGTAACTAAGTAGTGGATCAGGCGCCGTTTTAACCGTGTTTTCTCGTTCAGCGCCCACATTTTTGCCTGCCAGTTGTTATTTCATGTATGTTTGCAGTGGCTTACAAACTCCTCAGCAATGACGAAAATATGCTTGACAGTACAGCTGTTATAGGTTTACCGAAGTTTTTTCTTTTAATTCTGATCCTGTCCATCCACCCTACACACTGACTTGTCCCAGCTTAGTTCAAAACTAAAAATAGCTTTTAATTGAACTTGATTGAGTACACCTGGGTAATTGTGTTATATGTGAACAGTTCACAAAATATTAAGCTTTTGACTCTTGCAGTAAAAATAGCAAAGTAATAATATTTGACATAAGAATGAAACAAAACAATTTATTTGATTATTTGAAGTTATTGACAGATACGTCTAGTAGCTGCCTGCAATAGATTGCTTAGTGTTTCCCAACCCAGTCCACGGGGAACCCCGTACAGTCAACGTTTTTGCTCCCTCCCAGCTCCCAGCCAATGAGGAACACCGAATACCTTTTACAGGCACGCTGGGAGCTGAGAGGAAGCAAAAACGTGGACTGTCCGGGGGTTCCCCGAGGACTGGGTTGGGAAACACTGGATTACTTGACTGCAATAGCCAGGATTGAGAGTGTCTAATTTTGACTAACTTTACATACAAGTGCTACTAAATGGAAGCAGTTTGACATGTTAGGTTTGATATACAATCTGATTCCAAATAAATGCGTTTTCGGTTTATGTATCATGATGATTTTTTTAAATATTCACATACATTTTTGGATCCAGTAAATTATGTGAAGTACTAGGAAAAATGTATAATTGCACCCGAGTTATCAAACAGTCTGTTTGCGCAGTGAACTTGAACAAGTGTGCTGTATACAGCTGCAGGCGGTTGCTGTTGCAGTCACTCGATTTCTCTTGAGACTTTCTGCACCTGGTGGAACTTTCCCGATTTCACAGGACCGATAATTTGCATGCATCTGTGCCCATTCGCCTGAGTTTCAAGCTCTAGAAGTGAATGCATTGAAACTAGTTTGTGTGTGTCTGTGTGTGTGTGTGTGTCTGTGCCTCTTCTTCTTGCTGTTTGTACTTTTGATATGCAAGTGAGCTGAACTTCATTTTGTGGGCTTTATTTTGTTATCCATGCTTGGTCCAATAACAATATATTGTCACTTGTAGCGTCTAGCTTATCTCCTTATACGATTAACCTCCAGAGAAAAAACTAAATAGTTCACATCTTCATTTCCAATACTGAAAAATACTCGGTAAAATAATACATAAAAAAACATTTCCCATATTTTCCTCAGCTACTGTTTTGATTTATATACATGGTTGTATAAGGGCGTGTCTGTAGCCGGTGAACTTAGATGATGGTGATGCAGCTACTGCCTGTGTGGAGGTCAGCCACTAATCTCGTTTGCTGTGGCCCATTTCTGACTGGGAGCTCAGTTTAAGTTGCACGTGCCCAGAAAGGTCCAGCAGGAAGACATAAGGCATCAATGCTCTGGGCATTTGGGAGGGTCTAAGGTCATTATCGAGGTGACCCTCCTCAGCCAACCACACTTATTTCTGTTTAAGATGAGGCAGGATGTCTGTGGCCTTGGAAGTCCTTGGGCAGACATGCCCTGCCGTGTGACCATGTGCGTGGGCTCCTCCGAACAGATGCTTTCTCCCTGTCTCTCTGTCCTTTATCTCCCTTTAGGAATCCCCCCCCCCCCAGGTGACCTGGAGCTTGATAAGCTGGGGTGGTGATAATTCTACTTAGTGTACTTTTGGATCCCACATCATTATTTATACTGCCGCCAAAATTCGCTGACAGAGCTGCACTTAACTTCATAACGCTTAATGCCAGCACATGCCAGCACGGATGCAGGATTGACCTCAGGACACACGGAGGACGCCAGCCGGAAGCAGCCTGGGAGCCTGTGCTTCCATGAGGCCGGTGTTTATTATGTAACTCCCACTGCAGGGGAACCCTGCATGGCTCCCTAGTCGCATGAATGCCTGTTATGTAACGATATGATTACGTTATAATCCATCTCTCCAGGGCGGCCATCTGCAGCTCTCCCCACCAACGCGTCCTCCGTGTGATGCTCCAGCTCATTGTTATTAACGATGTCGTGCCAAATTCAGGGTGATTAATGTGCCGGGGGGACAGAGAGGGGGCTCAGTTACCCCTCACCAGGGCTGAGTCCCATCAGCAGCAGCCTGATGCATGGTAGATGTCAGGAATATGAACCTGCCACCTCACACGCTGCTGTGTGTCCGGGGCAGGCGACCTGGGGGCAGGCGACCTGGGGGCCGGCGACCTGGGGGCCGGCGACCTGGGGGCCGGCGACCTGGGGGCCGGCGACCTGGGGGCAGACGCCTTTCATCCAGAGCGAGGCGCGAGTGAGGCAGACGATCCATAACAGACACGCAGCTGTCAAGCAGGCAGCCCAGAACGGCACTTAAGAACCTGGCATTGGTAGTCAGTAATGCTCCATCAGATATGACAGGCAGCCATTTACCTGGAAGCTAATTGTGAGTGGCCGTAATAACTGGGGGGGGGGGCACAATCATCAGTCACTTCTGCAGAGCAGTAAGTCCTTCAGCAGGGACGTTATTTCAGCAATGGGACGCACCCGTCTGCCGGTAAGTGCGGATCAGCTAGCGTGCAATTTGCCGTTTTTCTGTCATAATGACACCCTACTGCTAACAGATCGCTCTCATAAAACCTTCTGTGGTTATATAAAACGACATGTTCTGTATGTACTCTGGGGTTTCTCACAAGCTACCGCTTAGGGATGTTTATGGCACACACCTGCAGGACGGCACATGCTGACATCCTGCATTACTGCCTTCTCTTTTCTGCAGATAGCTTATCATTTTGTTTATGTATCCAGCTGTAATCTAGGGAAGATTAAAGTTTATCCCAAATCAAGGGAGGATATTCTGTGTCGTGTGGGATTGGTTTAACTTATCTGTGTGTCATGGGGGTTTGAAATCACCCTGGAACCCCCAACCCTCTTAAAAACAAATTAGTCTGTAACTGTTTTCATTTGAAACAAAGTGTTGTACTTTTGTCATAATATCTTATGTTAAGTTTTAGTAGACCTCTCTGCTCTGTGGTCAGTCCTGTAGGCCCTTGAAGATTCTCAGAAGTTTTCCTTTGTATGTTTATATCTGCATGTTGGGAAGCTGTTTGTGAAATTCCATTAGTGAGCCCTGGTGGTAGGGCAGAGTTCACACTTTGCAGCTTTATTATTCCATTAGTGAGCCCTGGTGATAGGGCAGAGTTCACACTTTGCAGCTTTATTTATTATTTGCCTGTTTTATGTTTCTAAATGTTTTTTTTGTGTGTGTGTTGATCTCTGTGGTTCCGCCGGCAAGTTTTACCACCATAAGTTTCCCAGCAGCATTCCAGTCGGCACAGTTTATAGTTGGCACCCCAGCACGACACTGGCAGTAGGCTTGAGCAGTATCTAATTTTTAATACCGTCATACATTATACTGGACGGTATTTTAAAAAGCACTGCTATTCTGGTTTTTAGAATGAAAAATACCGTGGTTAATACCGCCCACACCAATCCAGCCCCCCCCAGGTGTCCCTCATCCACCTCGGTGGTATCTGTACTCCTAATGTGAACTGTCTTTCAGGAAATTGGTGATTTATTATGCAGCAAAATAATTCCTGTTGCACAGTGACAGACGTATACTGGGCATTGAAAGGCCACCCATATACACATAAGGACCCCCCCCCTGTCGCCTTATAGCCCGTAAGAGGCTCCCCAGCCGCGTGCCCTGTTGTCGATGCTGCGTGCAGGTTCAGCCAGTACCGCCACTTCCTCATCACCTCATGGTGCCGGATAACTCCTGCTGAGCCAGTAAGTTCCTCAGTCATCATAATACACCATAGAGTCTATATTCAGATCATCATCCCAGAGCACCGGGAAGTTCTTGTATGTTCATGGACGTATCAGTCATTGTATATACAGAGTCCATAGACAGTTATCCAGGCCTGTTTAATGGCTGCTCCTGGTGGGTCTCAGCTGGCAGACCGCAGGCTTAGGTCTCGCTCACGTAGCCGCTGAACCGCAGGCCTCGGCTGGCAGACCGCGGGCTTAGGTCTCGCTCGCGTAGCCGCTGAACCGCAGGCCTCGGCTGACAGACCGCAGGCTTAGGTCTCGCTCGCGTAGCCGCTGAACCGCAGGCCTCGGCTGTGATTAAAACTCACCCTTTAGACTAGTGTGTCTAGATAAAGGGCTGGACTGAGCTGATTTGTTAGTTCTGCTTGAGAGACAAACTGATGTGTATTTGGCTGACTGCTGCTCTGCTGAGTAACTGACCTTAATAAGTTTAATCACTTGAGCCTGGATTAGTTTGAGGGCGTGACAGTCGTGTGGTCGCTCGCTCTCCTGGGTAGCCCAGGCTCTGCTCCTCTGCCTGATGCCCAGCATGTGCCCAGCAGCACGAATGCCGGGGTTGTGGTTATAGGGCCACATGAACCATCTTCGGGGGGAGAGTGGACCCGCATGGGCCGGACGTGCAGATCTCAGAACCTAACAGAGGTGGAAAGTTCAAGTCCAGAAAGTAAAAATCCAGACCGAGATTTTGTTTCAGCCAACCAGTTGAGTATAAAAAGCGACATTTACAGAGTACTCAGCTGGTACTATGGGAGCACTTACTTGCTATTTTCTGGAGTCACTGTAATTTGGCTTGGTGGAGATTTTGTCTCTAGGAATAAAATGTCATAAATCGCTGTTTCTGACCCATTATGGCAGCTTTTCATGCTTTTGGCCTTCCTGCTTTTATCTGAAGATTCTCGTTTCGCCGTGATGTGGCTTTTGCTCAGGTACCAGGGGCAGTTGTACAAATTTTTTTTTAAACTAAAGCCAATGTAACTTTTGTAATAATGTTATTGCTGTCTGTGTGTTTTAAGTTTTTTACCTTCGTGGGTTATTTCCTGTTTCAATAATATGATAGAATTTTATGACCCTAGCTTTCACCATGTATATTGCCCATATTGTATATTGCCCATATTGTATATTGCCCATATTGTATATTGCTAGCTGCTTGCATAGCATGAGGCACCTCGCTCCCATGTGACAGCTGTCTGTGGCCCCTGTGCGTTTTGGCCGTGTGGAGCTCCGATCGACCAGCCGTCAGCCGCTGTGCGTCACGTCAGGATGATGCCCAGGGCTGGACGTCAGTGTGGGCGGCATACACGTGCTTCCTGGAGCTCTAACGGCCCCCGTCTGCTCTTGTTTCTTGTGTGCTGGGGTCAGCCGTCAAGAGACTGATGAAGGAGGCAGCGGAACTCCGCGAACCGACGGAGCACTACCACGCTCAGCCGCTGGAGGTGAGGCGGGGCTGAGGCGGGGCTGAGGCGGGGCTGAGGCGGGGCTGAGGCACGGCTGAGGTGGAGCCCTCTCATGGGCTGGGGGAAACTCCACCCACACGCGTCAGTGTCTCTTTGATCAGGAGATATTCTGACCACCTGAATGAAAGTTTTACATGTTATCTCTGAGCAAAACTGGTCCTTCCAAGTGAAATGCATGCAGGAGCGAGTATTCCTGACTGACTTTAAACCTCTCCTGCCGCATACTGTGATATTTAAGAGTGCATTCTCGCCCTTTCTGATTTATAATCCTCAGCCTCCCTTGATGAAACACCCAAACTAGCGGTACCTTAGATGACGGTAAAACAATGCGCTGGGTGGTGTTTGCTTCTGGTTCTAATGAAAACATTTCCGAAGATTGATGCTGCTGTGAATCTGAGGAAAGGCAAACGACACGGTGAGATAACACTGCATGTCCTCTGAGTGCGCTGATGCTTGTGCCCACAGGATAACCTGTTTGAGTGGCACTTTTCTGTGCGAGGGCCTCCGGACTCTGACTTCGACGGGGGCGTGTACCATGGCCGCATCGTGCTGCCCCCGGAGTACCCCATGAAGCCGCCAAGCATCATCCTGCTCACGGTAAGATCCCCGCATCTGTCTCTGTCCCCCCCACCCAATCTCCTTTGGGCCCTTGAGCAAAGCCCTTAACCCCCCTCCCCCCGCCAAAGTGCTCCAGGGGTGTTGGATACTTGGCCTGACCCTCTGCTCAGACCCCAAGCTCAACCGTGTTTGTGTCTTGAAGGAGAGCATGATGGGATATGCAGAAAGCAGCATTCCAGTTTAGTTGTGCAAATGGCAAGAAAAAAAAAAATGTTTATTTATCCCAAAGAATGTTCAGATTAATAATGCCTGTGAAATGACATTGTTATGCTTACAGTGTCTTGCTTTTGGTTATCATTTAATGAGCCACTGGCAGTGTCCTGCACTGTTCTCTTGTCGCCCTCGGCCTTCCCCATATCTCCTCCTGGTCACATCCATCCACCTCTCGCTCAGCTGGGGCCCTGGGCCCCGTTAGCCCTCGCTTGACCATGGCGCGGGGCCCCGTTAGCCCTCGCTTGACCATGGCGCGGGGCCCCGTTAGCCCTCGCTTGACCATGGCGCGGGGCCCCGTTAGCCCTCGCTTGACCATGGCGCGGGGCCCCGTTAGCCCTCGCTCGGCCCCAGACCCTGATAGCCCTCGCTTGACCATGGCGCGGGGCCCCGTTAGCCCTCGCTCGGCCCCAGACCCTGATAGCCCTCGCTTGACCATGGTGTGGGGCCCCGTTAGCCCTCGCTTGACCATGGTGCGGGGCCCCGTTAGCCCTCGCTTGACCATGGTGCGGGGCCCCGTTAGCCCTCGCTCGTCCCCAGACCCTGATAGCCCTCGCTTGACCATGGCGCGGGGCCCCGTTAGCCCTCTCTCGGCCCCAGACCCTGTTAGCCCTCGCTTGACCATGGTGCGTGGCCCTGTTAGCCCTCGCTTGACCATGGTGTGGGGCCCCGTTAGCCCTCGCTTGACCATGGTGCGGGGCCCCGTTAGCCCTCGCTTGACCATGGTGCGGGGCCCCGTTAGCCCTCGCTTGACCATGGTGCGGGGCCCCGTTAGCCCTCGCTCGGCCCCAGACCCTGATAGCCCTCGCTTGACCATGGCGCGGGGCCCCGTTAGCCCTCGCTCGGCCCCAGACCCTGATAGCCCTCGCTCGGCCCCAGACCCTGATAGCCCTCGCTCGGCCCCAGACCCTGATAGCCCTCGCTCGGCCCCAGACCCTGATAGCCCTCGCTCGGCCCCAGACCCTGATAGCCCTCGCTCGGCCCCAGACCCTGATAGCCCTCGCTTGACCATGGTGCGGGGCCCCGTTAGCCCTCGCTTGACCATGGTGCGGGGCCCCGTTAGCCCTCGCTCGGCCCCAGACCCTGATAGCCCTCACTTGACCATGGCCCCTTTAGCTCTCGCTCATCCCTATAGGAGAGTGTGATGATGCACTTTCTCTTTCAGCCCAATGGCAGGTTTGAAGTTGGGAAGAAGATCTGTCTGAGCATATCCGGACACCACCCCGAGACCTGGCAGCCGTCCTGGAGCAGTAAGTATTTCAGCAAGGAGCGCCTGATGTCTTGATGTCTGCCCTGAGCTCTGAATCTGAGATTAATTTGCTACCTGCACTGCCTGTAATGAAACATAATCAGGTTCAATTTAAGACTCTTATTGGACTCTGATGTATAATTACATTGATTTTCAAAATAAAGCTATAAGGATACATTGTAATTTATGTACATATGTATCAAATTATTGGTATATGTCTGTCAAAGTCATATTTGTGTCACCTACACACCTCTGTTCCCTTTTACTTATCTTGTGCCCTTGTCACATGATAGTACAATGAGATAGTTTGGCACTGTGGCAGATTGGTAAAATGATGAGCACAGTGATGGACAACATGATGCTTCATGAACCATTTGCTGTATTTTTTTGACCCCACTAGATGGAGCTTTCTGTTCTAAAAAGGCCATAAAGCGTGCCCCAAAGAAACCCAAGAGCACCATCTAGTGGGGTCAAAAAAAATAGCAACTGGTTCATGAAACGTCCTTTTTTCTGTCACTCTAGAACTTATCTCCTCATTCTCTTATGTTCCTTAATGGATTGAATTTGGCAGACTGCTGTATTGGCAGCATCTTTTATTTGTTTGATGTAACGGCACTAAGACCGTGTTTTTTCTTGCGCTTTAACCTTTTTCTGACTCTGCATGTTTTTTTTTTTGGTGATTCTCTTCCAGTAAGGACCGCTCTAATCGCCATAATCGGATTCATGCCAACTAAAGGGGAAGGAGCTATAGGGTCCCTGGATTATACACCAGAGGAGCGGAGAGCTCTCGCCAAAAAGTAAGACTTATCGGATTATGGTGCTCCAGTGGCTACGCTAACTCCAGACATCCGGGCTCTGGCATGCGAGTCGGAATGGCGCTCGCATGTGTGGGAAGCGTGTCCTGCAGAATGCGAAATGAAATTACAAATGCAAATGCAGCCATCAGTGGAATAAAATACGCGCGGGTGTGGTGAGCGGCTCGGCGGATCAGGCCTCTGCACCTGTGATTGGAAAGTCGCTGGCTCAGTGTGATTTCATCACTGGGCCCCTGAGCAAAGCCTTTAACTCTTGCCGCAGGGGCTGGCTGGCCCTGTTTCTCAAAAAAGAAACGTATGTCGTTCTGGATAAAAGCGTCTCCTAAATAAATTAAATGGATAATTAACCTGCGTTCACCCACATTTGTTAAAGTCTGACTTCTCCATTAACATTAACTGCCGCCTGTTTCGTCAACCTTTGAAGATGAGATGCAACTTGAGAAATGCTCTTCTGCTCTCTGCTCATCCACTGATCCACTTCCTCCCCACCTTTATTTATAACAATGCTGCAGCCCCCTTGGCTTTGATCTCCCCGTTTTAATCTCCTGCTCATCGTCATCGTCAATCCACTGGGGACTGAGCACAGGAGCCTGATCCCACATGAGCTCTTTTCGCCTTGCATGTGTCAAATAACAGTATGAACATTATTCAAGACTTCGTACATACAAGGAAATCCACGCCAGTGCTATTTATTCCATCTTGCTGCGTATTTGTCAGTTTCTGTTAGAACACCTGGAATATTTTTCCTAGTCATTATGTCGCTGTACCAGCACAGTGTCTCGGTGGGTGGTGCTGTGGATACCCCCCCCCCCCACTCTGCATGTGGGTTGCATGTTCTCCCCACGTCTCATGGGTTTCTGTTCAAAGACGGGCAGTTAATCTAATTGGCGTCTCTGAATTCCCTAAAGTGATTGTGTGGGTTTAGATAGACTGGCATCCCAGTCAGGTTGTACCCCTGCCCAGTGCAGCCTGGGATGGGCTCCAAGCCCCTGAAACACTGACCACGATAAGTGGGTCATGGATGGATGGATGGATTACATTGGTGGGCTTTATTTTAGCCAGTGTGTTTCCTCCTGTTGTAACAAGGGCTCAGTGTGAGTACTGGGTCCTGTATTTCCATGTAGACTCTCTGTTCACGTGCCATGGCTGTTCTGTGTGACCTGGTCCACTGTTGCCTCTCCCCAGGTCGCAGGATTTCTGCTGCGATGCGTGTGGGTGCACGATGCGAACAGCCCTGCTCTCACTTACCGCCAACAGCAATGCCAGCCTGGGCGACCAGCAGGCCACCGAGCTGGCCAGGCAGATCAACTTCAAGGTGCTGCTCTCTGCCCACTGCTCTCTGCCCACTGCTCTCTGCCCACTGCTCTCTGCCCACTGCCGACTACCCACCACCCACCGCCCTCGTGCCCACTACCCACCGCCCTCGTGCCCACTAGGATGGAAGTCTAGTGCTGCATTTTGGTTACCTGCTTGTTCCCGCAGGCGGAGTCCAGCACGTCCAGTAAACCCAGTGCGAGCCAGGCAGCGGCCAGTGAGACCCCGGAAGCCTCTGCCAGTGAAGCGTGGGAAGTCTCAGCTGCAGCAGCATCGACAGAGCAGGTGAGGGACAAGCGAAGCCCCCTGCAGCCCTCACAAGGACAAACGGTTAGAGGATGGATGGATGGTTGGATGGATGGATGGATGGGTTATCCTTGTGAAAGTATCACAATGTAATATAGGCTGAAATAATACTCTACATATCAGCCACTATCCTGCAATAGAAACGGTAAAAGAGAGAAAAGTTCCTGCTGTAAGTGTCCATCATGCAACCGGTGCAGCCCATTCAACAAAGGCCACCCTTCGAGGTGCGTGATATCTGGGGAGATGATGCGTGATATCTGAGGAGATGATGTCCCTTATTGATCCGCAAGGCGAATTTGGCAGCGTACAGCAGCAAAGGAACTAAGTGCATAATGAAGAAAATGAGCTGCTAATGGTTAAATGGTAAAACCACCAGTATGATTGACCTTCCATCACAATGGCCAAATCGATGATGTTTGAGAGCCTTTGGCACAGTATGCAGCACCCAGTCCATATCTGCACTGTTTGCCAAAGCAGTAAAGAAAACGTTCTTGAGGTTTCAAACTGAGTGTTTGTGCAGAAGGAGGAATGTGTCATTGTTTCTACGCCATGATCTGGGTCGCGTCTCTAGCAAGGCGTTATATAATGTGGGGGCTCCACATGCTGCCTGGGGGGTTATCTGATGACAGGCTGTTTGTTCGTAAGCGAGAGGAAGGCGTTACGATTGGAGAAGCCTCTCCAGGTTGTTGGAGAGCTCTGTGCTGGTAGGTGAGTGGCGGCAGCATCAGATTGGCTGGCAGCGTTAGACATGCATCCTCCCCACACCAATCCCAGCGCATTTTCCCATTAGGGCGGGATTTTCCCCACAATTGCCTGAATCCTCTTTACTTTTTCACTAGAATGATACTTTTCATAGCACTGTAAGGTAAATATCTGCTACATTATTGACGCCTCCAAATTTTTCACATTGGATGTCAATATAAAGGATAAACCTGAGTAAACACTTTTCTTTTTAACCTTTCATTTATGTAATAAACCAGTGACCTGACTCCCATTGCCCTTAACTGCTCCCTTACACACTCTCCAGCTGCAGTAACTGCACCAAAATGCTTGCAGTGGCTCACGTGGCTGCGGTGGAGCTGCAGCACTGTCTTCCCCCTCAGAACTGCTTTATTTCTCCCGTATTTGTGGCTTTTAAAGCATGAGCTGCTTGTTCCGTCTCCGGCCAGTTTCCCGTGTGAGTCTAGGCGTGGACTCTGACAGCCATTCCAGACCAGTTAGTTTGTTGTCCTCCTCCCTGCCATTGTGACGTGGACGTGCTCGTGAGTCTCGGATCTTGCTGCATGACTCACCAGAACGACAGCTTTGCTCTCTCCCTAAGAATCCTGATACTGAGCGGAATGTCCGGCTGCCTCAGTGAGGAAGTTGACCAGGTCCTGAGGCAGCGAAGCATCCCATAATGCTACCATCTCCATGGGTCACTGTGGGCGTGTGGTTCTCACAGTAGAATGCTCTTTTCTTTCTGCCAGCATAATGGGATCTACTTCATTCAGAAAGCCTCACTTTTTACTTCTCTATGAAATATTCTTAAAGTTATCCAGCAACCATAGTCCCTGTAACTGGGTCAAAATATAAAGTAATGGTGGAAATGGGGGCAGGTACCTTATTTTTTTTCCCACAGCCCTGGGGGGTTTCATGCTTATTCCATGGCCTTGTTCAGCGCTTTGATTTAACATACACTTTTGCTTTCTTTATTTTGGTCCCGAGAGGTTAAGTTGGATGTAATGAACAGTTTATTCAAGAATGATGTCATGGAATCTTCATCCGTACAGGAGATCACATGTTCTTGGTTCTGCGCTGCCATTGGTTGACCCCAGGTTAAACCGTTTGCAGGCGGACGCCCACCAGAGCGGAGAGGCAGCTGCGGGCAGTCGGCCGCTGAGCCCCCGGCAGCGGCGTGCGGCGCAGCATCAGAGCCAGCAGCCCCAGCCGGCGCGCCGGCCCGCCTTCCCCTTCCCCGCCGCCACACGGCCCCCCCAGGAGGCGGGCCACGCCGGCTCCGCCGTCCTCATCGTGGTGCTGACCCTCGCTCTGGCTGCGCTCATCTTCCGCAGGGTCTACCTGGCCAACGAGTACAAGTTTGACTATGAGCTGTGATGACGGCTGGTGGTCAGTGTGACCGGCCCCCTCTCCTGCAGGGCAGAGACCTCTGGGCTCCACCATCCAGCAGCAGACCCTAGAACCTGTAGGCCCCCACCCCACCATGAAAGCCAGCAGCCCGCGTTCGATCGGCGTGCTGAACCGTGTCCATCCGCGGCGGCCCTGAAGGACGGGGCTCAGGAAGTCCAGGACTGGCCGTGTGGTTTTTAATTTCTTCGGTTTTTGCATGTACTTTTAGAGTACTGTATTTAAAAAAAGATCCAATACCCAGAACCACATACACCCGCTTTGCTTCTGAACCATATGAATCGTGTGCTTACAATGAATAGTGATAACAGAAAGAACCTGAGTTAAGCTTAACTTGTAAACGATTAGGAAACATTGTAATGAAACGCTTTGCTTTGTATTACCTTTTATAGCGCTGTTTATCTGTTGTCTTTTCATGTCTTATTTACTGTTGTGACCCAAATTTTAAAGTTCCTGGTGCTTTAAATGACGGTGAGATGGTGCAGAAGCCTGTATTCTATGTGACTCAAATTTATTAAGCTGAAGTTAACGGGATAGTCAAGTACTGTATAATATTACTATAAATCCGGACTGTTAGCAGCGTCCATGACTCCGTGGCTCGGAGGCATTTGTAGGGATTCATTTGCTGTAGTTACCGCCGGCAGTATTTTAACTCTGCCGCTGTGTGGGCGTTCCGACAAAAGGGAGATGGGAACGGTGTTTAAAACGGCACGCCGGGAAATCTTCGGACCAGTAGAAATGGCATTGATTTGGCATTCTGATTTACTAAATTATTGGCATTAATGTCACTATTTGCCCACGAATGACATTTGCGTAGCGCTACACCTGTCCCTGCAGCATACAACTTCGCCTGGACATGCAGAATAAATTCTTGATATACACACTGATCGTCTCAGTTACCTTTGCTTGCCACTGTTTTGCTCGCGTCCTATAATTCCCATTTTTCCGAATACAAACCTTCCTGGATCGAATCACTGCTGCCCATGCATCTACGCCAGAGCACCTTAAGACGTCTCACAGAATTAATGTATGTTAACTCAAGCAGTCAGAATGTTACCTACTGTACACTATCTACACTAACGCATATGTACCGCTAACCACCAATGTACTACTGGCCTACTAGCCGTGGCCATTATCAGGTCATGGATCCAGCTCCGTACCTTCGTGCAATAAAACTGCACATAACGAATTACGTGCGTGTTATATACTAACTCCCGTGACATAGAGATACTGTCGTGCTGTAGAAGTATTTGCACGAAGGTGCGCGATCCTTCATGAAAGTATCACTGGAATTTACCGCAGCGCCGCAAAGTTTTTCCGTGGAAAG
The DNA here is from genome assembly GCF_048594095.1 of Paramormyrops kingsleyae. NCBI lineage: Eukaryota > Metazoa > Chordata > Actinopteri > Osteoglossiformes > Mormyridae > Paramormyrops > Paramormyrops kingsleyae. The sequence continues at coordinate 3,010,627 of NC_132815.1, read as the reverse complement.
CGCTTAGCGGCACGCAGCATCTCGCGGTCACCTGCTCCGTCTCCGTAGCGGTAACGGGGAGGGAGCCGCGCTGCGCCACTGCGCCCCGTCCTGCGCGATCCCGGCGGATCCCGGCCGGTGCCTCGGTCCAAACCCCTGGAAGCAGCTGCGCTGCAGCCTCCCAATCACTAAAGCAGGAGAATATGTTGCTTGAAATCTTCTTTGGCGTAGAATGTTTAATATTTCAATAAAACGAAACTTTACAGCTACGTTGAAACCTCATTCACTCTGATTTGGATGAAAAGATGCTTCAGTCGTCTAACCACTGTGGACCACAGCTAAAAAGGGTTTTTAGGCTCATTCAGTTAGACTGAAGTCCGCACGAACAATGCAATATTTCCTTCGCTCACTGTTTTTAGTGTTGTTCCTGGTACATATCTGTGAGTGCCGTCAGGAAAGCAGATGGACCGGGCAGGCGGGACTTCACAAGCGGGGCGCGTAAGTACTGTGGACGTCGATGTCGTTTTATTACTGTTAACTAAGAAAGCAGAGGGCGAGTCTTCAAATTACACTGTATTACTTGCACATGAAACGATATTTAATGACAGTGGATTTACTTACATTTAATAATGTTTGTTTCGTGTTGCAATACAAGATCAATGTACAAGCGCTACCTTTTTTAATTCTGCAATTGTACTGTGACACGGGTGTCGACAATGTACATATAATGATTATTATATACATATAGAATGTCTTACAAAATTTCTGAGTTCATAATCTACTAACTTGCTAAACAATATAACATAAGAAACGTAAAATCTGTCAGATTAATTTTTAAAATTCTTTCTTTTTTAGTGTGTATTTAAATTATTCTGTTGTAATTAATAGTATAACATTACTGCCGTATCGCATTAGATCCTGTGTATAAACTTCATTACAGCGATACGAGTCCATGTTGCGCGTAAAACTCGAAGATGTTTCACTTCACGCAAGCATTTACGAACGTGGCGCTATGGAGACGTCCTCTTAGTAATAATGTGTGTGTGTGTGTGTCGGGGAGGGTGGGTATGTCTATATTACATACTCCAGGGATCAAATGTTCCCCACAATGTAATAAAAAGCTGTTATATTGACGTTGTCGAGACTGTTTTCAGATATAACGTGAATGAAATAAAAAAAACTAAAAATGCCAAAATCCTCCTATTTTGTTTGGTTACTTATGGTTAAGGTCGTCATGTTGGGATTGGAGTTTTCCCCATAGACATGAATGGAGAGTCCCCACAAAGATATAATTACAGACCCGTGTGTGTGTGTGTCAGTGTAACATTACATCTGAATACAGTTTGTAGCCTTTCCGCATGAAATATTGTTAGTTATGGAAATGAAATTGTGATGAGAAAGTCTATCGGTAATTTGGGACTTGCGTATCCCTCCACCCCGGCGTTTGTTCTCAACTGAGACTTGAGGACCGTGCTGGACCCAAAGACGTTGCCGCTGCTGTTTTGTGAGGCAGTTTTTGGCACGGCGTACATTGATATGGCTCCGCATGTAGTGGGTTCGAGTCCCCTTAATGCTGCTGCTGTGGTTCTGGAGTTGAGGTACTTAATCTAACTGTTGCAAAATTTCCCGCTGTATTAATAGTTTTTTTCCTCAATATTAATTGCTTTGGATAATAGCTTCTGCTTAGCTACTGCGCACAGGCAACGTGTTTGTGAAGATCTCCAGAATTAATAACTTTCCTGAGGAAGAGGATGGTCTCTGTCACAATAACCGTCTCAAGTAGCTCGCAAAAGCACTAGAAGAAGCAAATTCAAATAATCTGCTCTAATATTTTATATACTTATTTTAAAAATGCTTGCATCTGTCAGTTAAGCATTTTCACGTCTTGCTGCAGCCGATTGTCAAGGTCTGGCGATGCCACCAAAACACGCAAGATAAGGACTGAGCAGCTGCTGCGGATCGACGATCACGATTTTACCATGAGACCGGCCTTTGCAGGTGAGCGGCAGATATATATATAAAAAAACACACCCATTCGTTACTGAATGAGAGATTTCACCCATTCAGTGGTGGGAGATTTCAGGTCCGGAGAGTACAAATTCATACTCTGTTACTGTGGTTCTGTGGTTCTACAACAAAATCTTGGTCTGAATTTGTACTCTCTGGACCTGAAATCTGACTGAAACACATGCAACAAGTGTTTTTCTATGTTGTTTTTTTGTAGTAGCCTATATACATTCCGCACCGGCAGTAGCTGACGTAGCAAACGTCATCTTTGACTACACCTAGAAGTTTCATTCAAATCGGAAAATTCACTGGAACACGGAGCACTCCAGACACTGTAAGCAGTGTAGCGGTTGCAGGTATTTGAGTTATTTTTCAATATTAAGAGTCTCTTAAGTATTTTAATTGTTTAATAAAATAAGAGTCTATAACAGACTATCACAGGCGCACAGTGAGCTGTTTGCAGACGCCAGCTGACCTAAGCACCTGCTTTTGGACACAGAGCCGTATTGGTGACTGACCCCCAGAACCCTGTACTAGTGAGGTTGCAGTGTTTATACTCAGATTTGAACCAAATATTCCTTCATTTTCACTTGGGAATAAATAAAGTTTACATGTGAGGCAAATGTGTTTATCACTACTTTATGGAAAGCAACAGTGCCCTATTATACTGTGCGTCAAAATAGCACAGCCACCTGAAAGGCAGCAAATATCTGTCCAGGTTTCATTAACAGGGTGAGAGTGGGCTCAGCCTGTCCCAGAGAGCACAGGGGGAACCCCAGTGGAACCGGCGTGTTGTAGGGCTCAGGGCACAGTAGGGGCATGGCCACCCTGGAATACATATAATTATATAAAGGGTGGGGGTGGGGCAAGGGGGGGCAGAATTTCTAGCTATGCCCCTGTGTAGGGCTCACACACACTGAGAGACATCCCTTCACTGCATGTTTTTGGGCTGCGGGAGGGAATCGAACCCCCAACCATGGGGTGTTACTCACAGTGTCTCCCAGCCTCTGAATATGTCTCCCTTAAACAACCTTGAGGTCAAAAATGAATGATTCACATTAATCCTGGTATTTAGGAGCAGGTGTGCTTTGTAGTTCCGAACGCCAGTAACAGCCTCGTAAACACCTCAGGTCAGGTCAGGTCAGGTCAGGTTGGGGAGCATGTGCTGATGCAGCACGTCGCCACACCCACCACACAGAGAAACTCCTCGGGATCCTGGCCGGCGACCCCCCAGGCAGACACACGGTCCAGTCCCACCCCCCAGAGATGGCCATCCATCTGCCGCAGCCAGGTGTCACGTCCCAGCAATGAGGATCCTGCGAGCCGGAACATACCTCCAGTTCCAAAAGAAAATATATCTATCGATCCTGAATGACAGGTTGCTTAAAGTCCCTGCACCGATAGGTCAAACCTGCTAGTCTGCTGTTTACTCCCACTGTTTATGACTTATTTACTCATGTCTCTGAAAGCAAGATGCTATCCTTTGAGCATTAGCTGAAATCCTTTGAACTGGGGCTTATTTATGATACGATCATCTCCTCCCAATTAAAAGAAACCCAACGACCAGAGGCTGCAGCTTCTTGGATTAGGATGCGCAGAGTTCTATCCAGGAACAGACAAACATTCCAAAGTCTATTATCTGCTATGCTGGAACTTTTTTTTTACCCTTGAAATGGTTGATTCTGCAGTTGCGCTTAGGGCGATCTGAATTCAACTGGGGCAAAAACCGCTCAGATGCAGGTTTTCTTTTGAGCTTTTCTCGCACCCAATTCCGAGGAAAGCGACTTGGCGAAGCTCGGCTGACGAAAGCCTGTTATCTGGATGCTCCCGGCCTCCGAGGAGCTGCGTTTGACGGCAGCGTGGAGCTGCTGTGAGGAGGCGGTGTCGAGTCTCATCGCAGTCCCCTCGCTCTCGCTGGAGGAGATGTCCCGCGCTGGAGTCCGTCCTGCCTGCCGAGGCCTTTGAAGTTTGTCCCCTTAGTCTTCTAGTCTTCGGTGGCCATTCAAAGAAAAGGAATTTCACCATTTTTAATTTTAGTCCTTAAAAATGTAACAAACATCCTACTGCTTCTATTTGCATATCTCTCCTGATGTGTATGTAACACTTGTGTCCATGTTTTTTTTATATTTTTTTACTTCTTTACACATAAAACTTCACCGTGCTGCAATACAAATTTTGTATATTAATGATTTAAAAATAGTGCTCTTTACAAGGGATGGAGATATACGTTGGTTTTAAATCATGTCTGTGTGTCGGGTCAAAAAACAGACGTTTACCCTTCCATTGACGATGGAGACTTTATATGTTACAGTAACGTTGGGAGTAAATGAGATCAGCCGGTTACGGTGGCAGTTACACACGTGCACCTGGATCCTGGTGGCTCTTGGGGCTCCCTTCAGCATGACCTTTGACCTGAGTTACCACAGTAAATCACTAAGCTGTAGAAGCAGGTTGAATTCTGTCCATCCTCCAACCCCTTATCCACTGTAGGATTGTAGGGATTGTAGGGTTCACCCTGTGATTAAATAAATTTGGGGAAAATGTTGCGCAAGCAGCAATTCCTTTGCCAAAGAGTCTTATTAAATCCATTTTCACTAGTCTGGCATATATCCCACTTATGAAGTTCTGGATGTCCTTTCTAATGCATTTCGCTATGTATCCACGTTCCAGCCACTAACAATGGTCAAGGTCCATCACAGCAGGTCCAGGATGAGATGCTTGCCCATCACGGGCAATTTAGAGATGCCAGTTAGCCTGACTGCAAACAATCGCAACATGCAGGAACATGCAGGAACATGCAGACTCCCCGGCACGCACACAGAGTGTATGCACGACGTTAAGCTAAACTTTAAATCTGTCATCGGGGGCAGCAGATCATCATTCTGAAGAGCAAATGCCAGCTCGTCCTTATCGCTCTGTGGTATGTAAGAGAGGATTTATTCTGCTGCTGAGCTGTGAGAAGGGACCCCCCCCCCCATTAATGCGGAGTGTTTTCCCCTCCCTCCCTTGGTGTCGCTGCACGTGACGAAGACGCTGAGTTTTTTTTTCACTTTTTATTTTCGTTCTTCCCAATCCCCGACTTTACCAGTTCGGGGGGGCATTTGGTGCTCATCAGCCCGACTTGTCAAAGCAGCACCATGAGAAGAGCGACCAGCTTAGGCCCGACCAGCTGTCTGTGAGTGACAGGTTACGGCTGGAAATGAAACACATTTTATTTCAAGGAACCTTAACCAGAACCAAATGTAAATCTTACACTGTCTGTTCATGCCAAAGAATGTCAGGTTGCACTGGGGTGCTGATGTGCTTTTTCATCGTGTTTGCTTTGCTGTCTGAAGCCGTCGCGGTGATGATGGACCAAACCATTTGGAGTGTGGATGGGGGGGGGGGGTGCCATCCTCCCCTGGAGGCGGATTAGAGAGACAGCCTTTCCTCATTGGCTGGCCGGATTAGACAAACTTTGCACTGATGAGCCTCATGGGCACCATCTCTTCCTGGGAAGTACTACGTCACATCTGCACAGTGGAGCAGGCCCTAAATAGCCTGAATTCCCATAGTTTCAGAAGATGGAACATTCCGGAACCTGATAAATGCTTGTTATCCATCACTTGTCATTTTCATTTATATCCAGTGCCTGAAAATTCAAAGAAAAGCCTCATCTGTAGTCAGTACACTAAAAAGTGCGATGTTTCACTGGTGATAAACTGCAGGGTGTTTATTTTGCACACTTTGCCATAGACACGCGGGCTTAGCTATATTCTACATTGTCAGATTTCCACGGTTCATCCGTTTGCTTTAAATACCTTTGACTAACAAGAATTAATCTCACAGAGAGAACTGTACGCAGGAAACAATGATTGTATAAACAGCAGAATGGAATGAACCATAGTTGACACTGTGACCTGCTAGGTGTTTTGTGGCCTGTCGAGCCAAGGTGAGCCTTGGTGGGGGAAGGGGGGGGGGATGTTCCTGACTCTAAGCATGACTGGCCGCATATGATCCCAGTTACCGGGAGAAGTGACTGCGCAACGGGTTTAGGGCTGGGAGTAAATACCCTCATTGCCAGGTAACGGGTTAATGCGATGATGAATTCGCTACTGCCCCTGCGTGACCTTTGACCTGACTTGTTGCAGCTGAACCCTCAGTCAGCTTGGTGCACAGTGATGTATATGTACGTGTGGTGTTATATTGTCTTTGGAATGTGTTTGGTGAGTGTGACCTCCTTTATTTATAATGTAATTATAATTTTAAGTGAAATTATGTCACGGGCACAGCAAATGAGAAATACTGCTGTAGCCTTACGAAGCCTAATTATAAGGCTGGCTGCAATAAACAATCATGCAATGCAGTCACTCGGGACAAGGACACCAGACAGGTGGCGCTGAATGGGAACGATAGTTTCCATTTACAAACTGGATTGCGCCATGATTACTTTGCAGTTGGGCACATTGCAGGGTTATTCAAAAGTTACTTCAATGAGCTACGTTAGAGGTCAGCAGCTTTCAGCGCTTTTCCACTGGCAAACATGAACCAGCCCATACCCAATCCGTACTGTAATTAGACAATAGTTACAGTACGATTCCCGCTCGCTTTGGTTTCCGATTGCCGAAGGGATGTCTTGGTAAAGGAATTGCTGGGTTTTGAGAGAGACAGCGATGCAAAACTGAAGAGATGCTTATTTACTGTTCACAGGGTGTACATCATGATTTACTATTTGTTAATACCCGCCGGCGAACAGAATTAGCATTTGCTTGCATAAATTTCCATTACGAATCCATTCCAATTAGCTGTTCTATAATACTTTTTTAAGCAGGAGGTTGGAAATTTTCAAGTTCCAAGTTATTGGGAATGCATCAATATCACAAACAGATCGCATGCTTTTAAATGGAGAATTGCCAGTTGCTCGTTTCTGGCCTGGTGCCGAGAACTTGATTGCCTGTGGAAACGCGACGTCCGGATGTCTCCCTTGCAGGACCGGCAGTCCCCGTGGGGGTGGACGTTCAGGTAGAAAGCCTCGACAGCATCTCCGAAGTGGACATGGTGAGGGTCTCTGTTTCACTCACATTCACGTTTGTGTGGATTATTTATTTTAGTCATTTAATTAAGAATTGTTCTAATATTATTTTAATGGTTCCCCCAAATCCCTCATCATCCTTAATGTTATGAATCTCATTTTTGGGATGGAAAGGAGGAATCGCCATTCTATTTTAGCAATTTAAACCACACAGTTTTATGTCTTTTGATCAGTACACCATTCCGTGAGCTGCTGTCACTTCAGGACCAGATGCTGTCGCTTGTGAGCATGATGGACTTTGGTTCCGCTGCTGTTCTTCTTGCACTTGCACAGTAACCTGATAAACAGCACTACAATCTCCAGCACACAGTCATGTGAATGTCTGCTTTGACAGCAGCGAGCTCAGCCTCCTCATCATTTATGTTGTTTGTAATATTCCTGCAATGTTACTATTTATGTTCCTTTGACTGTAACACACACACAAATTCCTACCCAATACTTAACATGATCAAGCAAGACGCCAACTTTCTAATTATGTTCTATAGCAGGGGTCTCCAACTCCAGTCCTGGAGAGCTACTATCCAGTCGGTTTTCAATCCTACCTGGCTTCTGATGAGCCACACTAGTTCTCAGGTAAATACCAGGAGCAGGTGTGGCTCATCAGAAACCAGGTAGGATAGAAAACTTACTGGATAGTAGTTGGTGACCCCTGGTCTATAGGCACATAAATATCAGGAAGACATTATCTGACCCATGAACCATTTCATGGTGACGGCAAATATGTTCCTTTTTTAAAATACTATACAGGGCAGTCAAATAATCTCTTGGGGATGTTTTCCAAAGTTTTCGGAAATGCGACGAACCCTCATAGCTGGGAATTGGCCAGAGCGCATAGGTGCAATTTATATTTAAATATTTATATTTAAGTGAAGAATTAAACCTACATGAATGCCCAAGTCCTGTTTACTTTGACACGCAGGACTTCACCATGACCCTGTACCTGCGGCACTACTGGAAAGACGACCGCCTGGCCTTTCCCAGCACCACCAACAAGAGTATGACATTCGATAGCCGACTGGTGAAGAAGATCTGGGTGCCTGATGTCTTTTTTGTTCACTCTAAGAGGTCCTTCATCCATGACACTACCACAGACAACATCATGCTCAGGGTGTTTCCTGATGGACACGTACTGTACAGTGTGAGGTAAGCAAGCTTTTGATGAGAAGATGAGAAGAAAATCCAAATTGGACAATGGCAAGACTTTAAAATAACTTAGTGAACTTAATAAATCAATTTCCTGGGAACCGGTCTTTTTTGTAGGTTCCAACAAAGCTGTAATACTTTGCGTTTCTTTGTCAATATCCATCTATCCTTGATTAGGGTCACTGTGACAGCTGCATGCAACATGGATTTCAGTCGCTTCCCACTGGACTCACAGACATGCACCTTGGAACTGGAAAGCTGTGAGTACCGACACTGTTAGACGAGTGTGAGCTGGAGAGCTGTGAGTACCGACACTGTTAGATGAGTGTGAGCTGGAGAGCTGTGAGTACCGACACCGTTAGACGAGTGTGAGCTGGAGAGCTGTGAGTACCGACACCGTTAGATGAGTGTGAGCTGGAGAGCTGTGAGTACCGACACCGTTAAATAAGTGTGAGCTGGAGAGCTGTGAGTACCGACACCGTTAGACGAGTGTGAGCTGGAGAGCTGTGAGTACCGACACCGTTAGACGAGTGTGAGCTGAACAGCTGTGAGTACCGACACCGTTAGACGAGTGTGAGCTGGAGAGCTGTGAGTACCGACACCGTTAGACGAGTGTGAGCTGGAGAGCTGTGAGTACCGACACCGTTAGACGAGTGTGAGCTGGAGAGCTGTGAGTACCGACACCGTTAGACGTGTGTGAGCTGAACAGCTGTGAGTACCGACACCGTTAGACGTGTGTGAGCTGAACAGCTGTGAGTACTGACACCGTTAGACGAGTGTGAGCTGGAGAGCTGTGAGTACCGACACCGTTAGACGAGTGTGAGCTGAACAGCTGTGAGTACTGACACCGTTAGATGAGTGTGAGCTGGAGAGCTGTGAGTACCGACACCGTTAGACGAGTGTGAGCTGGGCTGTCCGAGGGCTGATTCTCACCATCAATGACGGTCTGCAGATGCCTACACTGACGAGGACCTCATGCTCTACTGGAAGAGCGGAGACGACTCCCTGAGCACCGATGACAGGATCTCTTTGTCTCAGTTCCTTATTCAGAAGTTTCACACAACCTCCAGGCTCGCTTTCTATAGCAGCACAGGTATGGCTGGCAAGTGCTACTCAGGGATACGGTACCAATTAAAAGTTTGGACAGGCCTCATCATTTGTTTTTCAATAAGATAATGACCGTATGTACACCTTGAAAGTACCGTATCATCTTGTGCACAAGGAAAGAGTTGGAGTTGAGCCACTACTTTTGGCTGTTGCAATATTGCCTTGAGGCCTTTTACTATAATAAATGACATTAGCTAAAATAGAGAAAAATGCATTGAAAGCAAGTGGGTCCAGACTTTTGACTGGTACTGTACATGGTTTCACTCTCACTTGTTTGAGATTTGGTAATTACTGTTAATTGTATTAATACGGGGCTCCGTCAAGATACATGCCGGAGCTGTAGACATGGTCTCCACCCTTCAGCACAAGGGTTATTTTTCATTTCGCCCCCATCTCTGCGAGCCTGTTCTTCCTGCCTGGCTTTGACCACGTTCCCCTGCCGCTCCTTGCAGGCTGGTACAATCGGCTGTACATCAGCTTCACCCTGCGTCGCCACATCTTCTTCTTCCTGCTGCAGACCTACTTCCCGGCCACGCTGATGGTCATGCTCTCCTGGGTGTCCTTCTGGATCGACCGCTTGGCCGTCCCTGCCAGGGTCTCCCTCGGTGAGCCCCAGGAACCACTTAGTCGGCAGAACCTGGGACCTCCTTCAGTGGGATATTCAGTTATTGTGCCATCATGGGGTTGGCAGAAGGGAAGGGCCTTGTGCTAACTCAAGGTGTTTGTGTTCTCGGGTAATATCAGGCATCACCACGGTGCTCACCATGTCCACCATCATCACCGGAGTCAACGCCTCCATGCCGAAGGTCTCCTACATCAAAGCCGTCGACATTTACCTGTGGGTCAGCTTCGTCTTCGTCTTCCTCTCCGTTCTGGAGTACGCTGCAGTGAACTACCTGACCACTGTGCAGAACGGGAGAGAGCAGAAGCTTCGGGCAAAGGCCAAAGAGCAGGTAGAACCATCCTTGATTTCCTTCCCCCTGTACTGTTCTGTAGGCACCATGTAAACCACTTGGTTTGTGTACAGTGACTGTCATATGAACAAAATGTCTTAGCATCACTGCACAGCAAATTCCAACAACATCGAAACTGACACAAGTCAGGTGACGTCATGCCTCACCTCGTCCCACAGTCCCTGCCATGCACCTGCGGCCTGTCCCACGCTCGGGCCGTGATGCTGGACGGGACATACAGTGAGGTGGACACCAGCAGTCTGGCCAGCTACACGCAGCCTCCCGACGAGGTGCTGGAGAAACAGGAGCGCATGGTGGTGCATCTATCTGTCGACAGGGAGTCAACAACCACTGCGGGCAAGAAGAAGGGCCAGCGGGCTCTCGGCCTCATCCAGAACACCCACGCCATCGACACCTACTCCCGCATGATCTTCCCAGGGGCCTACGTCATCTTCAACCTCATCTACTGGTCCGTTTACTGCTGAACTCAGACCCGGCTGGGAGACGTATCTGGATACACAGCTCACCTCAGTGGGAAATCTTGCAGTGACAGAACTTACAGAGGGTCATATGGATCTTATTGGGCCATCCTGGATTGTCACCATTAGGTACAGCCAATGGCAGCCATTCATCAGTAAGAATAGCAGTCCCTTTTACGTTGGTGGTATACTGACGACCATATTGTTAATGTGTTTCAGATCCTCGCACTGGCCTACATACAGTGTGTGTTGAGTCAGGGCCATTTTCTTCATCTTGCCATCGGTACCAGTCATTTTCTTAGGCTTGGCTTGACATCCGCACATTATAGCTACTCGTACATATTATGCCATCGGCGTCCTGTCAGTGATGGGACCACGATGCTGGCTGATTCTCTTGATTGACTGTCGTCTCGGTACCGTTCTCCCCGGGGTTCTGCTGGTTCTGTCCGGGAGCGTGGTGCTGAAGGGCAGATAAGCAGGTGATACCGCCCTGGTCCCCGTGCAGTAAAGCTGTGCTCACGTCAAACGCCACAGCCCATCACCACCTGGGGTCATTTTAGGCACTAAAACGTCTGAGAAAATGCTAAATAGCATCAGCAAAAACCTGGACACTCATGTTCTATATGTAGGTTAAATAATCAGGATATTTAAACTCTCTGCAATACAGGAAACCATTTCAAATGTGAGCATAAACAAACACCTTTTAGGTATTTTATTATAATTTGTTCCACTCTCCGACAATGTGAATTGAAGTTTGCATACTTTATACAGAACTCGTTTAATCAAAGATACACTGGCATTGAAGTATTTTAATTATTTTGTGTTTATGCGTTTTATTATTTAATACACCATCATTATACCTTGACACTAGACAGACTGTATTGGATCAGAATTTTTTGTTTATATAACTCATCAGCTATTTATTTCAGAAAAATCTGAAGGCTGTTTCTCAGAATCTCACACAGCGGGGGCTCAAGACTCCAGCATCTTTGAAGTTTAATTAGTGCTGAAGATGAAATGTCAAAAATGTAAATAATGTCTGCTGTTCAGTCTTAAATCCGATCAATGGAGCGGCCTGGAGCTATTTAGTCATCTCCAATAAATATGAAAATAATCAAATATTTTTGCATTTTTTTCGTTGTTTCAACTTATATATTCAACTCAAATATATGAAAACGTTGACTAAAACGGTCACTGTGTGTTTATGTTCCAACCTTAACTGCATCTATAAATTCAGGCTTTAACTGAAAAATTGTGTCAGCAGGTTCCACACCGCGGAGCTGAAGTGACTGAACTGATTTTGCTGAATTGGGGAATTTTTACAGAAATGGGATGATATGAAGGAAAAACAGCCCAAAACCAACTTTTGTTTTGATAAGCACGGAGCTGTGAAACCTGCAGTTGGCTGTTTGGGAAGCTGCACACCTGCCATGTTGCAATCAGAAACCCCAGAGACAGACCCTGTGACGGTCTTGCTGAGTAAATGGTACATGGATTGCATTCATATAACACTTTTCTACTCCTACAAGCACTCAAAGTGCTTTACAATTCATGCCTCACATTCACCGAGGTGCCAACTTGCTCACCAGGAGGAATTTGGGGTTCAAACAAACAAACAAACAAGTTTATTTTTGTATAGCGCATTATCACAACATTACATCGTCTCAAAGCGCTTTACAGCATCCCCACCCAAAGCCCCCAGTGAGTAAGCCATAGGCGACAGTGGCAAGGAAAAACTCCCTAGAAGGAAGAAACCTTGGGAGGGACCAGACTCAACGGGGGAGCCCATCCTCCAGGGGGCAGCAGAGGGAACCCTAACCCTAACCAGACTCAAAGGGGGAGCCCATCCTCCAGGGGCCGGCAGGGAGAGTCAAATACAGTAAAATTGGTTCAGTGTCTTGCTCAAGGACACTTCAATGGGGTCCAGAGGAACCGGGGTTCGAACCTGCAACTCTCCAGTTGCCAAACGATTGCACTACCTCCTGCGGCACCATCGTGACACTGCTTTGGCTGCGGCTTGGGCCCACCACCCTTCCAGTGACATCCTTCACACAGCAGAGGTGCGATTACCTGATTCCCAATTGGCCTGAATGTGTTGCTGTTCCGCTAAGATACGGAGCACAGAGCTTTTCGAGGAAACATACTTATTGTTCCCAGTGGGACCCAGTGTCCTTTGAGGTGCGTTTAGGTGCTGAATCCTGCATCCACATGCATGGACACACATCCAATCCAGGTGCCCCTCTCTGTCCCAACCCAGTCCCTGTCCAAATTTCCATCAGGATCTTTCCTAAACCAGTTAATCAAGCTGTTTGTGTCCAGAAGTCTTGTTAAAGAGCTGGGAAGTTTACTTTTAATTTGCATTGTAATTGTTATTGTGGCGAGTTCTCTGCTTACGCTGCAGTTCAAAACGAAGCTCTAACCCCCGCGAGCCTCTTCAGGGCTGCATCACTGTGGAGTTCGGGCCCCGGCCTGCCTGCCTGCCTGAAAGCCTGCCTGCCTGAAAGCCTGCCTGCTGGCCTGCCTGAAAGCCTGCCTGCCTGCCTGCCGGCCTGCCTGAAAGCCGGCCTGCCTGCCTGCCTGAAAGCCGGCCTGCCTGCCTGCCTGAAAGCCTCCCTGCCTGCCTGCCTGAAAGCCTGCCGGCCTGCCTGCCTGTCCTCTGCCACGCTGACACTGCACATGAAATCTGCCGGAGGAGCTGACATGAATCATCTGAAGGTTAGATATGACTTTTAAATCCCAAGAACAGCAACCAAATGGCCGTAAAAATACTAGCAAACCACGTAACTAGTAATAATTATCTAGTGTCAGTAAAGACGAAGTTACTACTAAGTTACTAGTGTGTGTAAGCAGTAGTCCTGAACATAAAAGTAACTACTGTGTGAAAGTCTGAGGCAGTCAAAGAAAATGATGTTTGAATGATCTTCATGTTTGTGTAAAACTATGATGCTGTGTAAATGTATCAGCTTAGCAATTTCAGAACCTTTCCTAAAATCACCCCAGTATTTGCAGTCTAATACACCCATGTACTTTTTGACTTGACCACTACTCCACCTCGAATGGCTGATCGATCCCTCATTGAATTTTTAAACTAATTAACATTCACATGGAATGGCTGGGGTGTCCCTGAGGGGGGGTTTGGGAACGGAAGCAGCCATGCAACAAGATATCGGTAACTTTTTGGAGAACAGAAGAAATTTCTGCTTGTTTTTGTTGTGTTACTCTTAATTTGCACATGTTCTAATGTTTAAATTGTGTTCTTTTTAAAGCAAATGTACACTTACTACCCAAATAAATAGCTTTAAACATTTCCTTTGACTTTTGCACAGTACTGTATATATTTTTATTCCAGCAAGGAGATCAACTCACTTAATCTAAAAACAATTGTTGCTTTCAACTAAAGCGACGAATGATAATGTCTCTCTGCAAATAAATATGAGCTTAAATAACAATGACACGCTTTTTGTGTACGGAAAATAAGCACATATCTCCTTCAAAGATCCTAAGCTCACCACTCTGCAGGACAATAATTCGGCTAAGTTCCCCGCTATGAGTCAGGAAAAACTCCAGTATATATTAAATAGTAGTTATGTAACAGGCTTACATCTCTTGTGTAACTTGCTTTTAATAGGGTTGTTGATTTTAACTTAAACAGCTGATTCTGGTTCATAATCGCATGCACACTTTGGAAGGTCAGCAAGAGCAGTGCTGCTGATGAAACTGTAGAAGGTCACGTGACATAAGCATTGATTTTTATGGGCTGTTCTTATGTTTACTGCCCCATCGATACATGTTATGCTATTCAGCTTGCGGTATGTAATACATTTTGCTTAGCGATGACTAACAGGATAAGCAGAACAGAAAAGGAATGAGTAGCTCATCAGAACATGCAGAACGTTTATGGAATGGTATGATTTAATTCCTCCCAAAAAGCTGATTAACATCTCAGCTAAAATCTAATGAACTCCTTGGTAGTGATACGTTCATTATTACTGAGGGACAGTTGTGATTCTGAATGGGCAATTATAAACCCAAGGAGGAAAACATTTGAGAAGTAAGAGGTGATATTTTATCATCTCTACAAGAAGTATTTTAAAAACTAAGTAAAACAAAAGCAGTCAGTTCCAACTTGTTTCTAACGCAGTAATGGAGTAGAGTTACTCATTGTTAAGACAAATATAATTGCCACTGGCGAATTACTGTTAAAACCCGAGGTCCTGAGATAAACAAGAAGCTAAATTGTATTCAGTAGTTCATCAGTTTTGAAGGAACTGTAATTCATAAATTCTCTGCGGTGAAATTTTGTTTCTGTTGAGGTTGTCGCACAGGATTATTTTCCCATTTACTTTGTGATTTTTGCACATTGCAAACAGGCCATTTCAGAATATGGAAAATGTGAATAAGATTGTAAGCTGTTTGCTAATCCGTCAACAAAGGCATCGGTGTGAAACAGCCAGCTGCTCCCTCCCTTTACCCATTTATTTCTGATGAGCGGAACAAACCAGCAAGTGCGCCATCACAGCCCATGCCTACACTGCAAATGGCCACACTGCAAATGGCCACACTGCAAATGGCCACATGCACCGGCCTCATCAGCGGGCATCTGCCTACTGCAGATCAGAGATCAGCTTCCAGGGCAAAGGGGCTGTTTATGTAACGTGAGGCACTGGCTTCAAAGCCAGAGCTGCACACAACAAATCCAGATTAATTCTCTGCAGAGAGGGTGGCAAAGGTTGGGCGTGAAAGTGGAGAATGTGCCTGTTCTCATGAAGCAGACATGTATGGATAGAACAAGCCTGAGCAATGACTGAAAGTTCACTGCTTTCCGAATTAAACAGTAACACTTTTCTTGAGGGGACTCGAAAAAACGTAAAGAGTCACTGCATCACTGCACCTGGCCATGTTGTCACTGTTGTCACCTAGCATGCAGTGCTGGGCATCCTGTTGATCTCTGGGGTGCAGAATGTCAGAAGCTGAACTTTGTCATACAGTTTCTCATGCAAGAAACAACGGCTGGGTGACACTGTACACTACGGCTCTGTAGTAACTTAGTAGTAAGTCAGGTACTACTCAACTACAAATCATGAACAAATGTGTGGTTAATACATTATGTAAGAGTTAGGTCATAATTAAGATTATAATAATATATTATGGTTATGCTTTACATTAACTGACCTGTTGTTTTGTAATCTAATGAGCAATAACTGATCTGCATTACTGACGATCTGAGAAGCCATTGAAGCATTGATCCATATAGCTACTGTACACAACCCAAAGCAAAAATTCAGCTAATCTGTCCAAAAAATACTTCATTTGACAAACTGAATAATCAATTTGAATTCTAGTTGAAAACATCTATGCCGACCGGTTAATGTAATTTGGGATGTCTTAAATTTATAATGTTATGTATTATGTTATAATTTAACTGATATTATCAGTATGCAGTGATCTTGCTCCATTAACCGTAATTCTACTAAAAAAGGCTGGGAAAGAGTGGTGCTGGGGGCTGGGAGGGAGCAAAAACGTGGATAGTGTGTGCAATCGCAGTTTTGTGACGCCATTTTAATCATTTTCTAGGCTCGCTCTGCCCCCTAGTGCCTACATAGTGAAATGGCTCTGCTTTGTTAAACATCACGCAGTTGTTCGTAAACAGACGCCAAAATATAATGATACGTAAAAATAAAATCCTAGATAGCATCATGTTATTGTTTCAACGTTGAATTATAGTTAAATGCGTTGAATTATGGTCAATGTTAAATTATCAACGTTGAAACTGAATTGATTTTCAGATTGAAAAATTGATGGTGGCAAAACCTTGATTCAATGTATAAAGTGAAAAATTGAAGATCAACATCGGTTGTTTCAACCTTTTTGTCTGATATGGAATCAATGTCATTTCAACATATGTGTGCTATGTGGGATGTCTCCACACTGTCTAGAAGTTAAGGTAAGAAAAGCCGAATATGAACCAAATATTAAAATCGAATAATTTACATAAAGCCCCCCCGTTTCTTTAATCTATGGCGAGAATAAGAACAATGTTAGGCCTGTATTTGTTGTATAAACACTTAGCAAATGTTTTGTTTTTTTACACAAACGTAGCTTTGTGACGGTTATGCGTTACAGTTTTGGTTCTGCACACGTAGCCCAGTCCTGCCATGACAGTGATACTCCGAGGTCCATTGGGCAGGTAGCACGGTAGATCAGGGTTAAACCCGATTGATATCCTTTAAAAATGAACTAAAGGGCGCCAGATGTCGCCTATCCTCGTGTTTTTTTCTGACGCCTGCTCTGTCCGTGTTGTGGACCCATGCAGGCGCAGTTGAGTTGAGTTTAAACTTTATTTGCCATTTCCAGTCCCTCAGTTAAGGTTTAAACATAACAAACAAGACAATGACATATAGAAGATGCGTTCAGGAATACTATACAAGTACTATTACACACGTCCCCAAGTCAGATAATTAGTTATTAATAACCTATTTATACTTTGAAATCATTCGACTTATATGCTATTGCATTATGAAGGAACTTTGAAAACCTTGAACCGAACACATTGGATCCTTGACTTACGAACTCAATTCATTCGCGAGGGCTGGTCGTAACTCAAGTTAGTCGTACGAGTAAGTCAAGACTATTTTTTTCATAGGAAATAATGGAAATACCCATAATGCATTCGGACCTCCCAAAGCACCCCTCGCGTAACCTTTTCATAATAAAAAACGGTTGTATAATGTGCGTATTTCACCAGAAACACCAGTTAAATTCCTAGTGTACTCACTAAAAAGTTATAAAATGTGCCTAGCCTTTCTACCTCGTCTAACTCAGTTGATCGTGACTTGCTAATGTGTGGAACACCTTTAGCAACACTAGCTTCCTTATACAAATCTTTTCTTTGTAAGATTGTCGAGATGGTGGATTTCGACATGCTGAACATATTAGTCAGATCGGTCACACGAACGCCACTCATATTTCTGCACAATTTCCTTCTTCTTTATTATTGCTTTCTTTACCCTCTTGGCTTCTTTTCTAACTTTTTGAGTCCCTTTTGACAACAATTAGCGAAATTAATTATATGAAGCACTGCAGTGACCGTATTTGGGGTCAGACTGACGCTTACAGACGCCCCTCCAGCATCTCGGGTCTTTGTTTACAGCCGAACAAGCGGATACACGTTTCGGCCTCGACCGGCATTCGGGTCGTAACTCAAGACTTTGGTCGTAATCCAAAAGTAAAATTTTGGTCGTAACCCAAGTTGTTCGTATATCAGGCCGGTCGTAACTCGAGGGTCCTCTGTACCTGTAATTGCACAGGCTACATTTGCATGCTAATGACAGCGATATCGCCTCCTCGTGTTTGACTGTTCGGTGTTTTGGTCGACAGGGGGAGACATTGTCTTACGTTTTTACAGAAAGCCTGCCGCGCTGATGGCCGGTGTGAATTGCCTTATAGCCAGTTAGTGTTCCGATATCTGTAAAGATCCCGATATCTGTAAATATGTAGCTCTTTGCATTGACGACTTTAAGACATATTTGTTCGAGTTACTGCAATACGGCATAATCTGGCGATAAACTGAAAAACATCCCAGGACGCTGTAAGCCATAATAAATCATAATTCATCCACATGAATCTGTGACATTCTTCCCCGCGGCTGTTATTCCCAGTTATTAAATGAGTAATTATATTTATTTAGTTCCTGGTGATATAATTTTACGCATTATCTACCTATCCAATAGTATCTGAGTATTTAAGCCACGTATGTAGGCCTGTCTTTGAGTCTTATAATCATCTAAGGAGGCGATACGTGATGCCGATTGGTTTCGACTGGATTTTTACACTAGGGCATTCTAGACAACTAATTCAATTAACGTGAATTTATGTACATTGATAACACTATTTTATTTTTTTTACTTAACCACAAGCCAGAACAGGAACGGAGCAGATCAATTGAGGATTTAGCAAAAAATACAATTCAAAGCAAAAAATTTCAAACAGTTTAACAGTTTAACTATGCATTTCACTTTAGAAACATGCATATATGCATTAATTTTGTTTCCATCAACAAAATCTGCAGAAACTGCAAGTAAAATGATCATTATTAGACTTGCATATTTCTGTTTCATATTCTTATTATAGAACTGATAAAACATTTACTGTTTCCCCTTTAGTTTTAAAGTTTCGACTTAAAAGGTTTTTTACACATCACAAGACAATTATCTACAGTAGCAGATAATGGGAAAAAAACACATTTAGCTGTAATCGTATCTCGTCTTATTCCAGTGAATTATTTCGTAATGAATGTCTATAGCATTCACATTTTCTTCCAAGAATGTTATAAAATGTCAGTTTGTCTGTTCATAATTACATTTACCTAAGCTAATTAAAATGCAGTACTGAAAGGGACGTCTGTAAGTGCTCGATCTCTATTTCTTTTGATTCTCATAGCTGCGCGTGTTTCACCCCAGTTAGAAACAGCGGCGTTGACGCTCTGCTGCGGTCCGGTAAGCGCCGCTCAAGTCAGGAGAATTAGGACACACTGACTAGATGACTATAATAACGAAATTACTTCTTCGGGCACTTTTTCCTTCTCCTGTGATAAGAGAAAGCCATCATTAATTCCCTAGTTCCATGTGATTCGAATCCTCTGTGGTTTATTGTTTACACAGTTAAACCTGAATTTTAATTTATGATATTAAAGTAACACACTGAGCCAAACCAAATTAAATTTATTAGCCATAAGCCGAAAATCCTTTATCGGGTGGCATTTTTGTTGTTCAGTGATAAGATTAGTTTTGCCACTGAATTAGGACAGCCTTCAATTACCCCGCTTTTTTAACCATCCTGCGTGCGATCCAAGAACCAAAAATTAGGTCTGTTCATTAAAATATAGTCCTGAATAAAAACAAAATCGTAGTTCCGCAACATCAGCAACCGTGTATATAACATGTAGTTAAAGTGTTAATTTATTAATGGACAGACACCTCTAAACAGTAAAATAGTTTTACTATGCGTGATACACGTGTGCATGAATAACGTCGCACTGTAATTAAAGTAAAAACGCACAAAAGAAAAGTATCGGATACAAATAGCTGCGTGTCTCATGACCCACAGCTTCCCTATTAACCTGCCAGGACGAATCTTTGGGAGCGAAAATCCGTCCCATCTGACATGGAGGATTTGTGGGTTTAGTGGAAATTGCTTTCCACTGCGAAAATTAAATATCGTCCCACGTTTCTGTACGCGACTTTGCCGGGTTCCATAGTGTCGTATCCTGCACGATCTAAGCTTCTGCCTGCTTTTTATCTGCCTCCCTCCGAGTGTGTCGCCAGGATGCAAATGGAAACGTTGCTGCTGCTCTGCATGTGTGCGCTTGTCGCGGCGGGCAGGTCCGATCGGCGTGGCGGCCGCCGGCCGGCGACCTACGACCGGAGCAGGTGAGGAGGACGCCTTTCGCTCTAAGAACCTCAGAAGTCTGTGGAATTTGTCCTAAAGATCCATATTCATCCCTCTGTAGGAGCCAGATAACACTCCACGGATTTCTGACCTGCTCTATTTGAGATATTATCGTGGTGGGCAATTTGTTCCGGTAGATGACAGATATTCCTGCGAAATAGATTAGCCGGGGTTGGTGGTTATGTACAGTGACCGTGTTGCGCATTGCTGTTATTCAAAATTATAAATAGCCAGAATATTTAAAACTTACTGCCCAGTAAAATATCATTCTCGCATAATAGGCTACGTTTCTGCATTGTAGTGTTTTATCACACGTATTTAACGATGCAAGAATGTCATCATACGGTTGTCTAACAATACATCTGTTTCATTTAGACTCCACAATGTTTACTAATTATACGTGAACTCAGGAAGAGTGTTGCGCTCCAAGTTATTTTGTGTTTAATGGTTTATTCTATGGATGGATGTAAGGATGGATACTTCATGAATCCCCGGGGGAAATTTATTTATCTAGAATTTGTGTAGAATTATCTACAGTTTCTACATTTAAAAATATAATTGGGGGAGATCGCCTGCCTACTAACTGCACCACCGATGGTTCCCTCTTCCCCCAGGAGTTCGACAGACTGATGCTCTGTGATGTTCGAGGCTGGTATAGCTTGGCTGTGACCAGCATAATTCTCTTTATGTGAAATCTGATGATGAATGAAACCACTTTTGGGGTGGATTTGTTCTTAGATGCACATATGCCCGGAGCTGAACGATGGAACGTTATAGCAATTATCAAATGCGATGGACTGGCATCCCGTCCAGGGTGTACCCCAGCCCCGTGCCCTATGATGGACTGGCATCCGTCCAGGGTGTACCCCAGCCCTGTGCCCATGCTGCTGGGAATAATCTCCCCCATGACCTCTCACTGTTGCCCCTCACTGTTACAGTAGGGCCAGCACTTCTATCCTGTATCTTAGAAATCTATAATACAAAGACATGGTGTAGATGTTCATTTAAAAAATGCATCTGTTCCTGTATTTCAATATATGTGCCTTCATTACAAAATGGAATATTACTACATCACCCTTTCCAAGAATGGTGTCCTTGTCAGCTTTCATTTTTGCCTGGTAAATGTGACTCTGAGAGGATCTCGGCACATTAAACTTCTTTTCTCTACAAGCAGACAGAGGACAGAATCTGAAAAGGGTGTCACAAGTTACAAGTCTGGCAGGTAAGTCAAACCAGATCTGATAGAGTGTCTGAACACAGAGGAGGCCTGCTTTCGAGCGTCTGAACACAGAGGAGGTCTGCTTTCGAGCGTCTGAACACAGAGGAGGTCTGCTTTCGAGCGTCTGAACACAGAGGAGGTCTGCCTTCCGGAGATGCACACGCTGACCGTCGCCGGCTGCTGGTTTATGGCGGGAGGACTCTCCACTGTAATAATGTCATCGATTTAGCAGATCATGTAAATCTCTAGGGGTATATGCACTTACTGTGGTATTGGACGTTTCGAGTTAAAAATATTGAATGCATCCCGACAGATGGGTAGAGTAATGCCGCGGAATGGTGAGCTCTAACCTGGGGGGTCGCCATGTTAATTTTTTCCTGTTTAATGAAGAAGATGAAGTGGATTGTTATACAGTGGAGTTCCTGTTGACATTGAGTGAGTGATTATTTATCAAGGTCATTGCATTTAAGCCATATAATTTGCATGGGGTGCAAAGGCTTGGTGTGCGTCCTGTATGGGCCAGTCTCTCAGGGCAGAGGCTACACAGACACAGTGCTGCAAGAATATGTGATATCACACTGTGGTAATACTCTGCATTTTGTGGCATGGCATTTAAAATTACTGGAAAAAACACATTGGGTCAAAACGCAACACAATATAACACATATTGCCATTACAACAAGTATAGTTGAAAAATGGTCCACAGAATTCCCTAAGATATGATTCTATGTTATGTGCGAGGCTTATCAAAGCTACACGCTGAGAATAAGTTTGTTCTGAATGAAAAAAACAACATGAGTAACAGAGTAAGTTTGTTCAAAGGGACTAAACTCAGCCCAGTGCCTGCGGTCCGCTAATCATTTTCACACATGACTTTTTTTTACCACACTTTCATTACCACACTCTCAACAACCCCCACCCCCCCCAGCTGGCTTTAAATGAGTTGGATTGAAGAGTGAGAGCCGGGTAGCCAACATTTATCCAGAACTTGTGGAAACTCCTTCAGGACGTTAGAGAAGCATTACAGGATGCTACATCTGGGAGCTGGTTGAAGGAATGACAAGCGTCTGCAATGCTATAATCGAAGCCAAAGGGGGATATTTTGAAGAGTCTTTCATGTGAGCCACGTCTCCTGGCTGTTGCAGTATTTGACATGTATGACTCATCGCCTCAAGGCCTTTTACTGAATAACAGCTTAAATCGAGACAATTGCATTAAAAGCAGGTGTGTCCAGTCCTTTGACTGGTGCTGTACACTGGAACACAGCAGCACCATCTCAGCACCTACATCCTGAGCTCCTTCTTCTCTTCCCCGCAGTCCCATCCGGAGGAGAAGTCCGGACATGACCAAGTCCCGCACGATGAAGTCCGAGCAGATTTTAAGGATAAGGGAGCATGACTTCACCATGAGGCCCGGCTTCGGGGGTGAGTCCAGGTCGTCATTTTCCTCTCTGATCCTTGCGGAAATCTTGTCATACAACAGAGGGACCTCCGATCCGTTCAGAGCATGATGCTGTGACTTACACTGGCAGCATAATTTAACACAGAGGGAGGCTGGGGCCTGGCTGTTTGATTGGTCCACTCTGACATCCATCCATCCATCCATCCATCCTTCCATCCATCCATGCAATCTCTGTAACCACTTGTCCTGTTTAGGGTGGCGCAGGTCCAGGTTGTTGAAAAATTTGCAAATCAAGTTGTCTTGTTTTTTTTTGTCATGATCAGTACGATATACAGTGAAATGCTTTGTTGCCTAATTCCAAGACTGTGGTAGCAGGACACAGAGGCATAAAAATAACTTTAAACAACAAACATTAAAAAATAGCTGTAAATATCCATAACCATGTGACAGTCTGTTATATAGAAATGTTTAGTTATGTAGCAGACCAGGGCTGCTCCTGGAGGTCTACCAACCCTGCAGAGTGAGCTGTGTGGGACAGTCTGAGACAGAGCTGGGACAAAGCTGAGACAGTCTGAGACATAGGTGAGGCAGAGCTGGGACAAAGCTGAGACAGTCTGAGACATAGCTGAGGCAGAGCTGGGACAAAGCTGAGACAGTCTGAGACATAGCTGAGGCAGAGCTGGGACAAAACTGAGACAGTCTGAGACATAGGTGAGGCAGAGCTGGGACAAAGCTGAGACAGTCTGAGACATAGCTGAGGCAGAGCTGGGACAAAGCTGAGACAGTCTGAGACATAGCTGAGGCAGAGCTGGGACAAAACTGAGACAGCCTGAGCCAGAGCTGAGACAGAGCTGAGGCAGAACTGAGGTAGAGCTGGGACAAAGCTGAGACAGTCTGAATCAGCTGAGACAGACCTGAGGTAGAGCTGAGTCAGAGCTGGGACAGAGCTGAGGCAGGGCTGAGGTAGAGCTGGGACAAAGCTGAGACAGTCTGAGTCAGAGCTGAGACAGACCTGAGGTAGAGCTGAGTCAGAGCTGGGACAGAGCTGAGGCAGGGCTTAGTCAGAGCTGGGACAGGCTGGACATTATGGCTGTAGCTGAAGTGAAGCACACAGGCCTCCAAACCTGAATAATCATTAGGGAAATGCGCAGATTTGCTCGAGCTCTGATGGTATGTAGGATCAGGCAAACTCCCATTACAGTATATGCTCCTTTGGGAATGACGGTAAATAGCCATTTGTGAGATTAGGCAGCCGTGAACATAAAATTACGTGATGAGATGAGATGTGTTTCATTGACTCCCAGAGGGGAATTTGCATCTTATGCAGCTCTAATTCAGATCGCGATAACAGAGACGGACGCAGGACAGGGAGTGAAATACGGCACCAGTCGAAAGTTTTTGCACACACTGGTATTTTTTACATTTGCATACTTAACATTTACTACAAATACACTGAATTTTCATTTATAATTGTTCACTCAACTTTCCAATGCTTAACAAGAATAAAAATCTGTGATTTGTGAAATAAATGGAAAAATTGTAAAAAATCTCTGTTGTGTAAAAACTTTTGGCTGGTAGTGAAAATACAAATAAAAATGTGCAAATATTAGAAAGCACAAGGTAACCTTTGCATATGCTTCGTGACCTGTAATGGCTGGTAGACGCTGCGTTCCTCCTCCAGTCTGAAAACCCCAGCAGATGACGCGACTTGGAGCTGTACTTGAAGTTAGAGGTGCAGGATGTAGAGAGGAGTGGAGTGAGGTCAACCCCCCCCCCCCCCCCCGAGCCCCCAGTGTGCACACAGTACTTCTGCACAGTACAGTCAAACTGAGAGATCGCTGAGATTCGAAGCTTGAATTTAGTTATATTCTATGAATTTACAATAAGCTCATACACTGAGTGGTGAAAATAATCATTCAGCTAATTAAGCTTCTAGAGATTTAGATAATATATTCAACCAAAAATAATGAAAGTATTTTGTTTAGTGCCTTGTTCAGTGTCTGGTTATTTAGTCCAGTACTTCCGACCCATGGGCTCCATAGTGTGACTGTAAGTGTGTGTGCCCTGTCACTTTTCTTTATTTCACCTTGTATTATTTTTATCTCATATGACTGTCCTTTTATATATCATTATTTTACAGTACTTGTTCCCAGTACCTCACCCATGTCTCTGATTGCTTATTTTGTGTGTCTGCTCTTTTTTTTCCTTCTTCACTTCTATATGTAAAGCGCCTTGAGCTGAATTTCATGTATGAAACTCTGGAAAGGTGGAGAACCTTAGAACCTAGAATAAGTTTTCAGCAATAAGTACTCCCCAGACTTGAAATTCCTTTTCACAGCCAGAAGGTGATTCTGTATTTGTTTTGTGATTGTTTCATTATCAGTCCTTGTCCAGCACTCTTCTTCGTATTTTTCTCATGCATTATAAATAACACCTTTCTCTCCTACAGTTATTGTGTTGAAACATTTTGCGATTTTTAAAGGCCCCCCAATTCCAGTTGGTGTTGATGTACAAGTTGAAAGTCTCGACACGATTTCTGAAGTTGATATGGTAAGTCCAGGCATTACCCAACTTACTGGACTGTCTTTTAAAGTCTGTTAACAACGCATTATTAATGAGCTACATCAACACCAAAAATTGTTAAGGTTGTGTCCCTTACAGAACATTAACTTACCGCAAGTCTCAGTGCTTATGGCTGAGAACAGATAATTCTATTATTAAGCCATTAAATAGGTAAGTTATGCAACGTTATAAATTAACATATTAGAAACCATTAAACACATTGAGATAGATGTATATTGTACATATGCTGATGCATGACAGGTGTCACAATGTCTTTGTCAGTCAGGTAGACAAAGCAGTGGTGTGTGTGTGCGTGTGTGTCTGTGTATGTGTGTGTGCATGTGGTAAAGCCTGAAACTTACCTTTTGGGATATTTTTTAGGTCCCCATTTGGATAACCTTAATAATTATCTGTGGATGTTTGATTACTTATGGTTAAGGTTAGGTTTGGGTAGCGGCTAAGGTTGGCATTGGTGCCCATAGAAATGAATGGACGGTCCCCACAAAGATGTGGATACAAAGGTGTGTGTCTGTGTGTGTCTGTGTGTGTGTCTGTGTGTCTGTCTTTGTGTGTGTCTGTGTCTTTGTGTGTGTCTGTGTGTGTGTCTTTGTGTGTGTGTGTGTGTGTGTCTCTGTGTCTTTGTGTGTGTCTGTGTCTTTGTGTGTGTGTGTGTGTTTCAGGACTTCACCATGACCCTGTACCTGCGGCACTACTGGAAAGACGAGCGTCTGGCCTTTCCCAGCACCAACAATCAGAGTTTAACATTCGACAGCCGGTTTCTGAAGAAGATCTGGGTCCCCGACATGTTCTTCGTCCACTCAAAGAGGTCCTTCATCCATGATACCACCACAGACAACGTCATGCTCAGGGTGTTTCCCGACGGCAACGTCCTCTACAGCCTGAGGTACCCACCACCCTAATCCATTTTAATGACACTGAGGCGACTCTCTGCTGCGTTACGTTCAGGTGTCACCTGACCTCACTGGTGCAGTACAGCCCCCGATGTGTGCAGCTGCAGCGTGGTTTATGTCACGGATTGGCCTTTGTCTCTGGCCAGCGGATTGGGTAGATAAGCCTGAAACAAATGGAAGTGTAGGCATGATTGGGAATTCAGTGCCAATCAGGACAAGCATGTCAGCAACTGCTGGAGTGGTGGATTGGGGTTACCCTAATGCTGTTATTCCAGGCAAAGGGCCACAAAGGAACTTGGAGATGTATCTGTCAAATTACCATCCCTTTCCAGGTGAAACGCAGCTGGGAATTTCCAGGGCCTCGTTCAGCACAGATCACAGTCGGACTAGAGTTTGCAAGGGCAGGGATGCCCTGCACCCAGGAGAAGTGACATTCTTACTTCCCAGTATCTGTACCTTCACTCGCCTATTTCTAAGGTGTAATTGCAGATTTGGCCTGTAGAGGGTGCTTCGTCACGTCTTTACCTCTGGACCCCAATATCTCCAACGGCTTCTGCTAACGCGTCATGTTCAGTTATCATTACTGCTTTCATCAACTCATAGCTAGTGAATAATCTGAATATAGTTCAGGTCTCCCGCGCAGTTCCATTAGGGGGGTTTCCCCTATGCGGTGTCATTTCTGACCAAAGCTGAAATAGTAAAATAGTGACGGAATATTGAAATGGGAAAAAAAAAAACACTGATCATCGCATTTAATCAAATGGTTTAATGACACTGATTTTTGGTTGCAGGGTTACAGTGACTGCAATGTGCAACATGGACCTCAGCCACTTCCCCCTGGACACACAGACGTGCTCCCTGGAGATCGAGAGCTGTAAGTCGTCCGTGGCCCGTCCGCGTTGCCCCCCCCTCCTTTGCCCTCCCCAGCGCTGAAGGCCCACGACTCCGTTCCAGATGCCTACACCGATGAAGACCTGATGCTCTACTGGAAGAAGGGCAATGATTCCCTCAGGACAGACGATAAGATCTCGCTCTCCCAGTTTCTCATCCAGAAGTTCCACACCACCACCAAGCTGGCCTTCTACAGCAGCACAGGTACAGCGTGGTGAATACGCTCCCCATCCACAATGAGGCGCTGATGACCACGGCCACCAAGCATGGATGCTGATTGGAGATTCTTCGGTCCCCCTGCCGCTCCTTGCAGGCTGGTACAATCGGCTGTACATCAGCTTCACCCTGCGTCGCCACATCTTCTTCTTCCTGCTGCAGACCTACTTCCCGGCCACGCTGATGGTCATGCTCTCCTGGGTGTCCTTCTGGATCGACCGCCGGGCCGTCCCCGCCAGGGTCCCGCTGGGTAAGGTACCTCAGGAGTGACTGTTACCCACATAACCTGTAAGTCTGCAGTGGCCTGGTGCTCCAGAAGTCCTCTCCCCTCTGATGATCCCAGGTATCACCACGGTGCTCACCATGTCCACCATCATCACCGGAGTCAACGCCTCCATGCCGAAGGTCTCCTACATCAAAGCCATCGACATTTACCTGTGGGTCAGCTTCGTCTTCGTCTTCCTCTCCGTGATAGAATACGCTGCTGTCAACTACCTGACCACCATGCAGGAACGCAGGGAGAGGACGCTGCGAGATGGAGTAAGGCAGCTGTAAATCGTCTGTAGGCAAGCAGTGGCTCCTGGTGTCACATGTGCTTTGAACACATTCATGACCAACATTAGCAAAAGTGCAGCTTAGCTGCTGTGGTCTCATTTTACACTTGAGCAGCAACTCAAAGAGGTATTTACACATCCTTAATTCCACATGACACTGTGAAACTTACTTTTGATTAATTGCAACAGACATACAAAGTGTTTTCCACTGCATGTAGAGCTTTTTAATTAGTGAGTGTAAACAGGCTTTAAATCACTACCTCCTCCCACTGCACCTCCTGCAACCTCCTCCTGCTGTCTCCCGCTGCACCTCCTACTGCCTCCTTCTGCTACCTCCTCCCACTACACCTCCCACTGCCTCCTCGCACTGTACCTCCTGCTGCCTCCTCCCACTGTACCTCCCACTGCCTCCTCGCACTGTACCTCCTGCTGCCTCCTCCCGCTGCCTCCTCACACTGTACCTCCCACTGCCTCCTCCCACTGCACCTCCTGCTACCTCCTCCTGCTGTATCACCCACTGCACCTCCCACTGCACCTCCCGGTACCTCCTCCTGCAACCTCCTCCTGCTGTCTCCCGCTGCACCTCCTACTGCCTCCTTCTGCTACCTCCTCCCACTACACCTCCCGCTGCCTCCTCACACTGCCTCCTCCTGCTGCTCCTTCCCCAGTTGCCCTGCACCTGCGGGCTGGCACACCCTGACCAGGTAATGGCGAGCAGGTATGGCAGCATGGACATGAGCGCGGCGAGGAGCTACAGCACTGCGGAGGACGGGGACACACGTGAGAGAATCTTAGTGCAGCTGGCCTTAGGGGGTGACGGCAGGACCGCGAGCCTGGCAAAATCGGCGCTTTGGATCGACACACATTCCATAGACAAGTACTCTCGCATGGTCTTCCCTGGGGCCTATGCCCTTTTCAACATGATCTATTGGTCTGTCTATAGCTAACAGCTACCTGACGGACAGAAAGTACCTTTTATGCAGATTCAGAGGAACAACCTCCATACACTTCAAGAAAAACTGGAGCTGCTCAGTTGTAATTGCTGTTTACATCTGTGTGAACAAATACCGTACAGAAATATTGCAGAATTATCAAGGAGTGTATTTTTTGTGTGCCACTCTGTGGCAGTCAGCTTGGTATGAACGTGTATCAGAGCGAGACCTTTGGAGAGAAGCATTTGCCTCCGATTCTGCAGCAGCTGTCATGCAGACCTGCTAGCAGAATACAATCAAAATGGCTTTACACAAGTTCCTGTGAGCCTGTCGAAGCGTATCTATTTTTATAAGGTCGATTTCATCAAAATGATTGATTTTGTTTATGGAGATGACAAACATGCATTTTATAAGAGGATTTAGCGACCACAGCTCAGAATAAGTGCAGTTTAATTTCTGAATGTATACATTTACTTTTGGTTGGATAAATTCACTTAACCCAGAAGCATTTTTCTTACCTTTCATTCACACTGAATATAAATTTTCCTGTAATTGATCATGAATGATAAATGTTAAATTACTCTAATAGAAAAATATGTGGATTATCTAGTTAGATCGGTCACATTCATCATCAGTGATTCTCCTATTATTTAGCGTTACATATTTTTGAAACCAAACTGTGTTTGCCATAATTTTTTGATGTCAGGTGGTTTCTCACGTAGGATTTTGACGCTTCAGAAACACCCTGTAGTATGAAATTCATATGTGTCCCCCCACCCCCCCGACAAAACACAAGGTGAAACTGTCCTATGGAATAAGCACTGGTTCATCAAAAATCACAGCTGCCAGTGGTCTCTCCGATACTCTTTAAGGGAATGTTTGTCCACTGATTAATATTTTGGATTTGACTAGCAATAAAAATACAAACCTTTCACCAACACATTCTTGTTTTGTGAACCATTTGCTACACAGAACTCATTTTAATTTTCAGTAGTATGAACAGTCAAGTCTACAAAACATTAATTTTTAAATACTTAAGGCAAAATTACCATGAAGGTAAATACAGTACTAAAGACCTCAGCTGTTACAGCAAAGTGAGGCCTTTCTCTCCCTCACTCACATCAGTCAGAAGCCCCTACGGGTGTCATGAGTCCTTGTCATTTAAAAGTTAAAAGATCAAAAAGATAAATGGGCGTTTTCCACTGTTAAGAAAAAATGTTGTCCTATTACATGGACTGATAAGCCCAGCTGATGAATGATCCTTCCCAATATGTCTGTACATGAAAAGATACCATCAATGGGTTAAATTACTGAAGGATTAAATATAAGATATGTGCAAATTGACAATGGGTAACACACTTATGGAATCTATAATAGCGGATAAGGGCTATCAAAAATGGGGAAAAAACACAAAATACAGAAATGTGTTTTCATAAAAAGTGATACAATCGTCCAAAAACATCCATCATCAGTCTGATTCCTATGCATAAAAATGACAAGACCTATGCCGTAAGTAAGCAGATGCTGAAACATTAAGGTGTGCGCAAGAAGCTTTTTGTTGTTACATTATTAATGCAGAAGATTTGCTAGATAAAGCGCAATCGTGATTGTTGAGAGTATCGGCGTATATTATGGTAATCAAGACCAGCTAATACAACCCCCTGGAACCACCCCCCCCCACAATGCTCAGCCTGAAGTTATGGTCTTGGTGGTTCAGGTCATTAAAAGTTGTTATATTCATATAATGCAGTCTACTGCAAAGGATGTCTTGTCATTTTTAGTTAATATTTACCTTGTCTCATACTATAAGAATAGATGCATTATAGATCACAATCACAAAGGCTTTCCAATGCCTTAACTAAATGTAAAAATTTTAAACAAACGTTTTTTTTCTTCATCAAAGTGCCCTCCCTTCACCTGCAGCAAAGACTGGGTTACTTTCACCTCCGTAACGTCGCCTGTACCAGGCCACACCTTTCAGACTCTGCTGCCGAGTCCCTCATTCACGCCTTTATCTCTAGCCGTCTTCACTACTGTAACTCACTACTCGCTGGTATCTCCGCTAAATCTCTTCATAAACTTCAGATAGTTCTGAACTCTGCTGCCCCCCTCCTTACTCACACCCGCTCCTATCAACACATCACACCCGTTCTGCAGAGCCTGCACTGGCTCCCTATAAAAGAGCGCATTCATTTCAAAATGCTGCTTCTGACATTTAAAGCTCTTAATAATCAAGGTCCATCATATCTTACTGATTTGCTTCTACCCTACCAGCCCCCCCGCAGTCTGGCTCTCTCCTCACCCCCCCTTCCAGATTACATCGCTATGGTGACCGTGCATTCTCCCGTTTAGCTCCCCGCCTTTGGAACTCACTACCTACTACCATCCGTTTATCGACCTCTGTTTCAGATTTTAAAACCAAGCTAAAAACCTTTTTTGCTCAGGCATTCAGCCTTCCGTATGCATAATGTATAATCTGTTTTCTGTGTACTTTCTCTGTAAGGCGTCTGAGTTCTTGTAAAAGTGCTATATAAATAAAATGTATTATTATTATTATTATTATTAGACTAGCGGCTCGCATTATAAAATCCTCACGGTACAGACTGAGACTGGCGGCACGTATGATAAAATCCTCACGGTACAGACTGAGACTGGCGGCTCGCATTATAAAATCCTCACGGTACAGACTGAGACTGGCGGCTCATATTATAAAATCCTCATGGTACAGACTGAGACTGGCGGCTCGCATGATAAAATCCTCACGGTACAGACTGAGACTGGCGGCTCGCATTATAAAATCCTCACGGTACAGACTGAGACTGGCGGCTCATATTATAAAATCCTCATGGTACAGACTGAGACTGGCAGCTCACATTATAAAATCCTCCCGGTACAGACTGAGACTGGCGGCTCGCATGATAAAATCCTCACGGTACAGACTGAGACTGGCGGCTCGCATTATAAAATCCTCACGGTACAGACTGAGACTGGCGGCTCGCATTATAAAATCCTCACGGTACAGACTGAGACTGGCGGCTCGCATTATAAAATCCTCCCGGTACAGACTGAGACTGGCGGCTCGCATTATAAAATCCTCACGGTACAGACTGAGACTGGCAGCTCATATTATAAAATCCTCATGGTACAGACTGAGACTGGCAGCTCACATTATAAAATCTTCACGGTACAAACTGAAATGATCAATATCCTTGCAGATGGGGCGGCTTTCGAATTTCAGCCCACTAGATTATTTAAAGGTACAGACAACTCTTATTGTGACGGGAAAGGCACAGGTCGTGAGAGCAGGCAGCTTGTCCTGGGGTAACCATCAGGCTGAGGATGCCCCTGCTGGCTGTTGGGGGCGCTGTTGAGGCTTGGTGCTGGCTCCTCCTGCCTGCTGTGGCTGCCCCCGCTGCTCGCTCAGCTTGGCCTCCGCAAACTCGTCCCTGACGCGCTGCAGCAGCTCTGGGCAGAGGAGCACGTCCAGTGCGGTCATCGCCAAGGCCTTCGCAGTGCGCAGTGTGTAAAACTGGGCCTCTTCAGCTCCTGCAGGGGTTTGAGGCGCCTCTCAGACATGCTGCACTGAATCTCTCCACACTGCCCATTAAATTACATACTCTCTGTAAAACCGAGATCCTGATTAGCTTACAAAAATACCTATTACACCGTGGAAGGGATACCAGTCTACAAAACTGGAAGGTGTTTTGCTTTTTTTAAAACTAGGTTTTCCCATCCATCCATCCTTCCTTCCATCCATCCATCCATCCATCTATCCTCCAGCCACTTACCCAGTACAGGATCATCTGTTATCTATGATAAAATGTGTTTCATATTTCTCAGCTGAGAGGAAGGAACAGGATGCCATAGAGCAGTAGCGGCCGGCGCCCCCTGCTGTATCGTAAACGTACCTGCAGCTGCGGTGTACTCCGCCGTGTGATTCAGCGCTGCCGTGCCGATATAGAAATACGGGTGGATTCCTGGCGCCACAAACGACACGTTTCCGAAGTCGGTGGAGCCTGTGAAGCAGTCGGGTATTTAGGTATCGTCAGTATGCTCAGCTGCAGGAGGTAACAAAAAGAGCCATGATTAACAAATCATGTCCTCCCAGATCAATCCATCCACACGTTTACATTAACTTTAAGTAACTGCAACCGCCGTGTGTTAGATAGACCAGCGGCACAGTGAGCTCACCCCAGGGGGTGTGGTCTGCATGGCGGGACACTGCCAGTGATGCTGACATCACCCCCTGTGGGGGCGTGGCCTGCATGGCGAGACACTGCCAGTGATGTTGGTGTATGGGTGGAACCCGAATATCTTGATATCTCGTTTTTGCACTTTCACTGCAGCAGTGACGGAAAGACTCGCGCCATGGTGGATGTCAGAGTTTCTTGAGCTTATCGTTCTGTGCAGCTTGTGGATTCGCTCTCACCCGAAGAGCTGCTCAGAACCTCTTGGTCGGTGGTGAACTGAACCCCCAGGGCTCGGCCGTTCTCTTCGTATAAGCGGTCCAGGGTGGTGTTACGGAGGATGCTGTGGTACTCGTGCTTTGAATACTCCAGCTCGACCTGGAAGACGTGGTACGGCGTTATGGCAGATCCGAAGACGTTTAAGAACGAAGCAGAGGACACTGCGGCTAACGCTAGCCGGGATCTTACGCGGCAGCCCGTTGCCATGGCTGCAGACCGGAAGCACATCTCAGCCTTGGCCTTGATGGTGGACAGATCCTGCCACTTGGGGGTCCGCAGGTAGAACACAAGCTCGGTGTAATCTGGGATGATGTTGGGCTTGACGCCGCCATGCTTGATGATGCCTGGTGCAGAGGAGAGGAGGAAGAGAAGCTGGGGATGTCAAACGTATGCAGCCTGAAGCATCTCACAGCTAAACACACCATCGCCGTGTACGGAGCTGAATGCAAGGAATGTCAAAGCTGATGATGACAATGCCAGGTGATCAGAGGGAACGGCACCATGCCATTGCATCGCAGCAAAGGCCACAGTGGAAGGAGACCCCGCCCATCCTCACCATGGACCCTCCAATCCGGCTTCAGCTGCTGCCGCAGTGCAGACAGGCTGTTATAGGCCGAGACGGCAGCATCCAAGGCATTAATCCCCTCCCAAGGGTAGGCAGAGGCGTGCGCCGCTTTGCCGTAGTATTTCGCAGTCACGCTGAAAATGACATCGGAAGAGGGACCCTTTCACCGTCACATCATGGGAACCTGAGCCTTAAGGGCTGAAGGCTTTATGTTGAAAGAAGGTCAGTGTAGCATGCAGGTAATAGCATTAACGTAGACCGTGTGGGTTACAAAATCCATCAACTGCCCCAAGCTTGATGTGCTTATGTTCTGATGTCCAATTGTGAAGTATGTGTGAATGCTGAATATCCTTACTCCACCACTGCTACAGCTGGGAGATAGGGGGCGTCTTCCTGGGAAGGATGGGCCATGAAAACTACATCAATCCCCTCAAAGGCTCCGGCCAGGATCATGTCCACCTTTCCGCCGCCTTCCTCCTCCGCCGGAGTCCCCAGCACCGTCACCTGCGGACAGGTGAAAGGTCACGCAGAGATTATGCTGATCCACGGCAAACTCGGAACCGATCACAAGGTTTACAGCGTAAGAAGCGGGGGCCTGTCGCAGATGGGATGCCAGCTGATCGCAAGGTCATTAAGGGCCACTTAGGGGCTGTCCGGGGCTGATTTGGCCCCTACGAATGCTGAAGCCAAACCTACACCACTGAAAGAGACCATGAAAGCTTTTAAATGACTTTAATGGAGATTGAGCAAAAAAATGGCATTAACTTACTGTACAGTAAGTACAGACGCTCCTCTACTTACGAACTTTCAGACATACGAACGAAGAGGACTATAAGCCCAAATTGTGTTCATTGGGCTCCCGTTTCCTGTCCGCAACATCATTTTTTTTTTTCTGCGTACCAATTCCGCCTAGTACGTCTTCTGGCCGCTACTCCCGCCGCGCAGCAGCGTAGCGTGCGTACTCCCAGCATCCTAGTCCTTTGTACTTGCGTACACCCTTAAAATGATGTTGAATAACGACTTACGAACGTTCGTAACGTATCTCATTCGTAAGTAGAGGGTCGTCTGTATTAATAAATGCTGTATGACAGCAATGATTAAGGGATAAAACATGTACTGTTGGCATTTAGTGACATTAATTGTTGAACTAGGAAGGAGGTCCCTGAGAGCTAGTAAGGGTTAGGCTCTCTCTTACTCTCCTGATGCCAGTAATGGGCATCCCACAGCTGTATCATAACAACGAGGTACGAAGTGCGTGTTTTACAGCAATACGGCAAGTGTAGCCAGACTTTCACCCCACCTGGCTTTTAAGTCATTATCGATTAACTCTGTAGATAAGCAGTTTAAATGCACAGAATTATGATGCTCATAGCTGTGAAGTAATGAAGGGACATTAAAGGTAGGACCTAGTCGTAACTGATCAGCATTTCCAGAACATGGTCACTAACATACTCTGAGATTCATGGTTAAACACCATTTATCTTGAGACTGTGTTTTTACTTTTGATATATATTTTTTTTTATATAAATGTCTAATGTATTATATCCATACATTAACCTTCCGTTGTGGGGGTCTGGAAACCATGGGCACGAGATAGGGAACCCAGGGTGGGGGGGGGGGGTCAACCCATCGCAGAGAGGGGGGGGGGAACCAGAGCACCCAGAGGACACCCCACAACGACACGGGGAGAACATGCAAACCACACACATAGAACCCCAGGGGCCAGAGGCGACAGTGCTAACCACTGCACAACCATGTATTATATGAAATGGCTAATTTTCCTTAAAGTCAACCCATTCTCATGTCGCTCGTCTCGATGTACAGTACCTTAGTGCGCACAGAACAGTCAGGCATGCTCTCCAGAACGCCCTTCAGCCCCAACGCCGCGGCAGCCCCCACCTCTGCGATCAGGTTGTGTCCACAAGCATGTCCGATGCCGGGCAATGCATCGTATTCGCACAGAAATGCCATATTGAGCACGTCGTCGCCTTCCTTTCCGCCGACTGGCCCCCAGGAAGCCCGGAATGCCGTTTCCTGCGTGTAGTGACCCTCCACATGCCATCCCTTCTCCTCCGAAAAGAAGCGGACCAGTCGGTCATGGGACTTCTTCTCTTCATAAGCTAGCTCGGGGCAGCTCCATATGTCTTTGCTTAGGAGAAAGAGGCTATTCTGCGCTTCGTCGATGCACCTGCCGGCTTTCTGTTTGCACTGGTCCAGCTGCTCCCGGGATACGGTGCAATTCTGTGCAGCCATAATCAGCACTAAACGAGCGAATCGGCGAAGGATTTAAAGTATTATGCAGTTAATGGGGGAAATAATCAATGAATAGGAGCAATCGTTTTACTTTTTAATTAGTTAATGTAGTGACGAATTCTACTGTACTTACCACAGTACAGTATTTTTAATCAGTTAGAGGATAGGCTGCTATTTTCGTGCGTCAAGTCATAAAGAACATTATTAATAAATATATATCGTAGATTTCTTGAGTTTTAAACCAGTTCAACAAATCAACATGTCCCTCGGTGGTTCGGTATGGTCTGTACCGCTCAGTTTACGGTCTTTTATAGCGAAGCTGTTCTGCGCAATGCATCATAGTAAATGTAGTCAAACCACGAGTGCTTGGCGTACATTATTGGCGAGGACTTCTATTCTTAAAACTACAAGTTCATAGATACTCTAAAATATTTCTCCAAGTTCGCTTGAGAAGGTCTAAGTGTAGTATTACATAGCGAGTTGTGTGCGGGGTGCATATGTCAAGTTTATAAATATAGCCTAATATTGCGCCATAATAACAGTAAAAACATGTATCAAAATGCCACGAGTGTTTAGTGTTTGTTTTATGCCAGAATGTGACTGTTTATTAATTCAATTAGGATTTTAAAAGATAATTTAAATAGCCGAAATGGAAACGGATAACAATCGACAACTGGACTTTTATGTCAGAAAGACATTAGCGCAATGAAAATTTAAGATAACGGAAAACACAATAATCATAAAACGCATGTATAACTAGCCTATATTGACAAATGTCGCTGAAAAAAACGATAACCTATGTTTTTATCGCTTTTTTTGGGATTCTCGTTTTTAGTATAATTCTGATACTTTTAAAATAAATGACAGTTATATCGTTTTCTGTCATGCAGTCTTACTTGGTGAATTTAATAAATAAGTATTTTAGGTAATATTTATTACTATGATGCGACCAGTTTGGCATCACCAGCACAAACCCAACACCGTAATAGTATTGTAGTCAATGTCGCGTTTTATTAGTGACCTGCTCGATTCCGCTTTGTAGATACAATGGACCCTCGAGTTACGACCGACCTGACATACGAACAACTTGGGTTACGACCAAAATTTTACTTTTGGATTACGACCAAAGTCTCGAGTTACGACCCGAATGCCGATCGAGGCCGAAACGTGCATCCGCCTGTGCGGCTGTAAACAAAGAGTCGAGATGCCCGACGGGCGTCTGTAAGCGTCAGTCTGAGCCCAGATACGCCTGTTTGTGGGCGTCATTTCGGTCAGTGCAGTGCTTCATGCAATTCATTTCGCTAATTGGCATCAAAATGCTCCCCCAAAAAGCTAGAAAAGAAGCTAAGGAAGGAAGAGAGGGTAAAGAAAGCAAACACAATTGAAAAGAAGAAGGAAATTGTGCAGAAATATGAGTGGCGTTCGTGTGACCGATCTTGCTAATATGTAGGCCTACAGCATGTCGAAATCCACCATCTCGAGTCTTACAAAGAAAAGATTTGTATAAGGAAGCTAGTGTTGCAAAGGTGTTCCTCAATTTAGTAAGTCATGATCAACAGAGTTAGACGAGGTAGAAAGGCTAGGCACATTTTATAACTTTTTAGTGAGTACACTAGGAATTTACTGGGGTTTCTGGTAAATTACTCACATTATACAACCGTTTTTTATTATGAAAAGGGTAAGGGTGTGCTTTGGGAGGTTCGGATCGCATTATGGGTATTTCCATTGACTTGGCTTCCGACAAACTTCAGTTACGACCAACCCTCGCGAACGAATTGAGTTCGTAAGTCAAGGGTCTACTGTAATTCAATGGTTTCTTGAGATTGTTCGCCAATTCCTTATTCTTTCTTCACAAAATAAACTTTTCCGTAAACATCACGCACGAAGGACAGATACAGATTAAGTGAGAAACACTATGGTGTTTATCGCTATTGAATACGAGTGAACATTTCCCAGTCATATTCTGGGCACTTTATATGTTTTAATTTACTGCCATACACATCAAATGTAGGGTGCGATTGTATAATGCAGCAACGGACAGAATTCTGAGCACTACACAACTGTGCAGCATTGAAGGATTATTTTGTAATCAAACTTAAGTACTGCTGAAATGACGGGGCAACAGAGCTTGATAAGTAACGCAATTGCGTCCAATTATGGGAGGATGATTATGGTGTGAACTACAGGACTGCATTTTAAGATTTAAGAAAATTTTACAGGTGCACTGCGAGATGACAGCATTATGAATCACTTAAAGACAAACAGCAGCTTAGGGGGAGGCCAAATATGTTTTAATTTATACACATATACATAAAATTATGTATGTGTATGTATGCATGTTCACTCAAATGCAGAAACACAAATGAACATACAAACTTCCAATTAATAAGTAGGGCGGTATGCAAAAATGCTTATTTTTCAATACGTGAAATAAATTGTTGCAACAAAATGTTTTGACTTTTGGAACCAAATGTTTTCCAGTCCGTGTAATTCAACTGGATCAAAGAATGTAGAGCCCCAGCAGCCCAGCTTCCGGAAGTATTCCATGCAAATCTGGATTTTAATGTTCACTTTTGGTTGAAAATGCCCCTTTTGTTTGAAGACTCAGCAGTATGCTGACCCACTGGAACATGTATGAAAACAGTCATGTCCTTCATGGAAAAAGAGAGAACTCAGTGCTGGTAGTTGGAGGAATCGAATGCCAAATATGCAGCAGTTTGTCTTCATCTGAGATCAGATATTCTTTCTTTCTTTTTATTATATTAATCTTTCACATTGTCATTCCAGCATCTTGGTTTCCTAGTGATTTCCCAGTGAACGTCTGTGTTCCTGGCCATCACGGGTAACTCGATTTCGCAGCAGACTTTCACATTGTTGTCCCAGCTTCCCGGCCCGGTCGGACCACAGGATCAGCAGCCACTCCAGGAGAACGAGTCTCAGGTACATCACAGAGGCCACAGTCCTTTGCATCTTCGTCACTCAAATAGCCCACGGACGCTTCCATGCTTGTGCAAAAACGTAAGAATATATTCTCACTGTCAGTGTGCCCAGATAGGTACTGCAGCCTATCAATGAGTCCATCTCATGGCACACAGTATATTTTCAAATCTTAGGTAACAAAACTATACTTTACTCTTTTTAAAATAACATGAAAATACACATATTACATGTTTTTACAATATTTACATGTACACAAGTTCATTAAGTCCCTTGAAAACAAGGTGGACGTCCTGCAGAAATCAGAAATGAAAATTCCAAAACTCAAAAAACTTTGTTGCAACAACTGCTTCCGTTTTTCCATTATCTTCGGTGTCAGATTATAACGGGTCTGTCCGTTTGGATCATTTATACTTAAGTCTCTTGAAATTACGGGTTTGCCTGGACCTTAAGTAAAGTCTTTAGATGCACTGTCATCTGCTCTCTGCTTTGGTCGCGGTGCCGGGGGACTTTTTCCCCCACCCAGTGACTGGGCGGTTTGGGCAGCACACTGGGTGAGGGGGGTTCGCTGAACTTGGCACCTGCATAAACCTTCTCTCCGTCACGGAGGCTGTCTTCGGCAACAGGCTCGGCCGGGTGGGCGCTTATGATCTTGCTGTCGTCGGTCGCATCGCGTGCCTTTTCCTCCTCCTCGTGGCAGAGAGGAGAGCTTGACTTCTGCTGCTGCCTCCTGTCACCCCTCCTTGCCGACGTAGCCACCCCGGGTGCGTTAACGTGCCGGTTCTTCTGGCCGCATCCATTGCGGTTCTGAGCTGCATGTTCGTGTTTGAGGCCATGAACAGCCGGTACATTTGGCTGGAGCCCTTTCTCAGGCCGGGCCGATTTTGACTTCAGCACCTGCAAAAAAAAATTAAAAATTAAAAATACATAATCAGCACCACCATAATGTCGCATTTTTATTATTTATCTTACATGCAATTATTAAAAACAACACAGTGAGTTAAATTGATTTCCGCAGCTACAGCACGCAGAACCCGGATGCGCTTCTCTGTGTCACTGTGTTATGTAAACATTGGCAGACTGGCAGCGCCGCCGCCTCCCTTCATGCCGGACGGCTTCTGCTGCACGTCCGCAAAACACAGCGCCAGCCTCGGAGCGCCGCCCCCGTTTGCGTAAAGCAGGCAGGGCCCGCTGACGTGCGCAAAACACGCCCTAAATGCATCCTATTCCAAACTTCGTCATATTTTCTGCTGTCAATACCGTAGCGGCACGTCCAGTTTCGCCTTCGGCAGACGCCGATATCGCCAATTCCATCTACGTTTGCATTTTTTTTTACGGAAGCGACGCACGTCCTGCAGCCTGCGGGCGAATAAATGCTTTTAAAATGTAAAGTAACTGAAAGCTAACACAACAAAGTCAGATCGCCCGACATTAAAATACATGACGCATGAAGGAAAAAAAATATCGGCGGTCCATATTTAATGCACTGCAGCCGAATATTTAACTTGATAAACAGGAACTACAAATAAAGACTGCAGATTATTTGTTATTGATTCGGTTTACAAATCCCGAGTGCGTAAGATGAACAAGGAACAATAAATCGAGGCATTTAAATAACAGCCTGCAGCCCGATTGCCCCAAATGAAACCCATCATTATCTGATCCTACCTCCTTTTTGGCTCCATGTTTCAGCTGGTGGAGTGTGAGTACAGTGGTCTGCGTCCGGCTGGCGACGCCTTCGGAATTGGCCGCGGGGGATTTCGATCCGGCCACTACGGTGTTGTTGATGTCCGCGAAGCGCGCAGGGTTTGCCCGCAGCGAGCCCGTGTGCCTCTGCTGCTGCTGCAGGCTGTGGAAGCGGCTCTGCAGCCCGGCCGCGCTCGGACGCGCTTTCCTGCCGCCCTTCTTGTGCAGGGCTTGTCGTTTGCTCAGATGCGAGGTCAGCGGCTTGTTCTCGATATTATCGAGGCTTAGTCCATCGTGAGAACTGAACGTTTCCCCAAGCATGGCTTGCAAATCAGAAGGCAGATACATCGACTGTTTTTGTTGTCAAATCCAGCAAGCGGAATGTGCCTAGCGAGCGCTGCAGCTCCCCTGGGCTCAGCCGCCGTGGCGTCGCACAAAGCTGTGTTGAAACGAAGATGTAACTAGCGACGAAAGCGACGCCCGTCCCTCGATGGCAGCGTCCTCGGAGCGCTCGGCTATACACGGCGTATACCGAAGTTTGAGATGGCGCAGAAAAAGTGCACGAAAATGGCGTCAGTCACTTCCTGATTGTAAGCACAAAAACACGCCCACTACGCCACACAAAGAAATATCAGCAAATGTAGAAAGTATTTCGCTCCACTAATAGTCCAACGATAATGGACACACAGCTCAAATGAACAAAACTCTAATTCATTAACTAAATTATTGAGAGAAAAAACTTTACCTATTGCTGTTGCCTGTTTACGTAGCCAAACTATAATCGACGAAAACTCGAAATAACTAGATTTCAGCTGTTTAAATGTATATCCCTTATTTGTTTTAAGATGTC
Source organism: Paramormyrops kingsleyae (assembly GCF_048594095.1). NCBI lineage: Eukaryota > Metazoa > Chordata > Actinopteri > Osteoglossiformes > Mormyridae > Paramormyrops > Paramormyrops kingsleyae. Next base: position 2,968,998 of record NC_132815.1, on the reverse strand, counting down.
CCTGAACTGTTTTTGTCCCCTGGTAAATTTTAATAAATTAACTCGTCGCTCTCAGCCGAAACAGCACTGGAAAAACTCCGAGCCCGAAGTGCATTCCTGCTATCTAAGCGAAGTCCTAAGATTCCAATCCAATCAGTAAGGGCCTTGGTTGACGCTCCGCCCACAATTCAGACGTCACAAAGTATTAGATACATTTTAATGAACCGCCCCGTTTCGGTACTTTCCAAACTTACTGCAGGCTGGAGGGTTTCTATGGGTCCCGCATCCGGTTTTACCATCAACTTGCGGAGTCTCCAGTTGTGTGAAACTCTAACGGTGTCGTTTTTTTTGTTTCGAGTTCCTCCAACACATCACAGTTAGCCCAAAGTACTCTTTTTACGGGGTTTTCCATTTTACCTACGGCAAACACTTCTAGAGAATTTCATGGCATATACAGTTCACATTTTTAATGTTAAGGGTCTTTCATGATAATTTTATAAAGTGTATTTTCAAATTGTTCGACTGTTACATGCTACCTGAGCAAAGTATTCTGATGTACTGGAATATAGTTTTCATCACTCAAAGTTAACAGGATTATTCTATGTAAAAGTATACGTGTTTGTTAATAAAAAAAACTAAATTCACACAGGTGGTCGGTCCACTAGCGGTCTGTCCTTCGTAAACAAGCCTTTCTCTTTTTTCACTTGCTATATCAATGGTTTATTTAACGTGAAATAAAAAAAAAAATACTACTTAGAGAGGAGTGCTTTTCCAATGAATACCATGTCTTGGGCACGTCATTTACCGGATGTACAATTTTGTCCTTAATTAGCATTCTCAGCGCATGCCTGGTCTACCACTGGGAAGGTCAGGCTGCTGCTGTCTGTCAGCTCGATAGCTATGCCTGGTTGGTTGGCTTAGGCATTGAAAATCTGCTAGGCAACAACTGCTGTCCTTGTTGCTGGGGTAAAATCTCATCACGTGATGTAGAAACTTAGAATATTATTGGTCGCTGATCCCCCCGCCCCGCTAGCTAATTTATTTATTTACGTAAGTTAGGATACGTATACTTCATACCGCCATACAATCAGTACAGGGGCGTTAAAATGGGTTAGAGAGTATTTTGTTATGGGAGTAACAATGGATTCTCTTTCAAGATAATAAATATGTTGATTCTGGCAGAGTCTGAGGAAGGCAAGCATATTGCCAGTATGTAGGAAAACAAAGACAAAATAAAATAAAAAATGCAGGTCATTCTTATACCTTTGCTGTAACATTACAACCAAATGTAATAATTTGCAGCAACGACGTTGTAACAATGTTGTGTGACAGGCAGAAACTAATATCAATAACATGAGTATGTGTTGTTTCATCTATGTAGGCCTACCATATCTTACGTCATTTATTACGCTAGAGTGCAGTCTCGACAGACCCCCAAGCAAATCAGTTCTCTGTGCGAAGCTAAGAATATGATACTCCTTTCAATTTAATTTTAAATACAGTATGTTGCGTGTCTAACTCACTGTTTTTCTTATGCATGTCTCTGTGATCAAAGTAATGCTGGAGAATAAGGATGTCCTTGCCAAAAATAAAATAAAAATATGCATGAACCAAAAATCTGATTGGGTAGTAACTCTTCACCAAAATTAAACACGTTACATAATTATAACAATCGCATGCGTGTTAAAAGCTTTTCTTCCTAACCGTGGTTAACTGCCTGCCTAAAGTCAAAATATTGTATTATAATAGTACTCTTCATTGCAACCGCAGACGTAGAGGTCACGTTATTGTACTGGTTATTACTGGGTATTACACCTTTCGTCTCACACAATATAAACATTGAGATTTCAATGACTAACCATTATTTTGGCGTCTCTTTATAAAGTGCGCACAATCCGTTGCTTTCAGGCTTCAGCTACCATCTAGCGGTGTCTTTCGGTTACTGCAGACATTCCTACTGCCAGACCAGTGCATTCTGGGGGGAAATGTGGAGGATTTGATTGTAGTTTAGTCGCGGATACTAAACTGGGTTCCAGAAAACATAGGACAGTTTGTGTTTTATTTGTCACACTTGACTTTCTATAGTTTAGTTTCTGGTAGAATAGAACTGAACGATATGAGTTTATTGGCGAGAAAGACCAGGAATCTCCAGAATTGTGCTAGTTATTTTTTTTAAATTTTAAGGCCCAGGAGCCGCGGATCAGAAGTGCTACAGCCCGCGGTGGAGGGTTCATCTCCAGGAGGTCTTTCTAATGTGGGGCTGATCGATTTCTTTATTCTTACAAGGAGTTTATCTACACAAGAAGCGCTCGAAAACCATAAGATGTCACACTCAGGGGCACCTCCTCGCTGGCGGAATTGTCCAAGAAGGGGTCGACCAGTGGCAGGTGAAAAGCTAGCTAGCTACACAAGCTGTGACCATTACGCTAGTCGGCACCGCGATGGCGTACATATCAGTTATTTAATCTTTCTGTCGCCGTAATGTAACAGACGGCGCCCGGTCTCCGGTGCCGTGCCGTGGCAAGAAAATTGTTCATGAATACGGCTTGGAGCTTGCTGGCTAAGCGAAGCTAGCAGCTGGGTGATTTCCAGGAAATGAGAACATAAGCGCGACTAGCCGGTTAGCCGGTTAATTGAATGGAATCACGTGTCATGATACCGCGCGGGGGTCTTCGAACCGCCTTCCATCGCGAGGAACCGGCGCGAGCCAGCTAAGCTAGAGCTCTGGCTCGGGCTCGGGCTCGGGCAGCGGACGGGCGCTTTGCTCGCGCCGGTCACGTAGTGCTCCATACGTGACGTTGGCAGGGTCCTGCTCTGGTTGCGTTGCAGCTGGATAAAGTGTTTGTCAATAGAGGGAACCTCTCATATCACGCCTCAAAATATTAAGGGGACATTGCAAAGAGAAACTAAACGAAAATATGCTTTATAATGTTATACTGGGCGCTTCCGTGTGCAAAAACTAGGATATGCATGGGTGCTGATGACCTATTAATCCCGTCATGTTAACTTCGCTAGGGAATGTGTCTTGGATTCGTGCCTGTATATTTAGATTTTTTACCGTCAAGTGCTTCATTATGCACTGATTATCCGTTCCCTTTTTAAAACCTCAGGAAGATTTCTGCCCATGAAGACTATGCTGGGGCCGAAATATGATGACCTTGTTCCCGAAGAGAACAGATTCCACCCCAGCATGTTGTCCAGTTACTTAAAGAGTCTTAAGGTAAATAAGAAGAAAGTGAGCTTCTCAGGCACAGCCTCTGCTCTTCAGGGCTGCCGCTGTCCTCCCATTAAATACCGGCATAGTATGTTCCAATACGGGATGGTCCCGTATTATAAGGGACAGGTGATGTTATTCAACATTTTTAACTTATAGTGATCATACTGATTTTAAAGAAATACTTAAGCTATAGTGCTATACTTGGAATTAGTATACTTAGTCTTTAATCTTGTTCGTCCTGTTTTTAGTATCTAATTGTACGTCTGAATGCTGTCTTTATTCTTGCTCTCTTTATACTAGATACCAGTCACTTACAGTTTCTAAGAGGAATAATCTGTGGTCTGAAGTCTAATGGATAGTGACATTCTTTCCCCTCCCCAGGTCAAGATGGGATTGCTGGTTGACTTGACAAACACGAGTCGATTCTATGACCGGAATGAGATCGAAAAGGAAGGAATCAAATACGTGAAGCTTCAGTGTAGAGGGTAAGGGGGCTTAGGAACCCCCCCCCCCCCCCCCCGATAAACAGATCTTTGTATTAGATGATTAAGCATCCAGTGTCTGCCTTTCCTGTGCCATTGGCAGTGTAGTCACGTCTAACTGCCTTTCTTAGATCCGGCCCCTAATGTCTGCTTTAGTGTTGTTATTGGCCAAAGGAAGACTGTTTGTTTATTTTAAAAATATGTAGCTGACAGAACCTCGCATGTTGGATAATATGGTTGTTTCGCACCCGTCCACTTCTAGGCATGGTGAGTGTCCCACTACAGAGACCACAGAAATGTTCATCCGACTCTGTGAGCACTTCATGGAGAAGAGTCCACCGGAGTTAATAGGTGAGGAAGGGCATGGCGGGATTTACCTTTTCTATGTAATTTGGTTCTTTGCTGGGTAACATTGCAAAGGATTGTTCTTTTTATCATTAAGATGTTCAGACGCTCATTACAAGGGCTCTGCAGAGCAGTTTGGATTGTACACATTAATCAGCTCCGATAAGCAGAGGCATTTCGGAGGGAGTGTAATCCATCCATCCATCTTAATGAGATGCCGGGATTAGCCCTCAGAATTGCTGCCATTTGGTATTTTTATATCACTTTCTGCTTTTATTTTTGCCGCAGTGTTTTGAATTAGCGGCAGGGCACGGAGTATGGCGATCTTACTCACTGAAAATGACATTGCGGATGTCTAATCTCCTATGCACAATTGCATGTGTGTTTCTTGATCAGTTTAAACATGAGTACCTTGGATGAGGAGTTAAAATAAATTAGTGTCGAGTATCAAGTATCAGGCAAGTTTCTCTCTCAGTTAAAAAAAAAAAAATTGTCCTCAGTTAACTGCTTACTTTACTATCAGCTTTTTCTTTTAGGATCAGGAATCAGTTTTTAATTTTCAGTAATGCCGTTATTAATGTCGTTTGCTAAGGTGCCTATCAGAAGAGTCTGTCTAGGTTATTCCTTAAGGTACTTTGAGGGAATACAAGTATGAATTGCAGAATTCTGTTGCTCAGACATGGAGCTCTAACTGCTGCTCCAAATGGCTGTTTGCCACCTTGTGGCGACATAAAGTAATGGCAAAACATACAGCTGGACCAGTATTTCAAGGTTAAAACTTTTTCTAATTAATTTGTGAAAAATATTTTTGTTTTTTAGTTATTGAAATACTTTGGAGGGACTACCAGAAAAGACATGGTCAGTTTTTATCTTAATGTAGCAAGTCAGTCTCATGCTTTATTGAGGTTGTAGTATTAGGTTTGCAGTGGTGAATCCATTTTATCCTTGAAACGGCATCTTGTCAGCAGTGACGCGGGCGCTGAGAAGGATGTACTGGCTAACGGGTCGGCTGGGATGTTGGTGGCGATTATGCTTTTGGATTTCAGCTGTGCTCCTCTTTGAAGTGCATTCTCGGCCCACTTTTGAGGACTGTAACCCAAAAAAGAAAAAAGTTTTAGCACTGTTCCCCTTGACCTATAAATAAAGTTACTATTTTGAATAGCCTCTGAGTCGGTACCATTGCTCGTGTACTTTTTATCACTTTCAGCTCGACGATCTTCCTAGTATTTTAGAAGCGGCTTCGATTGTGATCTGTCTTGAGGCAAACCCTCTTTAATCATGGGATATTTTTATTATGGAGATTGGCTGCTTGTGGTCTGGGTCTCATGATGGCTAATGCTGTTGCCTCTCATGTCCAGGGTTATGGGTTTATAATCACTCCCCCAGCTCGGTGTGTTCCCGCCTGTAGACTAAAAGCATGCACTTGGTGTAATCAGTTACCAAATCGAATCTTGTGGTCGGCAGAGTGATTTCACTGTGGGGCCCTGGAACCTGCAATTGCATCAGGAAGTGACCTTGCTTTCACAAAATATATGTTGCTTTGGGTAAAAGTCTCTTTGTATGTGAGCTATGGCGGATTAGCATCCCTGGATTCCCGTTCCCTCTGGTATTTTTAAGGATGGACTTCAGGCTTGCTCTGGCGCTGCACTGTATCGTCGAAGTTGGATGGATAATTGCGAGGATCAGATTTCTGAACAAACTGCTCTCTTTCCCCGCATAATTTTGCAGTGTTGGGGTAAAGTATGCATTAAGTCACCTTAGGAAAAGCTGTGAATCAGTAGGAAACATGAGCTGCAGCGTGGGTGGCAGAAACGGAACGCACATCCATCGCCATGAACACAAACACCCCCGCCTGCTTCAGGTGTCACATCAGCCAGTTCCTGAAGCTGCCACCAGGGGGAGATGTTGCTGTATTTCAGTGACATAGTGTGTGACTGTGGCTGCCCGTCCTGGTCATGGTGGGTCACGGTGTGACAGACCAGTAACGCTGCGCTCTTAAGCTCTCTGTAGTGCTGTTTACTATTTGATTTGGCTCGATCACGCGGCCCGTTCTCATTTATTTCCCTCTTCATGTGGTCCTTGGTGTAACGTCCCTGTTTTCATATTTTGTGTGCAGAATGGGACAGTGCCAACACTTCTGCACTAATGCTGTAGTATTTCACCCATGAATTGAACATTCTGGCTTTAGCCAAAGATCTGTAAGGTCATGCATAAATGTTCTAGTTTACGACAAGAAAAATCAAAGTTAACGGACATTTGGGTGTTTTAGGAGGAATGGATGCATAATGCATCGACTCTGTGGCCATTTTATTAGGTACACCAGCTTGTTAACAAGAACGGTCCGCTCCAGCAAACAGCCAGTCGTATGGCTGCAGCCGCATACGCGTGGGCGGGGTCAGCAGGCTGACTCATGGCTGAGGTGCCTGATTCTATGTGAAACTGACCACGCAGTGCCTCAGGATCAGTTGCCCTCCTAGGATTTTCACACCCTTCAGCAGGGGTAGCCAATCTTATCTGCAAAGGGCCGGTGTGTATGCGGGTTTTCGCTGCCACTCCCTAATTAGGTCACTAATTAGAGGACTGATTGGCTGAGGAGTCCTCACACCTGGGTTTGAACAGCTGACCTACAGGTTATTCCAAAAACCTGCATACACACCGGCCCTTTGCGGATAAGATTGGCCACCCCTGCCCTACTGTGCTTATGATTTACAGAGAACGGTGTGATGAACAGAATGCATCCACTGAAAGGCATTTCTCTGGGTGAAAACACCTTGTTAATGAGGACGGACAGCGGAGACCGGCACGGTTCGTTAGGGCACTTATTAGGGTTGCACGCTGTATTGTTTCATCGTTGTCAGTGTGATGTGCAAATGCGCAGTCGTCACATCGCCGGATGTGCAATGTCCAGGCAGGAAAATTAAATCAGACATGTCACGGTACGACTTTTTTGCTGCTCATTTGCATGAGCTCTTCATTTTCGTAGTTGCTTAAATCACTTGCAGGTTTGTGAGGAATTTTTAACTCCTTTTTTGCTTTATACATATCGCAATATTTATAGCAAAAAAACCACATCCACAATCGTGTAGCCCTAGATCACACAAAAAAAAACCTGCTCAGCACAATGGTAGTGGGCAGAAAGGCTTCTCTGAACTTCCACTCTAAACATTTCGGCAGGAGTAAGTGGGTTCTGTGCGCTAGCAGGTTTCCATGGACCCCAATACAGCTGTGGAGTGCAGTGACAGACCCTCCTGCACGCCCTGCTCTGTGCTCACTGCTGACAGGATGAGGCGCCATTTTCTAAGGGAGAAGCAAAGCCCAGGTGTGATGAGCAGACCTCCATCGTGACTGTTCAGGAATTGGAGGGTTTTATTTGGCATGTGGAAGGCATGCAGTCAGACTGCAGCCTGCAGTGAAATGCAGTGAATCTATATAAGGGACAGTTATACTGGAAGGAAGAGAAAAAAGACCAGAGCTTGTCAGTTCTCTCTGAGAAACGGCAGAAGCGCTTTTTAGTCGTTAGGGTGGGTCGTGTCCCTGCTGAATTTGGCAGCTCTGCTCCCGCATCGTCTGCGGTAAATGTCCTGGTGTTTAATGCACCACCTGCTGCAGACCAGAGCAGTCATGAAACCAGGCTGTGATTTCCCGTGATGCGGATTCTCTCTGATGGTCTGGTGTAGGAGGCTCTCAGCATGGCTGGCAAGACCTCGAACCGCCCCACCTGCCTAAGATGGTACAGCTGATGTCTGGCTTTAGACACCTGAGACTGTACATGATTCAATGTGATGAGGTCATCACTGGTATCCCCCAAACATCTAAAGCTATTCGCCCTGTCAGCCGGGCCCACTTTGATGTTGAGGGGGTTGTATTCACACTACTGTCTGCTTACGCCTAAAGTCCTCCCCCATCTCCTATGTCTTACTGGTGTTGAGTGAGGGCCAGTTAGCCTGAGGCCGTTGCATCAGACTTCGTCTTATCTAACCTTGTCATATTTTTTGTAAAACAGGCCAGTTTAGCTAGGAATGACCTGGACAGTCCCGTTAAGAATATGGGCCAGTATGACAGTATGTCCCATTAATGAGATGTCCAGTTTCAACTCTCTTATCTTTCTGCTTCTTCCTTATTTATATTTCCCTCTGAGTGGGAGGGACCCGTTGCGTGTTCGCGATTTTGTCTGACGTACACTAGAGGGAGCCAGAGTGATGATCGTCCACATCCCTGAAATCAGAGTGAGAGCAGCCATTGTTCCTCCTACCGAATAAACACAGGTAGCCGATTCTAGAAGCAGAGGGAAAAAAGAGGGACCTTCCCCTCTCTTTCGTGGGTCCTGTGCGTTTGGTCGCCATGTCTCAGGCTAAGTGACAGGGTTGTCTCTCCTTCTGGAAAGCTGCCGTCTTGTGCAGGTTCCCCCCCCCCCCGAGAGTTATGCTCTGACCCTTGCGGTGTGTTGCTGTCGGAGCTCACAGAGGTGGAATTAGGACAGCAGCCGGGGTGCAGTGGCACCGGCGACCAGACGTGGGGCTCTCTGGCTCCCCCTAGTGCTCACACGGCCGGCCGGCGGGCTGGCTGCCCGTTTTGCCAGCTGGTCAGCGCCGGCAGGGGACACAGCTTAGGACCCGTCTCTCTGGATCAGCTCCCTTAGTGACGATTCAGCCCTGCTGGCCGAGGCGGCCTGGCCTCAGTATGGGAATTTTAAAATGTTTGCCGTGGATTATGTGCGTTAGTCTTTTTTTTGTCAGCCTGATACATCTTGCATAAGCCTGGCTGTCTTTTTCTGCTCTGCCTTGCATTCTCTCTCCGCTAAACCCAACCGCTGTTTTGGGAGGATGGTGTTCGTCTGGGTGCCACCAGCCTAAAAAGTGGAACAGGAACAAATACGAAGGAGGTGAGGGCTGAGCATGCCGGCTGCGGTGGCCTGGGAACGCCGGGGCAGCTCTCGGGCTCGTGGGCGCCCCGCAGTGGCCACACTGCAGCATGCCGGCTGCGGTGGCCTGGGAGAGCCGGGGCAGCTCTCGGGCTCGTGGGCGCCCCGCAGTGGCCACACTGCAGCATGCCGGCTGCGGTGGCCTGGGAACGCCGGGGCAGCTCTCGGCTAAGCCCAGCCAGGCCCGGGCTCGTGGGCGCCCCGCAGTGCCCACACTGCAGCATGGCGGCGGCTCGCTCCACGGCCTCGCTCATGATTTCATGAAATGGCTTCTGTGCAAAGTACTTCTTAACCCTTGGGTGGCTGTCGTTTCTATCTGGTGCATCAAGGTGAATTTTTCCACCGGGGTAGGTGGGCCTGGTCAGCAGAGGTGACGGGGTCTCGCAGGACTGGGCACTTATCAGGGGATTCATTTAGCCTTGAAATATGTGAGATTTGCTTTGTACTGCAGGCGTCTCCTGGCCAGCATGTGCTTTGCTTTCAGGAGACGGTCTGTGCCGTGAAGTTCATGAATCTCAGCGCCAAACTGTCCTTGGGTTGCACTTCACAGCAGAAGAATTTCAGTTTTGAAAGCTAAGTTGTTAATTAACTTACCTTTTGAAACATACAAAGAACGCAGGAGCACTGTGTTGGTGCATTCATACTTCATACCATAAAAGAACAACGTAACCCCTTTTGTTTTGGGTCTGCACCTAAAGGGGTTCTGATCGGCACAGAGAGTAACATGTTCATATTTAAACAGGAAGGGCCCAACCTCACCTAAATGCTTTTGTGGTGAAGTCCTTTCTCTGTGATATTGGAGGAACTAGAGCCTGCCTCTGACTTGTGGCTAAACCAGTTTTATTTATATGTCTGTCCGCAGCAAAACAACAGCAGGAGACTGTGACGGAACAGCAGTAATGGTGTCTGAAATCTCCACCTTTGAATATTATCTGAATTGTTAAAATTCCTCTTCCTGGACTTGCCTCTAACGCTTGCTCCTGTAAACAAGTTCATGGAAGCAAATGATTAAAGAGAGAACTGCTCAGATCTCAGGAAGACTAATGTTTGTTCCTGGGGTGTTTTCTGTGATGAAAGGGCTGTGTGAATCACTGTGGGGGCCCCCCTCAGTCCTTACAGACCCACCCCTTACCCAGTTAAGACACCGTGTCACCTGACCTGGGCCTTTAGGGCAGTGACCTCCATGCTGGGAGTTGTCTGAGCTCCACAAATCTGAAGTGAAATTGACGTGTGCCGTGTGCTACCACACACAGACGCCAGCTTGTCTGCGAGGCTGATGGGTCACATGATCTGAGATCACCTTCTTCTCCACACAGGTGTCCACTGCACACATGGGTTCAACCGGACAGGGTTCCTGATCTGCGCTTACCTGGTGGAGAAGATGGACTGGAGGTAAAAGTGTATTGGGCCGAGGTCAGCCTCTGATACACCGAACCCGGGCAGCAGAGAGACCTGACAGGATTGTCACTTGGGCCATAAGTCCACCCCCCCCCCCCCCGTGTTGTGTGCTTTGTCATAGTGACGAGTAGCTGCCGTCTCCGTCCGCGTCCCTGAGCCCATCGGCCCCACCCCTGTCACTTCCTTGTTGCCATGGAAGCATTACTCGCCTCACCTTGAGTGCCATCAGCCTCCGTTTGGGGTCCCGGAGGCTGCCCTCAAGCAGCCGAACACCCCATAAATATGTCAACATCACCGGGGGCGACTGTCAGTAATCGGACAGGGGAGAGCGGGGGGGCGGGGGGTTGAGGGGGGAGGGGGTGTCAGAGTATGCGGTGAGTTCTGTGACCGTGAGACAGGACAGCGGGGGCTGATGTCAGAGCCGCTGTGTCCTAGTGGATCTCTGTTTGTGGCTCACGAGCGGAAGGCTCTCCCTTGGCCTCACAATCAAAGAAGTCTCTCTCTCTGTTCTCTTTATTTTATTCATTTTTTTTTTGAGAAAGGCTTAATCATGCATTTGTGTTAAAGAGGTTTTTAAAAGTCAAAAGTCTCTCTCTCTCTCACATTGAGATATGCTGAACCCATGAAGTGGCAAAAATGACAACCTTTATGGATGAGTCCAGGGTCTCTGGTGTCTGTGTGTGTCTGTGTCTGTGTGTGTCTGTCTGTGTGTCTGTGTGTGTGTGTGTGTGTCTGTGTGTGTGTGTGTGTGTCTGTGTGTGTCTGTGTGTGTCTGTGTGTGTGTGTGTGTCTGTGTGTGTGTCTGTGTGTGTGTGTCCTCGTGCTGAGCTTCCTTTCCCGTCCACGTGTCCCAGTGTGGAAGCGGCCGTCGCCGCCTTCGCCCAGGCTCGCCCCCCCGGCATCTACAAAGGCGACTACCTGAAAGAGCTCTTCCGTCGCTACGGTGACGTGGAGGACACCCCGGCGCCTCCGCCTCTGCCCGATTGGTGCTTCGAGGACGAAGGGGATGAGGTGGATGACGATGGCAGCGTGATCGGGCCGGAGTCTGGGCCGAGCTCCTCGGGAGCCATGGCTGGAAAGAGGAAGAAGGAGCGTCTGAAACTGGTGAGGAGGAGGAGGAGGAGGAGGAGGAGGAGGAGACCTTAGTGGGCCCAAGTGTCTGTCTGCCTGTCTGTCCATCTGTCTCTGTCTGTCTTTATGCCTGTCTGTCTGTTATCTGCCTTTTCATCTGTCTGTCTGCCTGTCCATCTGTCTCTATCTGTCTTTATGCCTGTCTGTCATCTGCCTCTGTTCATCTATCCGTCTGCCTGTCTCTGTCCATCTGTCTCTGTCTGTCCACGTGTCTCTCTCCATCTGTCCGTCCGCCTGTCTACCTGTCCCTTCATCTGCCGGTCTCTCTGTCTGTCAGCCTGTCCTTATCCATGTGTCTCTCTCCATCTGTCCGTCTGCCTCTCTGTTCTCCCTGTCTGTCCATCCATCCATCCATCCATCCATCTCTGTGTGTTACACGCCTGTCAGATTAACATGAATGTCTTTTTTTATGATGTTTCTATTACGTTCACCACAGGATTTATACAGGAGATTGCTCTGAACAATATTGAAAAAGGTCAAAATAAATTAAGTTCACATTACCTTGCAGCATTTCCTCCCATTTACTGTTAGGAATAAAGCAGGACCAAATATGTCCTTGGTGTGTTGGGCATCTTTCATTTATATCTAATTTAAATTTACATGACTTTCTGCGTTTGTGTTTATTGGGGAATGTGCTTTATGTCGGAAGGCCCGATGAAACCGTGGCAGATGAAGTACGGCTGTTTTGCAGCACGTCTCGCACAGACTTCAGGGTCACCCAGTCGCGCTTTGCTCTCTGATGCCCCCTGGTGGCGATGGGAAGTCTGCGTAACTTTACTCGTTTCTCCATGTGGCGCATCAGCTGGCTGTGGGGTTTGTCTCACTGAAACTGCTGACCCAAAAATCACCCTCCTCTCAACCTCTCTGGTCCTGGGAACCCTGATAGAGGCCATGCCAGGGTGTATCCCTGCCCTGTGACCCCGACCGGGGTCCGCACTTAGAGGATGGATGCGTGGAAGCTGAAACAATGGCTTTACTATTTTTATATGTATCCAAGGTGGGATGTTAATGGCCTGGGGAAGCACCTGCTTTCAGGCTGTGTCTCTCGTTTGTTTTGGTCGTTACCTTTGTGTGTATCCATAGCGTATCGCAGCAGTCTTTGTGTGTTTGGAGGGAACAGGAAGTCGAATGCTGTTGCACACGCCCATGGGAACCCGTAATTACCACATGGATGAGGTCCCGCCTCATTCGGACCGAATCCCAGTGTGTGGATGTTACTCCTGGTACCGGTCTGGTTATAAGGCCTCTGACACCAACGTGACTTTCTCCTTCTTTGAGCTGGTTAATTGCTGTCAGAGAGCTGCCAGGAGACGGTGATTATAGCTGCTGGTCTTAGACTAACTCCCCCCCCCCCCCTTCCAGTGTGCCGTGTTTCTGGAGGGCGTCTCCGTGAAAGGGGTCACGCAGCTTGCTGCGCAGCCCAAACTGGGCGCCGTGCAGAAGAAGTGCCAGCAGTTCTGCAAGTGGGAGAGGTAAGCATGTGACTGATCATGTGACCACGGGGCTGTACAGCCCTGCTGACAAGATCGTCTGTGCAGAGAGGGGCACTGGGAAAGCCTGTGGCACCTTTAGCGTTACAATGAATAGCACAGCACAGTGTCAGTGTTATGCAGTGGTCAGACTATGGAGGTTAGCGTGTGCTAGGAGTTAGCATGGGATGGGGGGGTAGCATGCACTGTAGGTTATCATTCATTGGGAGTTAGCATGGGCTAGGGGTTGGTGTGCGCTGGAGGTTAGCATGGGCTATGGGTTAGCATGCGCTATGGGTTAGCGTGCGCTGGAGGTTGGCATGGGCTATGGGTTAGCGTGCGCTGGAGGTTGGCATGGGCTATGGGTTAGCGTGCGCTGGAGGTTGGCATGGGCTATGGGTTAGCGTGCGCTGGAGGTTAGCATGGGCTATGGGTTAGCGTGTGCTGGAGGTTGGCATGGGCTATGGGCTAGCGTGCGCTGGAGGTTAGCATGGGCTATGGGTTGGCGTGCGTTGGGAGTTAGCATGGGCTATGGGTTAGCGTGAGCTGGGAGTTGTTAATAATAATAATAATAATAATAATAATAATAATAATAATTGGTACTTTATTGATTTTTTATTGAAATTGTTTTTACGCCTCCCTCAACTTGCCCTTTGTAGAGTAAGTTGTCCACGAAGGGCAGCCACCTGTAGCGGCGCCCAGGGAGCTGGGGATTGAGGGTCTTGCTCAAGGAGCGTAACGTGCTGAGGCTGGGCTTGAACCGGCGACCTTGTGATTACAGGCACACGGCTTAGCCCACTGAACCACACGCTGCCCCCCATTTAGCGAGTTAGCATGGGCTAGGGGTTAGCGTGCGTTGGGAGTTAGCATGGGCTAGGGGTTAGCGTGCGCTGGGAGTTAGCATGGGCTAGGGATTTGCATCCACTGCTCTGCTGCGGGTTTAATTTCAGCTGTCTTCTCCATAATGAACAGCTGAATTTTTCACCTGCGTCCCAGGTCAGGCTTTCCAGGCGCCCAGCCGGTGTCCATGGACTTGAAGAACCTGCACTTCCTGGAGCAGAAGGCCTACAAAGTCAGCTGGAAGGCAGACGGCACACGGTGAGTCCCCGGCTCGCCGCTTGCCTGCCTCTCCCCGGAGACCCGTAAGATAAAGGTTAGGAATGGCGCAGCTGCTCTGCTTGGTTACCCAGAATGCAGCGGGGCGCTCTGCTCAGGAGGTACCGCTCTCAGTGCCGTGCTCTGGCAGAGAGCTCGTCCATCTGTGCACATGGAGAGGGTAAAGGCTGTCCGCTCTGGTCATTAAGCCGCCTACCACACAGGGTCCCAGAAGCTGGAGTCTGAACCTCACAACTTCAGCCGCAAACGTCTCTTAGGTTTGCGACCCTGTCATGCCTTCTGACCCAGGCTTCTCCCTATCTCTACACCGGTTTTCCAGAGCTTTCCACTGCAGCTGAAATCCGTTCTTTTTCTGCACAAGCGGCTCATGCATTTGTGCAGGTGGAGGATGTGAGCTTAACATGCACTGCAATGCTTTCTGACTTTAAACCAAAATAGGATTTGTGCAGTGGAGTGCACCAGCCGATAGACGACATCACACGTAGCCGTGTGCAGCGATGTCTGAGTACTTCTGTGTACAAAGGACCTCTAACAAATACTTTTAATCTCAGCAGTTCAGCCATTAGTTAAATTTAATTGAATAATTTCTCCGAGACGAAATCAATTAGAAGTACTCCACAATTCATTGAAGTCCTTCGATGCTACAAAAGAGAGTATTTGTACTTTTCAGCCTCGTCTGTGTGTTTTGTTAGGAATATGAATGCTGGTGGGAGATACGTCAGTACATTGTTTTTTTTGTGGGTCTTTTCTACACCCACCGACTTCAGGATTTAGCAGCTTATCTGCACTATTGGATCTTGCTTTATTTATTTTTGGGAAATGCTCAAATAATCAAACAGTTTCTTTAAAACGGGGGATGTTGGGATAGTTGATGTGCACATTTTTACCTCCCCTGCATTTAATCTAATGCCGGTTTGGTTCCTGCTCTTTTATCGTCTCTTTGCGGTTGGTGCCGTGTCAGGCGTAGCCTTAAGGCCGTCTCCGTCGGCTTCTCGTGGCTTGGTGACCCTGCTGGCCGCAGATCTTCCTCCTGCCTCGGCGAAGCTATACAGCGGCACGAAAAGCGAAAGGCAGCATCGGTGTGAACGTGAGCCGCAAAGTCCGCGTACCGTTGGTATCACACTAGTTATTCCGGAGAGCATTAGCTCACTGCAGCCGCCTCATTGCCTTGATACCAGTGCTGTCTGCCCAGTCTGCCAGGCTCAGCCATGCCATGATGACAGGCTGATCATGCCAATCGCGGTGTTGGTGAGCATGCTGTGGATTCCAGCGACTGAACGGCCGGAGAGTCACACCCTGTTTCCAAACATCCCGTTTTAAGTGCCCATTTTTCCCCCCTAAGATGTTTCGTTTAGCGCCGTCACGCTGAGGGCATCCTGCTTGGATTGGGGCCCCGTCCGCACGTCCCTTGGGTCAGTCTGGTGTCATTCTGAATCATCTGGGGGCCGATGTTACTGCTTTGCAGTCGAGCCGTTTTGAAATGTTACCCTCTAACTGGAGCCCAGAGATCGATTTTGATCGGTATATCTGTTCATCTCCCCCTCTGGCCTTCCTTATCCCGAATAGCGACGCGTTGCAGTACCACGTGTAATGCTGCGCTGCATTTGGTGCATTGGCGCATGGCGATGATGGGCTGGCTTAAGCGCACATGTGACGGGGAGGCCTTTACAGCCTGGCTGATCATTGGGTGGAGGCTGAGCCGGGGGGGGATTCGGGTGGTGTAAGGAAGGTGCGTGCGGTGAGAGAGAGTGAGGCGGGATTGGCGTTTTTATCACCATCTCGTTTGCGCAGTTAGCGTTTCCGATTAGTTTAGTGTTCCCGATACTTTAGCGTTACCAATATTCTCCCCCGTAGGAATTCTGGAAATGAGTTGTGTGCCCCCTGGGAGAAGTAATGGCAGGGGTGCTCAAGAGGAACATGCTCTGATTTACCAAATAGCCCTGCCAACACCTAACCCCCCCGGTGCTCTACAGGAGTATATCAGCACGGGCAGCCCGACCACAGTCAGATGCATTTTGTTTGTTTGTTCACTCACTCGCAGAACAGAGAGATTTCTGAGAACATCAGTGTGGGTTAAACATGCAGCTCTGAGCACGATGCGGGTGGTGGCCGGGGAAACACGACTGAGATGGAGAGCAGTCGCACTGTTACACTGTATCGGCGGAGATGGAGAGCAGTCGCACTGGTACACTGTATCGGCGGAGATGGAGAGCAGTCGCACTGTTACACTGTATCGGCGGAGATGGAGAGCAGTCGCACTGGTACACTGTATTGGCGGAGATGGAGAGCAGTCGCACTGTTACACTGTATCGGCGGAGATGGAGAGCAGTCGCATTGGTACACTGTATCGGCGGAGATGGAGAGCAGTCGCACTGCTACACTGTATCGGCGGAGATGGAGAGCAGTCGCACTGTTACACTGTATCGGCGGAGATGGAGAGCAGTCGCACTGTTACACTGTATCGGCGGAGATGAAGAGCAGTTGCACTGGTACACTGTATCGGCGGAGATGGAGAGCAGTCGCACTGGTACACTGTAGCGGCGGAGATGGAGTGCAGTCGCACTGTTGCACTGTATCGGCGGAGATGGAGAGCAGTCGCACTGGTACACTGTATCGGCGGAGATGGAGAGCAGTCGCACTGGTACACTGTATCGGCGGAGATGGAGTGCAGTTGCACTGTTACACTGTATCGGCGGTCGTTTTGCTGGCGTTTCATCGGTAATGCCGCAGTGATAGCCGTATACATGCCTCTGCATTGCGTGTGCTGGTGGGGGGGGCTGTTCCGCCGGTTCACTGAGAGGTCTTGTGTTCACGCCCACACCAAGTTGCCCTTTGATGTCACATGTTAAGGTGCGACAGGGCCAGATGGCATCAGTGGCGTGTGACGATGACAGTACCGCGCCAGGATTATCCCCACATAAACCCAGGACTCCAGCTCTGATCTGGGCGAGATAAATCTCTCATAGGCACAGTCCGCCGCCTCGCTCCTGGGTGCTGGCCCTGATGGTGGACACGTCGGGCTTATCAGCGCCCCCTGGCTGTGCCATGGGGTAATTAGCTTAGCTGCTAATCCCCCGCCCCTTTTACGGTAAATAGCAGGGAGCACAATGGCACTGTTCACATGCTAAAATGCGCCTGTCAAATCTCTGTAAGGCATTTGCTTTGTTACATTATTCCGTAGTTCAGGGGTCTGGGGGATAGTGAACACGTTGGATTAGGCGGACTTCAGGCGTGAATAGTCAGCGTGACCTCATGTCCCACTGTGTGAAAAACCGCCTTTTTCACAGCGGCACTTTGCAGGTTGGGCTGTACGTGTGGTTTATACTGAAGGCACTGACGCCTTACACTTTCCTTTAAAAACATAATAATCGAGGAGTATGGGGAGAAATTCAGTGGATGTCCGTTTGAGGAGTTGTTGAAGTCCTACTGGGCAGGTTGGGGGGGTGGCTGTAGTGAACGCTAGAGACTGCACAGTTATTAGCGCCCCCCCTCCACAGAGCTGAATAAGTCAGACAGACGGAGCCCCAGTCGGTCCCGTGGGGGATCAGTGGTGGCTGCAGAGAAGCAGTGGTTACAGATGAGTGTGGGAGGGGCGTCTGTGTGATCGTTCCTGTCCGGCCCCAGCTGGCGGGGACCTGAGCCGCTTATCTCGCGGCCGCAGGATGTGCATTCTGTCGTTTTTATGCGTCCTCAAGTAAATGAAAGACCCAAGGAGGATGAGATGTCAGAGTGGTCACCGGGGTTTAACTAATCGGCAGTAATAGTAGTAGTTGCATGAAGAGCTTTCAGCCTCCGTGACGTGAATCTCTCCCGTTGATCCCGGGCCGGTCTGCTGGTGGTGACCTCGGGCTGGGCGTGATTGTCGGATCTTGGGCCGGTGGGCTTGAGGTGACCTTGGGCTGGGTGTGATGTTCGGATCCTGGGCCGTTAGCTTGAGGTGACCTTGGGCTGGGCGTGATGGTCGGATCCTGGGCCGTTGGCTTGAGGTGACCTCGGGCTGGGCGTGATGGTCGGATCCTGGGCCGTTGGCTTGAGGTGACCTCGGGCTGGGCGTGGTGGTCGGATCCTGGGCCGGTTGGCTTGAGGTGACCTCGGGCTGGGCGTGGTGGTCGGATCCTGGGCCGTTGGCTTGAGGTGACCTTGGGCTGGGCGTGATGGTCGGATCCTGGGCCGTTGGCTTGAGGTGACCTTGGGCTGGGCGTGATGGTCGGATCCTGGGCCGTTGGCTTGAGGTGACCTTGGGCTGGGCGTGATGGTCGGATCCTGGGCCGGTTGGCTTGAGGTGACCTTGTCAAGAGATGGGGCTCGCCTGATGGGGAGGCTGCCTGGATTAACCCGATTGGGTGACACTCGCGTCACATCTGCAGTGTCACCAGGCCTACCCGCCCCCCCCCCCCCCACCTCCAGGGGCTGCTCTTTCTGCTCACTCTTGTTGATCTGAGCCCAGACCCCAGCCGCTAACAGGGAGGGGAGTCCAGGAAGGAGGAGAGGAGAGAGACACGGTGGCTGGCTGACTGGGTGATGCGTCGCCGTGGAAACACACAGCGATGCACACCGTTTAGAGACAGGACTCCTTCATGCTCACAGACTCTTTAGGAGGCTGGTCATGCTGCTAGCATACGATTAGCACGTCCTGTGGAGCCCTTGTAATGAGGCCCCCGCCGACTGTCAGTCATACCTTGGGGCACCGCCACTGTCGCTCCCTTAAGCCCTCTCATAGGTCACATAGCTTCATTCTCCTTCCCTGAGTCAGTCTCTGTCTGTCTGTCTCCGTCTCTCTGTCAATGTCTATCTGCCTGCCTGCCTGCCTGCCTGCGTCTGTCTGTCAGTGTCTTTCTCTGCCTGCGTCTGTCTGCCTGCGTCTGTCTGCCTGCGTCTGTCTGCCTGCGTCTGTCTGCCTGCGTCTGTCTGCCTGCGTCTGTCTGGCTGTGTGAGACCAACAGACAGGGTGGATTCCTAGACCTGAGGGGCATTAGGGGTTCAAAATGAGTGCCCTCTGCTTGTGGCCTTCAGTACCCCTTCCTCATTTCAGCCACCAATCAGCTGCTGCCTCAGTTTCGAGGTCATGCTCGATTTAATCGCCATGCCTCTTACAGGTTTACCGCAGACTGAGTTAACAAAAGGCACAAAATGTGCTTGTGCAGTGCCTCCCCTACCATTATATTAGGAGGGCGCCCCGCCCCCCCCTTCAAGGTCAAGTTAATTTAATTTTATTTTATTTTCTATATAGCACCAGATCACAACAGAAGTCATTAAAGGTCACCTTTCCTATAGAACAGGGCTATACGTTGTCCTTTTGTTAAACTAAATAGCTTTATGTTATTTATCTTATTTATACAACAGCTTGTCATTTTTGTCTCTACCTGGTCGCGCGTTTACAATTCTCCTCTCCTCTGTATCGCGCGTGGCGGAGTTCCTCCCCGATGCACGCGCACAGACACACGCACGCACGCACACACATGCACGCACACACAGGTGAGCACACTCCCACCAGCGGACAGAGTGTGCGCCTCGGAAAATATGTCGCGTGAACCACCTGAAAAGCAGACAAAGATATCTGCGTTTTAAACGCTCCCAGGGTGGTGAAGATGGCAACACTCGCTAAAATAGTGGCAACACTAAAAAAAAAATGTTCTGATGTTTAGTTCAGTTGTTATATTGACTGCTGTCATTAAAAAGAACACATGAACACCATGAATCCTGTCGGTGTACGTCTGTGCCCCCCCCCCCCCAAAGCTGTAAACCTCGGGGAAATTCTGCTGTGTGTGTGTGTGTGTGTGTGTGTGTGTGTGTGTGTGTCCTGATTACCCTGAAAACCTCATACATGTTTGTCTGAAACAGCCCCGTCCTTCTAAAGCAGTGGTCTTTATCGGCTGTAAAATCCAGCAGGTTTTCATTATTTCTGGAGTGAATGTCTTTTTTTTTTTTAAAAAAGAACGAAATTGTTTTGTTTTTATTATTCTACATTGATTTGGGAGAGTGGAATGGAGATTTGTCCGCCTCCGTCGTGACGCTCCCTAATCTCTCAGACTCAGCTTATGAAAACACAGGTGCGGTAATCGCATCCACAGTTGGGTGTGGGTGGTGATCTTTGCCTGCCTCATCCCCGCTGACCCCTTATTGGCCCTGTGGCTGATGGGGAGCTCGGAGGGGGGTGGGCGCTCAGCTTTGCAGGGGTTGGCAGGAAGGCTCCCGGACCTTGACAGGGAAAAAGATTCGCTGCTCCATGGCTGAGATGGAAATCTCGTCCTTGCGGGGGAGAATGAGTCTCCCTCTCCGCAGCCGGGTGGCCGTGCTGGGGCGCGGGGAGCAAACTGGGGCTCGGCGCTGTCCCGGGTACGAGAGAGTCTTGCCCCGTGACCAGTTTGCTTTTTGCGGTTTCCTTCAGACGTGCATCAGGGTAACAAGCAGACCTGTAAGTCAGAGATGAAATGACAACACGGTACAGAACCAGTACCTGAAGCACTTGCGTGTAACGTAACGGGGTTAGATGCAGGACTGCAGAATACTGTCATCCTTAAGATGGCGCCGTTGAGGAGCTCACAGCATGTTACGTGACAGTCAGAGTGACTTCACTTGCAGATATTGAGTTTCTGCTGCATTAATATTAGGTCCACCCTGATGTATAATGGCCTTGTGCGATAATCCTCACTGAAATGTCTTTTTAGGGCCCCCGGTCAGGCGATGGGGGGCATTTTAACACAGAACTGCATTTAAAGGGGCAGTCTGCTTTGTCAGCCTGGCTTCTCATGCTGTAATGCACATTTCATCTTTATTTTTCTTTCATTTCTGTGTCCCCCCCCCCCCCCCCCCCTACAGCTACATGATGCTTATTGACGGGAAGGAGGAAGTTTACATGATCGACAGGGACAACTCCGTGTTCCACATAGCCAACTTGGAGTTCCCCTTCCGGAAGAATCCCCGAGAGCACCTCTCCAATACGCTGATGGATGGGGTGAGGGGGGGTCTCCGCCTGACACGGCATGTTGGGGAACAGTAACGCAGAGTTACCCTATCGGTCCTCTACCCTCCCATCGTAAAAAGACCAGTTAACATATTCTATCCATCCATCCATCCATTTTCTATAACCATTCATTCATAGGGTCGTGGGCAGTTAACATATTTTCCTGTATACTGAAGTCCTTTAGTGGCATCAAACGCACGGTCATTCCTTGGAGTCTCTACCTCTTTTAAACAGTCGTGCGTAATAATAATGCCCAACATGGGCCTGAACACTGAGTTTGTACCTCACACCCCCCCCCCCCCCCCATCTTCCTGTGGTCGCTTCCAGATTACTGTACCCTCCATCCTTTTTGTTAAATGAGATTGTACTAAATCACTAAAACGGTTTAGGATTGCACTGAGAACGTGGCCGCGACATGCCAGGTAGTGCTGTCGCCTCACACCTGCACGGTGGGGTGGAGGTTCGAATCCCATACAGAGTGTGTATTTGCGTGTGTGTCTGTGCGCGTGTGCCCAGCGTTGGCCCTCCCAGCTGTGCGGGTCGCAGCCCAGCCCTGTGCCCTGAGGATGGATGATGAACTGGACGGATGGTTCTTGGGCCCCAGACTAATGTCTAGACGCCTTTGTAGCGAAGGCAGTGCTCCCACCGGAGGAGCCAGCTGGCCCTTGCATGGGGGACCTGGTCACTGCACGCCCAGTGCCAACTGCAGGTGACAGATCGCTGTGTGTGCAGCTTCCAAATATACTCTGCTGTCCTGAAATGTGCACCGAGCTCCTGCATCGCTCATGCCGCAGGGGTTTCTTAAAGGGACGGGTGCGCGCCCCCTTAAAGGGGTGAGGCGGACGCTGGTCTTCCTTAATAAAAGCGCGGCACGCCCGACTGGGCAGTCTGAGGTCTGCTCTGATCTTTTCCCCGCTAATATTTTGCTGGAGCTTTTAATCTGGGGCATGACCTTGGGTCTCCTCTGTTTCCAGCACATCAGACGTTAATTAGGTGCCGTGGCGAGCAGCGGCCCGCGGGGCTGTCGGCGGCTTCCTTGTCCAGATTGGTCTGGCTGCTGTCACCTGACTGCTTGGCCCTCCGTTCACTGGCTGACGCTGTGGGGTCCTGTGCCCGCCCCCCTTGGGGGTTATTCGCTAGCTGGAGTCTCATCAGGCCGTCGCCGCGCCGGCTCGAGGCCCGGGGTGATGGCCCCCTCATTTGCTGCCTCTGATTTATTCATGAGCCCCTTCCCTTAATTTCCTGAGCGCTGCGACCCCCCCCCCCCTCCCCTGACTTCCACTCGTATGAAAGGCCTGTCTGGCCGCCGGAAGGCCCTGATGCGTCGATGCCCTTCCTCGATGCTGAGCGGTCACTGTGCGGGGGGCGTGGTCTCCGCAGTCACTGTGCGGGGGGCGTGGTCTCCGCAGTCACTGTGCGGGGGGCGTGGTCTCCGCAGTCACGGTGCGGGGGGCGTGGTCTCCGCCGTCACTGTGCGGGGGGCGTGGTCTCCGCCGTCACTGTGCGGGGGGCGTGGTCTCCGCAGTCACTGTGCGGGGGGCGTGGTCTCCGCAGTCACTGTGCGGGGGGCGTGGTCTCCGCCGTCACTGTGCGGGGGGCGTGGTCTCCGCCGTCACTGTGCGGGGGGCGTGGTCTCCGCAGTCACTGTGCGGGGGGCGTGGTCTCCGCAGTCACTGCGGGGGGCGTGGTCTCCGCAGTCACTGTGCGGGGGGCGTGGTCACTGCGTCCATATACTGGGATACACAGGCACCAGCGTCGCACCCAGCCAGTGACGGGGGGGTACAGTGTGAGGCAGGGGGCTGTATACACAGTGCACCGTGTATGTAAACAAAGAAAACAGCAGGGTGTAATGTGACAAGGGGGAGGGGATGGGTGTTCACCGGGGGGGGGGTAAGGTGAGCACCGCGGTACTGAGGGTTCCGGAAGTCGGGGAAGAAGCTGCGATTAGACCTGGCAGGAATGGCTGAGATTCTCCCGGCCCAGTTCACCCTGCTTCCTTGTACTGGGCCCAGTAGCACTGTGTGGGATGCTGGACCTCCACTTAGGCGCCTGTCTCTGCATGCATATGCACGTGTGACCCCCGCTGACCTGACCCTCCCTTTGCAGGAGATGATCGTCGACAAGGTCAATGGGCAGCCTGTGCCACGCTACCTGATCTACGACATCATCAAGTTTAACGTGAGTACCCCCCCTCCACCCCCCCGGCCGCTTCGGCCTCGCTGCACGGCTGCTGATGCGTGTTTCAGTCGCAGCTGCAGCATGAGTCACCTGACTGCCGCCGTCCTCCGCTCCCTGATTAAGATTCCCAGCAGCGGCGGGGACATTTGGTGCCGAGCGTTCGAAATGGGTTCCCTGAGGATTCCAGGTGTCACGTACGTGGTTTTGGGCCGGAGCCCGGCGCCGGTACCAGCCGTGGCGGGTCTGACGGCGCCGCTCGCTGGTTGCTGGTCCCGTGGGGTGGGGGGTGACTGAGTGACAGAGTGACGAGGCGCCGGGCGGCTTGTCATTACCACTGCTAAGGAGCAACTGACGAGACAGACTGACGGGGAGTGACAGGGTGGGGTGGGGGGTCCGAAAGGGGCTCCGCGGCAGCGGGGGGGGGCCGAGCCAGTGCCGCGTCCTAATGACTGCGCTTAACTGAACTCACCACAGAAGGAGAGACTTCTTAACACCTCTGTGAAGATAATCACAGTTCACATCAGAGTGCTGATCGTAATTATACCCCTGGGCTAATTACTAACTCATACTGCATAACTGGCTTAATCCCAGCGTTTCCCATCCTTCTCAGTCTTTGTGGTAAGGTTGTGTGTGTCTGTGTGACTGATTTTCCCCCGAAATTTATAAAAGTGTGTTTTATTTAGAACAGTGATTAAGAACTCAGAAAAGCTTAATGATATGTTTTAATGTTATTCGCCGGCGTGTTGAGTTACATCATTAAACGGTTCACTGCTGCTCCACACCGGTCTGGAACACATGTGACTGGCGTGTCCTGCGGAGCCGGTCAGGCTTTGGACAGTGCTGTCCTGTAGCACAGACGTGCTTGCAGACCTGCTTTAGCTCTGATGTGGATCTGTCATCAGTTCTGGCTGCATTTATATTATATAATCAGTTATGAGTCGGTCAGTTTGATTACTGTGGGGTCACTCTTGTGATGCCTAATTGGCTCTTTCGTTGCTGCCCCCCCCCCCCCACTCATCTGTCAGAACTTGTCATGTCCCACCTTCCCGTTTTCTCATTTTTGTCTTTGCTTCTGTCTCTCTGTCTGTGCCGCTTCGGGTGTCGCTGTGTCTCTCTCTCTGTCTGTGCCGCTTCGGGTGTCGCTGTGTCTCTGTCTCTGTCTGTGCCGCTTCGGGTGTCGCTGTGTCTCTGTCTCTGTCTGTGCCGCTTCGGGTGTCGCTGTGTCTCTGTGTCTCTGTCTCTGTCTGTGCCGCTTCGGGTGTCGCTGTGTCTCTGTGTCTCTGTCTCTGTCTGTGCCGCTTCGGGTGTCGCTGTGTCTCTGTGTCTCTGTCTCTGTCTGTGCCGCTTCGGGTGTCGCTGTGTCTCTGTCTCTGTCTCTGTCTGTGCCGCTTCGGGTGTCGCTGTGTCTCTGTCTCTGTGCCGCTTCGGGTGTCGCTGTGTCTCTGTCTCTGTGCCGCTTCGGGTGTCGCTGTGTGTCTGTCTCTGCCGCTTCGGGTGTCGCTGTGTCTCTGTCTCTGTGGCGCTTCGGGTGTCGCTGTGTCTCTGTCTCTGTCTGTGCCGCTTCGGGTGTCGCTGTGTCTGTCTCTGTCTGTGCCGCTTCGGGTGTCGCTGTGTCTGTCTCTGTCTGTGCCGCTTCGGGTGTCGCTGTGTGTCTGTCTGTCTGTGCTGCTTCGGGTGTCGCTGTGTGTCTGTCTGTCTGTGCCGCTGTCTGTGTTCTTTCTCCTTGGGGTTGCGCTGCTACCAGCGGTGAGCCGATGGTGCGGAATCCGCTCTGAGGGGGCGAGTGGCCTTGTGTCCTCGGGGGGGGGGGGGGGGCACTGGGGACACCAGAGGCATAGGCTCCTCTCACTGCATTTTCTTTGGCCGATGGGATCTGGGTGCCGCTCGGGCTTTTCGTCAGAGTCACGGAAGTCGGTGTAAACGCCTGGCCATGTGTTTCTGGCCCAGCCAGCTTATATTAAAGCAGAGTTAAAGCTCCCTTCGTTACACACAAGCTTTATTACCTGTCGGCACGAGCCGCTCGCCCGAGATCAACCTCATATTCGGTCTGGGCCGTGGGTTCGGCAGGGGGGTTATCTTTACGTTTCCTTTAAATCCGTTCTTTTCTTCGTTTGTTTTTAATCCTGTGGCACCATGTGTGAGCGGTGGTGCTCAGTGGCGCGTGGAGTAAGTGCGTCGCCTTTGTGGAGCCTGCAGCTTTTCAGGGCCGCATCTCAAAGGCCTTTTCATCCTCCTACTGACGGAGCGGAGCCTGCCGCTCCCCTCCCCGCCACACGAGGCGCTCTTCAAGGCTTTCCTTTCTTCCCAGTTTAATATTGTTGTGAAGGAGCCTCGGGCTGTTTTTTGTAATATCTTTGACGCTTCTTGCATGGCATGATTACCATGTCGCTTCACCTGCCCACCAGCAGGGGGGTGGCGGTGGCTGCTTTTTCCCCAGCCATCTACTCCATCCCAGTTGCCCCAGTTTTCCCCAAGCTCCCACTTGATCCTGTTCTCCCCAGATTCCTCCACAACCCCGCCTGCTGTGCTGCCCCTGCGATCCCACCCTCCAACCGCAATCCCGACCCCCCCCCGGTTTCCACCACGATCCCAGTCAGTCCCGCTCACTGGTTCCCCGTGATCCCACTCGCCCTCTTTTCTCCATGATCTCGCCCACTGCACTACCCCGCAGTTCCTCTCCGCCTCCGGGTGCCACGCCTCCGCCCTGGCCTGCTCGCCCTCCCGCTGGTCCTCATGGCAAGAATGGATAGTAAAATGTCAGCCATGTGCAGGTTCTGGACCAGCCTCTGGCCTTGGAAATGTTACACATTTTTATTTTCAAATTATATCATTTTTAGTGGCGGGAGACCAGGGCCTTGTTTGGCTCTGCAAGTGATGTTTTTAGTGTGCAGTTTGTGGGGGCTCTCAGCGTTTCAGCGATCGTCCTGCTGGGGGGGTAAGTGGTGATTTGAGATATTCATTACCGTTTGCTGTCGGGGATGGAGGCACTGGCATCTTCAATCAGACTCACCTGTTCCACATACCTACAGGTCCCCCCCCCCCCCAAATAGGCAGTTTGGCCGTTCATTATGGGATGTGACTTGCTGTTGTATTTAGGTCGTTAAGGAAGGCCTGTGCTGTGATGTGCTGTACTGTTGTACTGCCTGGATAGGTCACTGCCCGTGTGCTCACAGACGCCGCCGGCCGTGTGCTCACAGACGCTGCACTGTCTTTTGTTGCCTTTTCATGCTAGAGTACGCGCAGTGGTATCAGCAGTTTGTCACTCCTGACCCCCTCTGTCGCTCTGGCTTTCCGCTCAGATCGTTGTGTTTCCAGTGTAAATACCGGCCCTCTCTGAACTCCGGGCCCGGCTGTGCTCAGTCTGATGCCTGGTGCTCGGGGTCCAGCTGGTCTCTGGGATTTGCCCGTCAAAGGTCACCTGTGGCTTGAGCCAAAGTCGCTCTGCAGTGTTTATGACCGCTTCGCAGACAGATTAGCAGATTCCGCTATTTTACTGAAACGGAGCCTGTAAGCTTCTGTAAGCCCTCTGATTGGGTGAGGTTGGAGCCATATGGGTGAAGAGAATGATGGGCCAGTTTGTGCAAGACGTCTCTCTGCCAAGGCCTGATGATTTTGCCCTGCATTCAGGGGGCATCTGTGATATCTGTCAGCCCCCTCTGATCCATTCACGCCCGTCAGCTCCCTGCCCTGCCACATCT